>NC_055963.1:15563714-15738714 GCF_018492685.1 Alosa sapidissima
TGCCTGATAACATGTAGCATTTCAAACATTTGTGATTGACAGATAATTGTAGGTTTAAAAGCATGAATAAAATGATTAGGTTTGCACTGTTATTATTATTATGTTGATACATCTGAACCAGCATGCGTGTACTCATATGCAAGCAATTTGTGATTCTAATTCTGTAAACAAATGTTTTTAGCTAATTTAGTATTTTGAATCTAATCTCATTAACCAATAAATGTTGTCTTCCATTCATAATAGGCTGTCTGACTTTGCAGGAAGTCATCATTCTCCGAAAACAACTGTCAACAGCAGAAAGCTATATTTAATCAAATCAAATTCATCATGTGGTTATAGGAGACAATGTGATGTTAAGCAACATGACTTTCTGCATTCCTGCACTCTACCAAATAAAATGCACTTGGCAAACAAGAATTCACTTGTTTATGCCAGTCAGCAGGAGACACTCAGACACACACATACCTTTCTGAAGTTTGTGCTTCTGAATGAGGTGTTTCAGGTGGTTTCATCAGACCCACCAGCTCCTGTCTGACCAGGGGGGCCTCCCAGGAGGTTCCCCTAGGAAGAAGGACAAAGGCAGGGAGACGAGCTGACAGCTTCCTACCCCCTCCTAGCTGGGGAACTGCAGCTCTCATCCTGCTGTGTCTGGACTAAGATGGAGGAATACCTCATTCAAAGGTTGATGAAGGCTCTATTAGTGCTATAAAACAATGCCATAGTTGAGAGAGGAGCATGTGTAATATTTATATATACTATATTATGTCTATTTTTAATTGATACACAACCCACCACTTTGATAAAGTACTACTGTAACTATTAAGGCAAGGCATGGCAGGTGAAAACATTGTTTTTTCATGCACCAGTTTTGAGATTTTGTGCTAGTTTGCTACCTTAGCATGTATTATTTCACACTACTACAACAAAAAAGTCCGATTTACACTTAGCTGTTTATTTCATTACATTGTGTTTACTCGTGCCTGTATATTTCTCCTAAATTCACTAAAAGTTAGCATTTTAACCTTTCAAGCACAGCCGCGACCTTGATCCGAAACATATTGTGCTGTTTCTCCTGCATGACGCTATGTGATCCAAATATGGACACTTCCTTTCTATCAGCAACCAATCGCGAACTTTCAAAGGCGAGTCTAGGCTGAAAACGGAATCTCATTGGCTGTATTTCAAGGCTTTTTTCCTCTCCCACTCTGAGAACGAAATCTCCACTTCAGAAGCACTTACATACACCAAACTTTCTAGTCTTAGCCTATGCTTAACTATAGGCTATAGAAGATTTTTACAGAGGGGTTTGTTGATATATTATTCCTAGCCTGATTTATATGACATTGTATGCCTAAAATATGGCAAAAATCGATTTTTATTCTGATTTACAGCATAACGGAAGTAGATATCCATAAATCCCTTTGTGATTTTTCCCCCATATATATATATATCTCAACACAATGAAAACATAATTTTGAGCCTGGCTTTATCCAATCCTCAGATTACGTGTTTTAAAATGTATGCAAATTAGTGCATATTTAACTAGCCTATAATGCCTAATTTGCATATGTACACAGTAAATTACAGAAAACTTGTAATACATTTTTTTCTCATATTAATGTAAGTAATTAACTGGGCAAGTTTCATAGTGATATCTGCTAGTTACAAATGTTACCCTATTCACCTGTCTCGCTAGCCTGGCGAGCCAGACCCACATTACAATGTAGGGTCTGGGCAATCACCGTTCGCAGTGCTCAGTCCGAGGGGCGGGATAATCAGTTGTCTTTCAAATTCCCTCTGCACGCAATAGGACGCAATAGGATATTTGTTTTCAAGTAGCAGGGAATTCAAGCCAAACCGTTGCAACTCTGCCATCAATCATTATGTCAAGCCCACCAAACGACTCTATACACGATTTCAATGCCCTGATTAAGTTTCGATTTCTGGAGCTCACAAGCCAACGGAGAGTTGCCTGCCGCTAGGGGCGCGTCTAGATTTCTAGGCTACTGTCTCGCCTTAACAGGCTATTAACTAATTTTATTACACGGCTCTTCACAAGGCAAGTAGAACGCTCCATTGGCTTGAATGGGATTTCCCAAAGTTCTACGGTAAAATATTTTCATGTAGCCTAATTACCGCTGCAAACATATAATTACTGCTGTCAATGGCAACGGGTTTTGTGCATCTGATACGTCTTTCATATCACTACGCAAGGACTGGAACTTCATTCAAAAGTGAAAGCAGACGGTTGATCAGCAGTGTTCTAAAGAATGTTTGATTCAAGTTCAGCGTGTGTTGTTGCGAACTATTTGTTTCTCAGCAAATGCCACGATGAACGGTAACAAATAGGCTAGGCTATGTAGGCTATAGTCATATCGTGGGGAGTTTATTATTTCGTTTTGGCAAGTAGCCGTGTAATAAGCGGGATAATGTATAGAACGCCGGTCATTATTGGGAAAATAAGTCCCTTCAGTGTGGAACAAGACCCCTCTGCCATTATCCCTTACATGAATTGACTCCTACAGTATGTGATACATGCTGATCATAACGGTTTGATTAGTTACGATAAAGCCCTTCAGTTTCATTCTCAGAACTGATAGTTTTCCTGTAATTGATGTTAGTTTGTTCCCTAAAAGGCAACAGCATAAAACATTTCCCTACAGTTTTAGTGCTTCAAGATTAACTCCGTGCTGAACTATGGGTTCATGTAGACGTGGGGATAAATGATGGCGCATTGATTGAGGGGAGGGAAGTGCTTTGAGAATGAAATTACCTGGAGGCAGAGTGTGGGGGCAGGCATCTTGTTTGGTGTTAATTTAGACTCCTGGGCAATCTCTCCGGAGTGGTAAGCTGCAGACAACATGTGTCTGTGAGAGGCGAGAAGAGGCCCTGTGTGCTCACAAACTCACACACACACACACACACACACACACATGCGCGCTCGCACACACACAGGCGAAAAGGCCCTGTGTGAGCACTTGTAACATCCACCCATCCATCTATTCTCTCTCTCTTTCTCCCCCCCTCATGCTTCCTCTGCATCTCCTCTGCCACTCTCTTTTGTTCCTCTCTGCTTCTCCTTCTCTCTGTCTTACTCTCTTTCACTACCTATCTCTCTCTGTCTCGCAGCCTCTTGTCACGAACTCTCTCTCCCTCTCTCTCTCACTGCCTCTTGTCACTAGCTCTCTCCCTCTTTTCCTCTGTCCCTCTCTTTCTTTTCCTCTCTTCCTCTGTCCCTCTGTCCCTCCTCTCTCTCTCTTCCTCTCTCCATGCTGTCTCTCTCCGCCGTGTGTGTGCATTCTCATTGATTCTGTCTGAGCACTTTGAGAGAGGCGCACAAGATGAAGCTCTGCCTCTCTTCTGCCACCCAAGTGGCTTCTTGTCTTCCTTTAAGAAAACAGCTGAATATCGTTTCATGCGTGTGTGTACTCGCCCTTGTATCAAAATCACACACTCATTTCCTCCAAGACAGCTCCAGACCCTGGAACAGATCTGAGTCGAGACTCGTGTCTGTCAGACGAGACCAAAACATCTCTCAGGTCTGGATCGCGTTCGGGTTCATTGCCCTCTCAGTATCAGGCTTTAAAAGCGGCCGTCCGTGCTTGACAGAGACACAGTGCTACTGGTAACCTAAGACAAGCTGAGCACAGTAAATTAGTTCACTCTGACATCGTCCTTGTATAGTTGATCATCATTCTTTGCTGTCAGAAAATGATGGGGGGAAAAAACAAATCAATCAGGCTCAGAGCAGATAAACACCTCCACTCTACCCTTTGAATAAATTACAATCTATTCATCACCACCAGAACCTTTCAAAAAAGTGAGGGATGTGACCCCCTGAGCTTGACACTCTGAAATGACTGTTTCACACCCTGGTTAAGTGTTTAAGTGGCTCTCTCCCCGAGGGTACAGGTCTTGTTTTCACCTGTATAAAGAGATCATTGTTTTTCTGACATGTATTAATAACAAAATCACTGGGTAGAATATTAGTGTTTTAGGGCAATTTAATGTATATTTGCATGTGAAATCATAAGGCCCCCATACTATTCATAATTATCTATGTTTCATTCAAAATAGTCGGATAGCCCAGAATGACTCCTTGCAACACTTTTAGAGGAAAAAAAGAACATTTTATCACTCAAATAAATGCACTAATAGAGGATGTCTATTGCTGTAATGTCACACTTTCAAACAATTGCCCTTGTGTAAAGGTGTGAGCGGCGTGTAGATGGATGGCCGCGGTGCTAAAATGAAATTGGCTTTGATATTAAAAAAAAGTCGCAGGTGAAAAAAGTCATAAAAAACTTTTTGATTATGTGAATGGCTGGTGGCTATGGGGAAAAAAAGCTATCATTTCTCCAGTGCACATTGATTAATGTCAGATTGATCTGCTGTGTGTGTGTGTGTGTGTGAGAGAGAGAGAGAGAGAGAGAGAGCGCACATTCCGAGTGGCTCCTGCCTGCCTTTTATGTGCCCCCTCCTCCCTTCTGGTCTCCCTGCAGTCCTTCAGTCCTTCAGTTGTGCAGGTGATTACAGAGAGGCTGGGGGACCTGGCGGTGTTTAACAGCTTCTCTACGACCACAGGGGCTCCATCTGCTGCTTTATTACCTCAGCACGGCTCACATGGACACAAATACACACACACACACACACACACACACACACACACACACACGTTTGTGTTCAGCTTCAAATCATTGTAGAGTAGACTACAGTGACACACACGTACAGAGTGATGAATACAAAGTCAGTCCGACAGTAACTTTTTTAACCAGGATCTGCAGCTTATGGTTGACATAACCAAGTCATCAGGATGCCATAAGAGATGTCAAATGCTTCTGCTTATAAATGTCAGTCATGTTACCAATAAATTCCACTGTGGTGAGAAATCATACGAGGCTGTTGACAACATGACTACATAATATCATAATAATATAATAACAACCTCCGTGACATAAATTGATACAGTTATATTTCTTTTGTGAGGGAGAAGTCAAGTAGGGGGAAAGATAATAGTACAATTTAGACAGTATTGAAATGCATATGGTGCATGCATTATTCTCACTGGCCAACATATCACAGTTTAAAAGTGAAATTCATTCTCAAATGAATTAAATGGATTTGGGGGAGGTGTCTGGAAAAGCAATAAATGACGACACTTTGTCGAAAACATCAAGAATTCATTCAATCATTATGGATTTGAGTATGGTTTCCATATGTATTACATGATATAATAGTTTTAGTTTGAAGTGTTCTTGAAAATGCATGAGATATCCAGAGCCAAGAATACTGTTTGTCTTTCACTTGTGATTAATTGAATTGCAAGGTGTTGCTTCATCGATTCCTTCTTAGTCTCCCATTCTGCTCCTGTATTGTATGTGCAGAAGTGATGGAGCTCTGTGTAGTATGACTGACTCACTAAAAGGGCTGAAATATTCTGCATGGCCTTGCAACCAAACAGAGACTTTTAATCTTGCCCAGACAGTTTCCTAGTTACGGCTTATCTGAATGAAACATGAGACAGGAACCAGACCCCCCCCCTCCCCTTTTTTTTGCATCTCTCTTTTTTTTGAAAATAGGAGCCACAGGGCCCAATGCTTTACATATTTATTTCATGCCAAAGGTTGGATGAAGCAAGCAGAGGGAGTAAATGATGTACCCACGGCATCAAATGGCATCCCCCCCCCCATGGCCTGCTGTCTTTATCTAGGTAGGGGGTTACAAAGATGGTGGGTGCACAGCACGGCGCGGCGTGGCGTGGCGCATGGGCAACTTATTTATCAGTCTGAGATATGGACAGAGGACTCCCATATTTCGTGCTTAATATGCATCTGAGAGATGCCACAAGCCTGGCCAATGATTGAAGGTGTGTCTGTTTGAGCTAGCCTTTCTGTTAAGCCTTATGATGGCTATGACATCACTGAATCATGGCTACAGTGTCAGTGTGGTCTTCCCTCCTGGTAATGGCAGATCAAATATATCTCCTCACCATTTGAACAGATTAAATTGCATTTCGAAAATGCTACACAATGATTATTCACGACTCGTTATTATGTAAACATGAAGTGTGGTACATTGGGTTGGGTTGGTACAACCGAATACTGATTCATGTTAAATTAATCAGTGCCAAGTTTCTGTATCGAAGGAGAGCCCATCTGGGTGAGACCAGTGTACAACCACTATAGATGTTCGATACTTTTGGCCACTACATCTTTTGGTGTTGTTTACATTTTTTTTGAACACGCATAGTCAGGTCAAGTCAAGTCAAGTCAGTTTTATTTGTATAGCGCATTTAACATGCACAGAGTGCAAACCAAAGCGCTCCACACACAAGACATTGACATATAAGACAAAAGATGCCGGACGGAGCAGCGTAGTCGCCAGCGTACCCGTGACACCAAGACATAAACAAAACAGTGTCTTAAAGAGGGGAACATTAGAAGAGATTTACATACACAAATGAAATGCTTCCACAGACTTGTCATGCTATCTAACATTTTACCATGCTCTGTTCTTTTTTTTGTTTCATTTTTATTAATGTTTTTGGCAGACAGAAGAACATACAGAGCATAGACATCAGGTGAAAATTACAAACATACAGTCAGTTCCCTGTCTTTTTTTTTTGATAAAGCATAGAAACAACAACACACACACACACACAAAAAATCAAACAGTTACATCCAATATAATACCAGTATCAGTTATCTATCTAAGTAGACATATCCTCTAAATAATTCAGAAAGGGGCCCAGACCTGATTGAAGATATCTTCTCTCCCCCTGACGCTGAAAGTTACCCACTCATATAAAGCCATTTTGGTCATTAGCTCAATCCATTCCTTAAAACTGCAAAACTCAGATGACTTCCAATGCCTCAATATTATCTTACATTCTTGTTATGGTTGCAAGTCGTACCCATAGCCTCTGTCTTCCAGTTAGAGTAATGTTATCTGGTAACAGACCCAAGATACATAAAGCTGGAGACTTCAAGAGATTAAGTTGAAAAAGACCATTCAAGAGAGTAATAATCCCATCCCACAGGCGATCACTTTTTCCACAGTCATATAGCATATGAACTAAAGTCCCAGCTTCTTTCTGACATTTCCAACAGGTGTCCTTGTCTACTAATTTCAGTTTGGCGAGTTTTCGAGGGGTCCAATAACTTCTGTCGAGTAATTTATATTGGATAAGCTGCGACTGTTTCCCGCGAACAAGTGTGCCAGGAAGCAACAAGCTTCTTCCAGCCATCTTCCTAAGTTCCTAAATCTTCCACCCAGCATAGTCTCAACCCCTCCAAATTGGGCGATCGAACCTCTCTGATGATCTCATAAAATGTAGACGCTCTACTACTACTTGCCAGCTATTAGGAATAGTTCCTGGATACTAGATGGAGGGTCTGGGTTAGTGTGCAACTTAGCTTTGATACAGTGTCTAACTTGTAAAAATTTCAAAAATTCCCTTTGATTAAGATTAAATTCTTGTCTGATTTCAATGAATGATTTCATACCATTTTGACCAAATAGATCCCCGAGCTGATAAATTCCAGAGCTAACCCATCCCACATAAACGGTTTCTTACCTATTAATAGTTTTTTATTCCACCAAATGGAGGCTTTAGCGGTAAGATTTGTATTAATTAATTGGTGAGAGCTCAACCAAGTCTCTTGTACAAAAGCCAAAACGGGATCTTTAAAGGGTACTGGCCTTCCCGTCTGAGTGAGAAAGGCCTCTAAAGATGTAGGAGCCACAAGCTCCTCTTCGACTTTAACCCATGACGGCCTCTGCTCAGGAGAGTTATTTATCTTATGTAACTGGGAGAGAGAAAATACTATGCTCTGTTCTAAGGTGATATGAGAACTGATTGGCTATTCTCTATCCGGAAAATATGGTAATTAGTACAGTTTTGGAACGACTGCCTTAAGTCATTGTTGGCTAATGGGCTAAGCTAATAATCTGGTTGGATGCATCAAATTTTAACAGTATGAATGTAATGTCTGTTTAGAAAAGCCTAGCAAAGTGTTTTTTTTTCTTTCTTGTTTGTGGGAAACCTATGGCCATGTCCCTTGACCCCAAATGTTTTCAACTCTTGGTGATACACCTGGTGCAGGTACCAAACCCCAGGGATCGATACCAGCAACGATTCAAATAGGAAAAGTAGGCAATCCTTATGGTACACTCAAATGAATAAGAAGACAAGCTTTGTATTACAGAAGACAGGAAAATGAATGGTCTAATCAACCATGATGACGTGTGATTTTCAAAATATTTTTATATCTAAATTAAAATGCGTTCTGTATACTTTGGGCTTGTTTTGAATCAAATTCTGTTTGACATGTTCATAATGGTGGTTGTCAAATATATTTTAAAAAATATTTCCAAAATATGGATTCATCTATTCTTGGGTGCACATACCTCCGCATGGTGACAGGGATATTAAATTTTTACCTGGCACCGGTAGCTGTCAAGAGCTGAAGCAAAAGAGAGAGCAGGAGAGGATGAGAGAACGAGTAATAGATGGAAATACAGGAGAAAAAGAGTTAGAAGTAGAGGATGACAGAGAGAGACAGAGAGAGAGAGAGGAAGAGAACGAGTAATAGATGGAAATACAGGAGAAAAAGAGTTAGAAGTAGAGGATGACAGAGAGAGACAGAGAGAGAGAGAGGAAGAGAGAGAGAGAAAGGGAGTGGAAGAGAGAGGGACTGAGTGAAAAAGGAGAGCAGAAGAGAGAGAGAGGGGAGGGGAGAGAGAGTGTGTGTTTGTAAGTAAGAAAGAAAGAAAGAAAGCAGATGACAGCCTGGTGGCTGATGTTGATTTAAATAGCTAATGCAATCTCTCTCGTCAGCTGCCGCTCCAGAATGCAGGCCTGTCTTGGGGCGGACGTCTCAGACACGTCCCTGACAAGCAATGACTGGGGATATTACAACCCCCCTTTGAACCGGCGGCGGCGGTAGCCATTTAGCTAGCCGGCTTCGCATCGCGGCCGCCAGCAAGGCCCCGCCGTGAGTGACAGGTGAAAATGTTGACACAAGACAGCGGACGGCCTCTCGACAAATTAGTTTGGCATCTGCTAATCGAAACAATAAAGCGCCGCGCTGTGCCACACGGACAAATATTTGTGTGGCGGAATATTTTAAATTGCGCAGTCTCAGATGACTCAACTAAATGTGATTTGTCTGCGAGACTGCCCTCCTGTGCCGCTGCTAAAGCACTTGGAGTCCTGACAGCCAGCCTTTGACAAGGCTTCATTTACATTAATCACAGCTCAGATGAATAACAAGCAGGATGAACACACTAATAGAGACCAGAGGAAGATGAGAAATAAACAACAACACCAAACTGCACAAGACGACATCTTAGGCGCCAACATGAGTGAGCCAACACTTTCAATCACTTGCTCCTCCCTCAAACACCAGCGACGGAATGATATTATGATAAATAGTGGATTTTATTGATCAGCAACCACAATAGAACTGTATCAGTGGATGTTATTGGTCAGCGCCACCTAAAATAGAACTGTATCATATCTACAGGGCAGTGGTGTTGGGGGTTGTATTGGATTCTAATGTAATTGAACGTCGAAGAGGAGTACGCCACATTCAGGTCGGCGTCTATGTGCAGATGCCTTTACGGGTTGGTTGTAGTACTACTGTTAGGCATGTTATCTATCCCATGGCCACAGTTTACATTCCACGAGCTTTGCTGTAATATGTAAGTAACAGGAGGTACCTTCACTGATTGCTTTGACATACCTGCAGGAAAGGTAAGGAATGGGGTTAGATTAGGACTGAATTCAGATCGCTGTACTTGTAGGCTTAAAACCCAATATATATCAATATGCATCATCAAATGGTAATGGTATCTTAACTGTATAGTCAAATTCTATATCTCTGAAAACATACCGATATACCGCCCAGACCTGGTTTAGCCACTTGGTTCACAGTGTCCCACCGGCGGGATGGTCACCCTTCTCCCCCACCTCCTTATCACATGATCAAATTGATCTCACTTGTCTCAATTCAAAATGTCCGTCCCCTCCCCCCTCCCCCTTGGTGATTCCCTACCCTCTAGTCTAGCTCTTGTATCCTTAGGAATATGTAGATGTAGCATATTAGGTCTTGAAATGTCCACAAAAACCCATAGAAATGGAATAGCCAAGTTATTCGGGCCCAGTTCCCCGAAAGCATCTTAAGCCTAAGAGCGTCATGAAAACACTCGTAGATCTACGAGTGCTCCAGAGTACTCGTTACCGGCTAAGAGCGTCTTAACAGTACTTCTCACTGAGGTCACCAACAGGACATACAGAGGAATTACAACTTAGAATACATAATCCAATTTACGTTCCCATTCTTTATTGTGTTTACCTGTGATGAATCAGATTTTAGCGTGCAAAATAGCCTACATTTAATGGTCATAATAATGTGATGAAAAGTGGACAAAAATGCAATCAAGTTATGAAACGAGACGTTGCCAGAATAGTTTGACATGCAGATGTCAAAGTGTTTCTATTTTCGTATTGATGTGAATTAATGTGTAGATCTGAAGTTTAAATGGTAGGCCTATAGCTGTGACTTGCAGTCACCTGACATCACGTCAAATCAGAGGATATTTCAGAACTATTAACGTGGACAGCTCCCCTTAAGAGCATCTTAAGAGCAGTGCATGCGCGTTCACGCTACGAGTTTGTTCGGGAAACAGTCGGAAAAACCAAACGAACGATCGTAAGATGAATCGTTGAAAACCCTCGTAAGAGCGTGTCTCCGTAGTTATCGGGAAACTGGGCCCTGGTCTCATTAGCGAAACATTATGTATTATGTATTTTGGATAGCCAAAAGTCCTATGGGGAGGGAATTCCACAAAACGCATAAGCATGAGCATATAGGCAAATAATGGTCTAAAGTACTCATATTTTCATTCTATATTGATCTACTTTTACACACAGCTTCAAAGAACCTGGTGCTAGGGCTCAGTTGTGTTTCATATCAAGTAGGGCTGAAATATGGTCAGTTCAGAAATGCTTGTTATCCGGCAGAAAGAAAAATATTCGGTAACTCTTTACTTGACATTATTGACATAAGAGTCAAAGTCACTATCCTGCCACATGAAACCTAACCCTAATCCTAACCCTAAACCTAAACCTAACCCTAACTTGTTATCACTGGCGCCTTAATGCAGGGGCTTACCTAGGCTTCAGCCCAGGGGCCTCGACCAATTAGGGGCCTCCTAATAATAATAATGATAATCAATAATAATAAATGCCGTGTCCGTATTCGCGGCGTCATTAGCCTACTCTGGAGCTAGCCTAAATAATTGAGCACATCGCACTGCTCTACAATGACATCCATGCAGAGACCCCCTTTGTCTTCTCCAATTCTAAAGTGTAACAAAATGTAACAAAACTTAATAAATCCCAACGGGTGTGTAGAGGAGCTAGAGGAGAGGCTGAAACTGACTGACAAGCTTACAAACTCTGGAGATAACGTGGGTTGGATTGAAGCAACGATAAACGAATGACGTGGATTCCTGTAACTGTCCATGAAAACAGAAGGCATAGCAGGTAAATATCATAGCAAATAGCCTGGAAATGAAACGGTTTAAAAACATGTATTTCACTTGTCTCATTGGAGTGAACGCAGAACATGGGCTGTGGCACAAAGAAATGAATTAGTGATCTGCATCTCCGTTCACCAACAGCTTGTGCTAACAGTTTGTGCTAACCCATTCGCACATATAATAGCCTATGTTATGTTTTCTCCATTGCTAATGTGAGATATGTCTCCATGTAGTGTAGTGATAATGCATGCTGCTTGTTCTGTAAGCTAAAAGTATTTCTGTCCCTCCCAAACTGCGTTAAAATGGTGTGTTAAGTAGACAGAATTTCAAAAAAACTCCTGGGGAACCCCCCGACACGACAAACACATGCACTTTAGAAAAGCTTTTAAACGTCCATCTGTAACCCATCTTTTAACTTAGCCTACAGCCAGTGTTGTAAAAGTTCAACGCTTGTTTTCGTGCAGTAGGCTAGCCTTTTTGATAAGCGATGTCATGGGTAGGCTGACGTGATTAGAGGGCTTTCTGTTCCTGTTTATGTAAAGGTTTTACATAGGCTGAATAATGTTAGGCTAGCCTACACTGCATGTTATTAACCAAAAGCGCACGCTATGTAAATAGGCGGGTCGGGTATCATTTAATCATAATTAATATTTGCGATTTGGAGGGGGGGGGGGGTTAAAAACATATAGCCCAGGGGCCTCGGGTGGTATTAATGCGCCCCTGCTTGTTATGACAAAAACCGAATGTCACTTAATAACAGAAGCGTTATGTCATCAACGTTTATGACTTGTTTATGACACGTTCATGACAGTGTCATGTCACTCTTATGTCGATACTGTCAAGTAAAGTGTAACCCAATATTCTAGCCTCTGTAACTCTGTGTCAGTACATCACACAGTTCTTCTGATTATTTTCCAAGAAACTACAGTGCCCCAGCTTTCCAAAGAGGTCAGGCATGTGATTATAGGCCAAACTAGGTGGGAACAGAGGCCTCTGAAGCAGGCGTTGTGCAATTTCAGGCAAAAACTTGAAATTGGTATGAGAACCAAGCTGTTTAGAATAGATGCTATGCAAGCAGAGTATCAAAGCTCTGTACATGGTAATAATGTCTCTCTCTGAATAAGTTACTATGCAACAAGCACTGAGTATGTGTATGTGTTACCATGTTTCTTGAATGTTCACAATACACATTTGTGCCTTTAGCTTACTGTGGTCATACCGTAATTTCCCAACCATTAGCCGCGGCTTATACATTGATTTTGCAAAATAAAAAATATAATGCATGGGGGCAGTTAATATGGTATTAATATGGTTTTGTTTTGGTTTTAACTTCTTAAAATGCTGTCCTCCGGCTTATACACGAACTGAAATTACTGTATTTGATTCTTTCACAGGTTTTGCTCAGGAATGTGGTACATCCCTAATTTTACAGTTTTCAAAGCATCTGTACAGATTACATCACATGCGACCATCAAAGATCTTTAACAGGCACTGCAGAGTCACATCCATTCGTGCGAGACCGTCTCAAAAAGGAGGAAATATTTGCAGTTGTCTCCACCTGCGACTTCTTTCTGTTCCCCGGAATTTTCCATGAGGCATCTCAGCAGATAACCGTGGAATGCCGACAGGCCGCGACACGCTGCGGCATTCCCACCTGAGGGGGGTGGGGGGAACTTCCACGAAAGAGCGCCGCATGGACTCGCAGGCTTTGTCCTAAACGGCGAACATCACTCTCAGCTGCACCGGCGAGACCTCTGGAAAGTTTTGTCGTGTTCAATTTAGAGGGGTTCTTTTCTAATCAGAGCTGCTTCTAATTATCACAGCCTGATTGTGTTCCGTGTTTGAATAGATCACTTTATAAGGCCGGGTTCAGAGCAATTAAGTCAGCATTACTGTGTGTTCTCCCGTTGGAGTTAGCAGCTCTGCGCTACTGTGTGCATCTCTCTCTCTCTCTCTCTCTGTGTGTGTGTGTGTGTGCGTGTGCGTGCGTGCGTGTGTGTGTGTGATGAAATGAATGTTTTCCAGTTTCCCCCTTTGTTCCCTCTTTTAAATTCCCTTATTCTCTTGATTGTAATTGTGCGCTGGATTAGCCCATCACTCATAAACGCATTGCTGATCAGAGCACTATAACTGAATCTTCATTAGGCCAGTATGAGATGAGCGTTTCATTAATAACTGCCATTGTCGTCTCTAACTAAAGCAGGCGAGTGGTGAAGAGCAGAGCAGCATCTCTGGGAAGGTTGCAGAAGAGAAAATGATCATCTCTTAGATGAGAATGAGCCACTTCATGTGGAATGCACAGGTCACCTCCCAACAACCCACACCTTTGGCTCTTTACACATCGTAAAGTGTGTGTGTATGTATCTGTGTATATGTGTGTGTTTATGTGTGTGCATGTGGATGTGTGTGTGTGTGTGTGTGTGTGTGCGTGTGTGTCCATGTATGTGCGTGTGTGTGTGTATGTCACAAGTGTCACAAGGTAACATATGTGAGTGAGTATTTGTGATTGAGTATGTGTGTTTGTGAGTGAGTATGTATGTGTGTTTGCGTGTGAGTGTGTGTGAGTGTGTGTGTGTGTGTGTGTGTGTGTGTGTGTGTGTGGTTGTCAGAGGAGAATCTGAAATGCCAGTTTCTCCTCCAGTTCCTCATTTCTTTTCAAATGCATGGAGAAAAGGTAGGAGGCGCTGAATGTGTGTGTCTGTGTGTCTGTGTGCGTGTGTGTGTGTGTGTACAGCATGTAATTACATGCCTTAGTTGAAGTGCTGTGCACAGAATGTGAGTTGGGGCTGTTCAAATGTGCATGGAATTACACCTTAGTATTTGGACAGTCCTGCTCACGTTCTGACTCACAAAGGCATAACATTTTACTAAATTATGCTCTCATTTTACCAGATTGTGTATACAATTTAGTATATTGTGTGCTCATTTTACTTAAAAGTGCACTCGTTTTACTAAATTGTGGTCTCATTTTATTAAATTGTGCGCTCAATTTAGTAAATTGTGCACACATTTTACTATATTGTGCGCACTATTTACTAAATCGAGTGCATGTTTTACTAAATTGTGCGCTCATTTTACAAAAATTAAAAAGAGAGCACAATTTAGTAAAAAGAGCACACTATTTAGTGCACACAATTAAGTAAAATGAGCACACAATTTAGTAAAATGAGCGCATGTTTTCTGGATTTACACAAAGAAATATCTTGCAATGACCCCCCCAGGGTTCCGTATTGATCCTTGGTCAAACATAATGTTTATTTTTGTATAGTTGACTATGTTTCTACAGTTATGAAAGACAAATACTAATGTATTTCAAAAGGTTTTTCATGAGCATGACTGAAGTTCTGAAGCCCAAAACACAGATGCCTACTCCACATCAAAAGCGTGCAGTCAGAGAAATACAAACTGAGAAAAAATAGAACATGGAAGGCGAAAGCAGACTTTTCTGTGAATTGATCCCTTCTATTCTATACTTTAGTTATTCTCTAATAATTTATTAACACACACACACACAAACTCTAATAAACAAATTATCTAATAAATTTTTAACACACACACACACACAAACTCTCTCTCTCTCTCTCTCTCTCTCACACACACACACACACACACACTAACACACAGACAGACACATACAAACTCTCTCTCTCTCACACACACACACACACACACACACACACAGACACACACATACACACTCACTCACTCACTCACTCTCTCTCTCACACACACACACTAACTCACTCATTCTCTCACACACACTCACTCACTCACTCAAACACACACACACACACACACACACACACACACACAGAGGGAGAGAAAGAAAGAGAGATAGAAACATACAGACATAAACACAAGACTGTAACATTCATGCCTGCACACATTCACATAAAGAAAGTTGAGAGACTCTTGATGATGTCCTCTAAGCTTGTCGGTTGTCCTCCGATAAGCAAAGGGAGAATTCTAGCCAGGTCCTGGCTGACCCAGAAGCAGATTTACCCTGGATGTGGACCACAGGGAGCATCTTCCTGGAGAGGAGGTTGGCTCAAGGTCTCCAATCCCCAGTTCCAGCAGTATTTAGCTCAACACCAACTCCACACACGCACACACACACCTTCCTCGGAAATGAATCGACGTGAGAGACAGCAGGTTAAGATGGGATAAAAAAGCTTCTCTGTTGATAACCTGGTGAGAGATTGCAATCTTCCTCCAGAAGGTCAGAATGTCTTTGACATACACACACACACGCACGCACGCACGCACGCACACACACACACACACACACACAAACACTTACACACACACACACACACACAGGATTTACTCTAAGCTAGCTATTACAGCGCCATCTATTGGCACTGATCGGAGTGACAAACACATCTCCAGTCCTCAGCCCCTGGTGCGTCAGGGTGCCTCTGTTCCCTAATCAAGATCTTGGGCTTCTGATTGCTTTGATGGAGACGTAATTAAGACCGGTTTTGTTATTGATGCATTTGCTTACAGAAGTAGGGACTAATTAAGGCAACAGCTGAAAACTTGGCATCTGATGAGGGTGAGGGTGGATGATTGACAGCTCTCCGGGGAGGTGTTAGCCAATGAGAGAAAGCAGGACTGTACTTCGGTTAGGCTATCTAGTGACAGAAGATCTACCTGGACTGCAACAGAGCGGGACAATCTGCATTGTGTGATATGATGTTTTTTCATAGCCATATGACAACAGAATGGGTTATTGGTTATTAGCACTAAAACTTCACACAATTTAAAATGGGTTATTTTAAATGGCATGTTGTAGTATGTTAAATAGCCATTTATTTGTGTATATTAAGCACAATGTGAATTAAGTGCACATTAACACATCAATTAACTGAAAATGGATGTAAGGGTTAGGACTGAGGGGATGATACGGCGGAACTCAGGTCACACCTATACGTGAGTATTAAAATACTGTTTAAAACGGTTAGCATGTTATACTACTTGGCTAGTTGTAGTAGTATTAGCAATATGTTCTACAGAATATTTGGTTTACCAATAGTGTTGCGGACTAACACAAAATGTAAAGAGGTATTCTCCAATTTGGTAATTGGCATTACCAATTGGCACATAGACATGCCAGAATGTCTCAGGACTGTGACAGAAGTATGCCCAGCTCCAACATGTCTACTTGGACACTAGAGGGAACGTAGACCAGCAACATAATGAGAAGTAAGAGAAGAGAAGTTCTTATTAGATAGCATGCTTACATGGCCTATGGCCAAAGACTTTATAAGGTATGTCATAGTAAATGAATGATGACTACTTACTTACCATAAACACTGCGAGGCTTACTTTATATGGCATACATGATAAATCATTATGCAGCCAAGCTAAGGCATGGTACGCATAAGTCATTATGTTTGTAACATTGCTCCAAGGTTGTCATATGCTCCTATTGAATATTGTCTTCTAATGCGTGTGTGGAATGGGACTGAGGTGATTCCAAATGTATGCTAAACTGAAGCTTTAGCTAGTGCATTTAAATTATAAATAGATCTTCTGGACACATTTCATAGTTACTTGATGACATCATTCATGTGATCATTCAGTGTTGCTCATCCATCCCATCCACTGGATTATGAATTCACACATTTCTAAATGTCTGACTTAGAGGTTCTTTTCATATTGAGCAGAATAATCATACAAATAATAAACGGCTCATCAACAGTAGTGCTCACAACAGCCTTATCTCTGTTTCTGGTCCCTAGAAGTGAATGACCATAACCAATGTTATGTATGTCATAAAAATGAAATGATTGATTACCTGTGTGCTTTGTAATAGACATCTCAATCTTCTACCCTAATAGCAAATACTCTGTGGTCTCTGTGTTATTGATGGAGCAGTGGGCAGGGCAGATTTACCTAACCTGCTCAACTGTGTCTGAATTACCTTGTCAATACTTTACTATGGGGAGACATCAGCAGCCACTTAGGTGCTTATAGTGAATGTATTGCCTCCAGGCTGATGCAACGTAGGTCTGAAATAATTGAGGCTATCAGACATATAAGATGAGGGACAAGTGATGCTCTCTCTCTCTCTCTCTGCTTCTCTCCAGTTTGCTGTTCTTTGGGTTCACTGAGTGAATCTCTCATGAAATTATTTGCTAACTAAACAGAATCCCACAAAATGTCTTCATTTGCCTCTACCTTTACAGACCAACATAACGATTGTACAGGAACAAGTTACATCTGGTTTGTACATTCTTTTGTGAAATGATGTATGGATGGATTAAGCAATCACTGAGGCATTTACTCAAAGCCCGACGGGACATTCAACATACACACCATGTATTTAAATTCTAAAGAGGTTCCCACAGCCTTGTACATGCAACTGGATTGTTTATCCATGTTTATCCAGCACAGACAAGGCATCTAGATGCTAATCATGTCAGGTTATGTGTTACAGACATGATGGAGCAGCGCTAATGCCACCACCTGACAATCCATCGATCGGGGTTCGACTCGCTTTGGGAAAAAGCATCTGCTAAATACCAGTCAACTTTTCATTTTTAACTTTAACTTCAGCTGTTGCTGTGACGGGCTGTTTGGAAGCAGATGATTTCAGATGGGCTAATTGTCATGTAATGTAATTGAGTCATCACTTGCCCATTCCCATTGGCATAGCATTGTCAAGACATTGCATCATGAAGTGATAGTCAAGTTTGTTTTAATATTAAAAGCACCTGTTATGTTCAAAGCAAGCTGGAGTTTTATGAATGTAGTGCCAGTATTAATATTTGAGGGGTTTGTCTGTGAAAGAAGCACACATCTTACATCTGTGAGTTTAGAAAGTAGGCTAGACCGACAATTCAGTTTGATTTCATTACAATGACTATCAGTATAACAGAACACTGATTAAACCATAGACTGTATATGGATTAAACGTAGGAATACTAATAGTTTAGCCAGGCACAGAGGCAGACAAAGACTATGTACGCACACACACACACACGCACTCACTCACGCACGCACGCACGCACACACACACACACACACACACACACACACACACACACACACAAATAAACATATACAGCATTCCATTAGCAGGGAGTGCACTGTTAATTAAACGATACTTAAGGGTGAGTAAGGGCAAATAGAAACATGCTTGTCATTTGCCACAACTGAAAAACCCAACTTTTTAATTAGAGACCCTCGGAGTTGGTTAATGGGTCTCATATGGGTTTCATAACTCTCCAAGATACCCCCTTTTTAAACGATTCCCATACTAAGACGACAAAAGGTGACAGATTGAGACGCCAGGCTCATATGTATTCATACATGTGCCTCTGCAGGTTTTGCCTCCCACCAGTTTGAGTTAGCGCTCCCTGTATGGGCTGCATCTAATTTCCCACTAAGAATTTTTTTTTAAAAAATTCATCATCAGGACGCAGAGAAAATAGAGCTGGGGGAGATTAGCAGCTATTTCCCCCCACTGCTAATGCTGCCACAGCAGACTACCAATGCACTCGCTGCGCCCAGCTCACACAAACACTGACATGTTCAAGGCTGCTCTATCAAACCGCAAAAACACATAGTCCTCAAATTCTTAAAATACACATATGCCTCATACTTTTCATGCTATATTTGCCCAATAAAACAAGCCAATGGACCCTGCTGCAAGTAAAGTTACTTAGAAGCAGACAGCTGGAATTACTTCCTAATTGTTATACTGTAGGTGTGTGGAAGTGGTCATTATCCCTGGATGCATGCATAAACCAAGTTAATGTTGCCTTCAAAAATACCTTAAAAATGAAGGTTTTGTTTTCTGTGAAAATGGTCGCCCCCATGATTAGAGTTCTGATTTACGGGACACAACGGGCAAAGTCAATTTCATGTGATTTCACACCATGTCCAGCCAATTTCAAAGGTGCAAAAAGGTACAAAAAAAAAAGACGTCTAAAACGAGGCGTCAAATCTCGCAACAGCATTTTGCCTCAGTTTGGGGCAGTAATGAGACTCGAGACAAAATGGAGTCTGATGGCTTGATAATGCAGAACAAAGTAATCAGGAGCCGTGGAAAACAACTCCGTTATTGCTTTTATACCCTATCAGAATGGGAAAAAGAAAGAAAGAATAAAAGAAAAGAAGGGTAACGATGAGTCAGATATTGTGTTGATTGTTTGGAAGCCATTTTAATGAAAGGGCTTGATGTGATTTGCACAGTGCCCAGTCAAATTCAGAGGTGTGGACAACAAAGATGGCTGCGGCAGGCTCGCCACATCATGGCAATTTCCCAGAAGTGTTGTGAGTATTTAAAAGGCTGTGTGTGCAGATAATGGTCTCCTGCATTTCTGATGTGTGTTTAGTATTTTTGTCCACACATCTGACATTGCACATTCATCTTCTCCCATCTGGCAATAGAAAAGGAACGATTCCCCATGGAGGAAACTGTTATCAGTGAACCCCCCCCCCCCCCACACACACACACACAATATTGCGGTGCCTCACATTATGAGAGCCCTGCTGTGCTTTTGGGGAACTGGGGAATTGGTTGGCTCCTCAGATGAAACTGGTTAGTTACAAGAGGACAAGAGGAAATGCACCCCCCCCCCCCCCCACACACACACACACACAGACACACTCCAAAGTGGAAATACTCTGACCAGAACACACACATACTGTAGGGAGACATGATGTAAATAACTCAGCCTCTTTGGTGGAATGGCGCCTTTTTTGTGTATTCTCCCTGATACAGTCTTTGTCTTTGTCTTCTTTCTACGGTAGCAAAGCCCAGTAGCCCATGTTTGTGCGCAAAAGAGAGGATATTGTTACTCCTCAGTGTGTTTGGAAAAAAGACCCCAAGCTCGCAGGCACCTGCTTAATGGGGATTCTGAGCTTGGCAGAAAATTGGATTCTGTGGAACTTTTGACAGGTATAAATGACATGTGCTCACTCTCCCCCTCACATTCTCTGTCACTCTCTCACACACACACACACACAAGATGGAGTCTGAGTCCTTTTGGAGGTATTTTCCTCCGACTGGGGGAAGACACATAAAAAAACGAATGATGGCAATATCACGGCTGCGACAGAGTTGACGTTATTGGTTTTATGTGCCGAGGGAAATCACTGTCCTGGCTCTGCACAAAATGATTATTGAGAGCTAATGGGGGTGCAATGTTTAATATAAAGCACAAGTGGAAACAAAAAGCGCTCATTGGACCACTGGGGATAAATTAGGACTCTGGAAGTGAAGCTGTGGAGCCTCAGCTCTAGATGGATGGCTTTTATTACTGGGGCCCCTGCGTCAGGGTGGCATCACTCCAGGCTAACACATCTCGTGCAGCAGATCACTCCCCGTAAACTCTGTGTGCTAGAGTCAGAGGAGAGCTGGAGTATCCCATCAAGTGCTTCCTTTACGCTGTGTGTTGTCCAAGCTTTCTTTGTGGTGGCCAACGGAAATGTGCAATGTGACTTGGGTCACCCATGGTTTCCCATTACCCGCTAATATGTTTATTGTTATGGTGGAGTTTTTCCAATAGCATTACATGGGTAATTTGTATATTATTGGCCATTATGATTATGCAAAGCCTATTAAACTGTAATGGGATCAGGGATTCAACATGCCAGTCACATTTCAAGTAAGACAATTTCTCCCCAGGAATATCATCACAGATCTAAACATTCTTAATAACCAGATTATGGTAATTCATATAATGGGATATTGTACAATTTGCCTCTCATATCAACCACAAATCACTGCCCCCCTCCTCAGACTCCACTTGGAAATATTTTGTTTGTAAGAAACTGAAATAATATTTAATTTCACAGTTAATGACACAATTGATAATACATTCTGAATATTTTGTCTATGAAAAGAGACTTCAGATTTTGAATCCATCACTGGGTTTTCAAAATGCACTACTTGAAATACCTAGAATTCACCCATAATGATTCCATCCATACACAGTCAATTTAAATGTACTATTCAAATATATTTTACAAGTAGCGATAATAGCTTTGAATTAAACATATCAAATTATACTAATGGAATACAGAAATAAATAGACATTTTACAATTGCCTGAAGCTATATCTAAAAAGCTATATCTTTAAGCTATATCTTAAAATGACTTGAAGCTTTATTAAAGTAAAATTTACTTTGTCTTCTGTAAGCAAATTAACTCTTTCAGAGTTAATTTGCTTCACCTCTGCTATGCTCTGTGATATTTGTGATGTGAATTGACCATTTTCATTGGTTTAGTCTGAAATATGGAACATGATTTCAAGGCTTTAAATATTCTGGATTAGGTTTATATACAGTTTAAAACTCTCTCTCTCTCTCTCACACACACACACACACACACACACACACACACACACACACACACACACACACTCACACACACACACACTCACCATCTCTCTTCTGCTTTCTCTCACCTTGCCCTTAATGCAGATTTTATATAGTTCATAATCTCTCTCTCTCTCTCTCTCTGACTGTATACCCTCTCTACCTGGCCTCTCTTGTGGTCCCGATGCAGATTTGCACCCCCAGTTCCCCCTCCATTGCGGCCTTGCGTCCTTGTGGCCTTGTGTCCTTGTGTGCTAAAGAGACATAGGGAGCCTCTTGAGACTCGCCTCAGGTGAGCTCATCAGTTGTTGTTTTTTTTTCTCCCCTTGAGAAAGACCCAATTCCTCCTCTCCTTCACTGAAGGGCAACTTCCCAGCCTGCCGACCAGGCAGGGATGGAGAGCGGGAGGAAGGGAGGGAAGGAGGGAGAGAGGGATAGAAGAGGGAGGGATGGAAGAGGGATGGAAGGAGAGAGAGAGGGAAAGGAGGCAGGCAGGCGGCTACACCTCAGGAGCAGGTGGCGCCGATGTCAAGAGTATGGATTTCAACCTGGGTAATACAAACCCTGCATAATTTCCAATATATCTGACGACATGTATTATACATGACCCCTATCCCGGTGCCGGATTAGGAGACCACTCCGTGGCAAAGACTTCATTCTTTACCGCTGATTAGATGCTGAGGTCAATGGGACAGGAACAAATTGCGTTGTGTTGTGAGCTGTAGAGTTTTACTGTGAAGACGTGACCCCCTCACTCTATGGTGGTTACCTGATTTGACCGGAGATGGAAAGCAGATTAGGCCAGGATGAATAGGGTTGCTGTCAGGGTTTCTCTCTGTAACGACTACAAATGCATGAACTTCTCTCTAGCTTTCAAATGTCAAATAGCTGTAAGGCCTTCTGCCACACACATACACACACACAACCACACATACAAACACACACACACGCACAAACATATTCTCGTCATATCCAGCAGCACTTTAAGTTACAGCAAGAGACGGTGAGAGAGCCGTTTACGACTTGCCAACACTGACCTTGGCTTAGCTCTCGGCTCGCTAGTTTCCAGGGGTCAGTGGCCGGTTAGGCAAACATAAGTTGCACTGCGAGGTGTGAAACTGCCACTGAGCTGAGCTGTGAAACACACACACACTCAAACGCACTGCTGTTGTCATACACAGACCCTTTTAAGTCACCCGCAGGATACATAGTCTTCGTGTCACCGCACTTCAGCATCTAACCACCATTCAGCCACCTGCCTGTGTGTGAGTGTGTGTGTGTGTGTGTGTGTGTGTGTGTGTGTGTGTGTGTGTGTGTGTGTGTTCGTGTGTGTGTGTGTGCGTGTGTTCGTGTGTGTGAATACCAAAAGCACCTCACCAGCTATGAACCCAGGTGTGGTTGTGGCCTTTCCATGTAGGCTCAGGAGGCCGTGGAGGTCAGTATGATCGTGCGTACGTCCGTGTTTGTGTGTATGCATGCAGGTGTGTGCGTGCGTGCGTGCGTGTGTGCGTGCGTGTTTGCGTATGTGTGCGTGTGTGTCCAGTAGTTGTGCTCCTTCCCCCAGTCCCCTGGACAGCTCCGCTGGTTGCCGGCCTGTTTTGGGGCTCCCAGCTGAGCTGAGGCTGGGAGAGTGCTGATTAAGTCAGAAGGTCAGGCGGAATTGATTCCTCTCCCTCTGTGGCAACGCTAGCTCCAGTGCTGGATTCTTTCTCTCTCTCTCTCTCTCTCTCTCTCTCTCTCTGTGTGTGTGTGCATTTCTGAAAGGTGGCTGAGATGGTGGATGGGGTTGATAGAAAGCTAATTTGTTTAGGGGGCCTGTATCCTTATTTCAGACAGGTCTGCCCCCTGGGACCGTGGTGGGGGGTCTGCAATAGCCACTGTAACTTTGTGTACTTTTGTATTATTATGGTGATTCTGAAAAGATGAAAGATGTAATGTTTGAATATGAACCTTTACATAAGGAAGAACAGACCTGTTGATTTCAAAAGTACAGTAGGTTTCTCTTTTAGCATAGTGTTCTTATATAACTATTATATAACCTAAATACATAGTAAATTCAGATCACCATATTATGTTATATTATACTTGATTTGCTTCAATTATACAGTAAAAGACAAATATACATATTATATTATATTATATTATATTATATTATATTATTATTAATTACTGGTTATGATATTATATTATTTAACTAAACACCAATAAAAGGCCATTCACATGAAGTGATGTCATATAATTGTTTAGACTTTTTTATATTTGCAGAGGAACTCAATGAGTGATTAAGGCAATCAGGATCTTGCTCCCCTATAGGCGTCTGCTTTTGAGCAATTAGACCCATTCCATGGATTTATTAGACCAGACATAATGTAGCCCTCACATGGCCCAGGGCTGGAGAGGCACACATGGTGGGTGACCACTGCATGATTCCCTACCACTCACATTTAATATGGGAGATTCTCTCTCTTTGTTCAAGCGACGCATCTCTCTTGTGCTGCATGAGGACACGTGGAACGGGAACACTCGCACGGCACGGGCGCTATCCCTCACAGGCAGCGAGGCTTCTCATTCTAACACACTTTGGCATCTCAAAGCCCTGTAGGCTCTGACGGAGATCACATGCATGCACATTCTTTTTCTGACAGGGCTCACAGTCTGAAAAGATGATGGGTAAAAATCCCCAGAAAACTTGTATCAAGGAGGAAAGGGAAATAAAATGGGAAAGCGTTAGATCCCTGTATGCTCGATGAGTTGTAAATGCATTGGATGTTTGATGCCTTTGGTCTGACTCTGGTTCCTGCCGGGTAGATTTGTAGTGTTTGCATTCAAAGCTGGAAGGCCAATAACGTCTAACTATAATGGCAGGAGGTTAATGATAGGGCTTTTGGAGTGCTTTATGGGAGATTGTATTAGTCCCATGTGCTGTACATGTAGGAAGGACACACACACACACACACACACACACACACACACACACACACACACTCACACGTGTGCACAAGCGCACACACACAATATACACACGATATACACACATATGCACACACACACACACACAGACACACACTGCACCCATGTGAGAACTTCCAATCGATAACCCATAGACAGACTGCTCAGCCCTCTTCTTGGTGGGCTAGCACTTATTTACCCAGCATCCCTTGGCCCTTTCAGACGTTCCGTCCTAGTTTTATTCTCTTTGTTTTCATCATAGGCTGAGCAGTAAGTTTGCTTGCCTTAATTGTGCTCCTGTGCTGGTGTCAAGAAGAGAGGCACTAATAGCAGTTACATTCAAAATGTGTTATTTTAATTCAATGATCACTGCAGTTCTACACAACTTCTTGTTCAGGCCATGGTCATTTCCAAGCTGGGCATGTGATTCACTATTAACTGGCTGACAGTACATGTACCTGCTTGTGTAGTAAGATCATTACAGCTGATTCAGAATGTTGCAGCACGCCTGGTCAATCAGCCAAAGAGGACACATGTAACTCCTCTCCTAGTTACTCTCCACTGGCTCCCTATAGTAGACAGAATGAAATTTAAATCTCTCACTTTGGCCTATAGGACACTGACTGGATCTGCTCCTTGTTATTTTAATTCAATGATCAAGATCTACATCCCCGACCACCCACTGTGGTCTTCTGATGAACGTCTGTTGTGTCGACCAGTCATACTGTAAATGCTAGGTCAAATTCAAGACTCTTTTCCTCAGTGGTTCCATGTTGGTGGAATGAGTTGCCCAGTGCTCTCCGTTATCCTGTGATAGCTTTGGGTCTTTTAAGAGGGGTCTAAAGGCATATCTGTTCAACATGCACTTAGTTCATTAAGCGCTTCTTATGTGTTATGATTTGTATAGTATTGTTTTTTTTTTCATTATAGGCTGTTGACTAATTTGACATTGTTGTTTATTATTGATATTCTCCTTAATGTAGTCTTACCATGTTATTGTTATTGTTATTATATTATTGATTGAATGGACATTATTGTTTATTATTGCTATTTTCCCTCATTTCCATTGTTTATTTCATAAGACTATTGATTGAATTGACATTGTTGTTTATTATTGCTATTCTCCTTATAATAGTCTGACCAACATCTTAATTTGTTCCCCGTTAAATCTAAGTATTATATTGTTTTGTATTTGTATGTCATTTTGTATTTGTTTTGTATTTACATAACCATAATCATAACCATAACACTGTAGATTTTAAAAAAGGTTCTATTATCTCTCTCTCTCTCTCTCTCTCTCTCTCTCACACACACACACACACACACACACACACACACACAAGCACACACACAGGCCTACTCAGCTAATATTTATGCCACCCCTCTTCAATGTGAACAGCTGTTCCCCTGCCTCCAGAATGAGCCAAAACGTCCCTGAATTACTCCAGCAACATAAACAATTTCTCGATTACAACTAGTGAATTGAAATGTCTCTTCTTACTGTTGCAGTCTCCCAGAAGAATGTTCTGGTCTGTTCTGTCTCCTCTCTGCTCTGGTGCTCTCCTCATATTGTAAAAAAGATTGTAAATAATTGCTACAAAAACTTGTTGGACCCACCTTATGAAATTGCACTGCACAGTTAATTCTGTATTCAAGAGAAAGACAATGGTATATGTTTTCCCTGCATTAAGGCAAGTATAGCTAGAGCCCCACACCTCCTCACGTGAGCCAGGGGAGTGTAGGAGTGGAGGCATATGGCTGAGCAGAGAGCAAGCAATCCTAATGCAGCTGCCATAACGCTGCCCCAGCCTCAGCCATGCTAATGCTACTCACAGAGGCTACGTCTTCATAAATGTCTTCTCCCCAAGGAGCCAGAGACGGGGCGGCTCATACAAGGATGCAGGCTTGTGTGTGTGTGTGTGTGTGTATATGTGTGTGTGTGTGTGTGTGTGTGTGTGTGTATTGGGGTGGGTGAGGGGGTGGTAATGCCTGTATCTGTGTGTGTGTGTGTGTTGAGGAGGAATTTTAATGTGTAGTGTGTCTGTGTGGGGTGGAGTACATGTGGGTGGATGTGTGCTTGAACGTGTGGGTCGACGTGTATTTGTGTGTGTGTGTGTGTGTGTACGTGTGTTTACATATGGGCATGTGTGTGTGTGGCCCACATGAATAAATGCATGGCCGGCCCCACGCGTCAGCGCGAGGCCTGTTTGGTTATTATGCATGCAGCAGCAGCAGGCGTGGTGGCCGGTCCCCAGGAGAAGAGAGTTTGTAAACAGGAATAATAATTAGACTCTACTCTTTGGGCAGGTAATCTGCATCTAGGTACCTCAGGCATGCTTTAACCTGTTCAATATTCATCCACTATTTTTGGGGAGAGGTGGGGGTGGGGGGGAGGGATACATTTGCATTTAGTGTGCAGCGAGACATAGGTGCTGTTTGATCTACTATCAGGGAGGAGCGGCTAAATCTCTTTTCTAATAAGCTTTTAAAGAGATTAAAACCAATGGAAAAGGCTGGGGGGGGGGGGGGGGTGCAAACTCTGGCAACAAAGGCAAATAAATCTCATAGCCACAGGTTCAGATGCCTTTTATTGGCTGGACTTATATAAAAACAACTCCACTTTTGTGGACAGAGAAGTTGTTGGCTTTGTTTTTGTTTGTTTTTTCAGACCATCAGAGAGACTCTGTATGACACTGAGGACAAAAAGTAGTTGGGCTGACCATAGTGGAGCTTGAAAAGGGGGCAGACTGGAGCAGTTTGTTTTATGTGCAAAGCCCATTTGCTTGTTTACCACGGGTGTTGCCACGGCTGCGGGGCAGCGGGACTGGGGACCGGGGGCTGTTGTCCTTCAAACGTGTGCAGCGGAGCGCGGGAGGAAGTTGGGGGAGGGACCTAGGGGGATTCGCATGGGGTTGGGCACGCAGCGGCAAAAATCCACTGGGTGCCATGAGGGTGGTTAAATGAAAACTCCAGGGTAGGCCCTGTTTTTTATGGAGAGCTGTTTGCTTCCTGGGATACAGTGTGTGTGTTGTGTGTGTGTGTGTGAGAGAGAGAGAGAGAGAGAGAGAGAGAGAGAGAGAGATAGTGTGTGTGTGTGTGTGTGTGTGGGGGGGGGGGGGGTATTGACACATTGACAGAGTGCTGATGATTAATTAAGAGCTCTGTGTGTTATCTGTCTTGGGCGGTATGGGTGATCTTGAGGTGACATTGTTGCAGGTACAGGTCTTTGCTATTCAAGTGCCATACCTCTCTCTCTCTCTCTCTGGCGGGTAGGAAAGAGGGAGAGAGAGAGAAAGAGAGAGAGACAAAGAGAGAGAAAGAAGTGAAGTAGAGGAGTTGTATAAGAGTTAGGATGGAATGAGAAGAGAGAAGAGTTAGCAAGAGAAAGGGAGAGATAGAAAATAAAGAGAGAAAATAGATAGAGACAAATTATAGAAGAATGAAAGAGTTGAAAGACTGAAGTGAGAGTGAGAGAGAGATAGGAAGAGGTAGGGATGGAGGGAGGGATAGATGGAGGGAAGAAGGGAGGAGAATCTTTGATAAGCCTGCCTCACCTGCCCATTTATAGATAGTCTTAATACTTTAATCCGAATCCGGTGACAAGCTCATTCCCAGTCAATAGGGTAAAGAGAAGCCGCTCGGGAGGATGGAAGGATGGGAGTGAGTGCTCATCGCAGGCCGGCCGCAGGTGGACATGGCCTGCATCACAAACACACACTCACCTCTGGGAGGCAGCTTCACGGAGAGAGGAGAGGAGAAGGGAAGGGAGAAGAGGAGAGGAGGGGAAGGGAGGACAGGAGAGGAGAGCAACGGAATTTGTCCATGAATCCTCATGGGTGCTGTGGTTGTCCATTCTCAATTTCCCAGTGCCATCATCTGTCTCTGTGTGTGTGTGTGTGTGTGTGTGTGTGTGTGTGTGTGTGTGTGTGTGTGTGTGAGAGCGATTTAGTAAGGTTGACATTGTTCCGGTGTAACCATTTTAAGAAAGATCAGAGGATCACCAGAGAGTGGGTGCATTCAAAGCCATGCTGATTTTCATGTCTTGCATGAATCCCAGCACTTTACGCACACTTTTAGCTTCAGCTGAAAAGGTTACACGTCCCAGCTGGGGGGACTTCTCCCCCTTATTAGGGACAAAACGGCCTGTGTCACTTGCCATAGCTCCTGGGATGTCATACATACATCGGGTACATTTTTCCCATTAAAATGGTGACACGCAGCTCAGTTTGTTAATGCCAGTCATGCTGCAGCATATCGGTTAGAACTTCACTGTACAACAAACATGAAAATGTATGGAATGGAATAAGTAAAAAAGTAACAAAGAATATTTTATATAAACACCATCATTACTGTAGTACAGTCTATGACACTATTACATATTGTAAAAGGACCAATTTCCACCCCTTTTGTTAAATCTTTTTTATACTTCAAAATAATCTATCTATAAAGCAAGAAGCGTCTGTGTGTTTGTGTGTCTGTGGCACGCATATCTCGCTGACCGTTCGTCAGACTGACCTAAGATTTTGTATGTGGCTCGCGCGTGGCACAAAGGTGTGCACTCTCGATTTTGAAGATTTTTGAATGCATATTTCAAAATATGCTTATTTACGTAGGACGTTTATCGCTGCACTGCACTGTTTCCAAGGGGACCAGTTTCAGGGGAGCTCCACCCCATGGATCGTGTACCTGTACTGACAGTAGCTAGGTCTCACTTTGATGATAGTCAGTCGCAATTTAAAAAACGGATTACTCGGGAACCGCTTGTGGGTTAAGATGCAAGATGATTATCATGTCTGACCTCAACAATAAAGACTCCCTGTATGCAGTTTGCTTGCATAAAATGATTACGCGGATTTTGCAACAACACGCCAACAAACACGGGTATGTTGTGACCACTCAAAATAAAAGTATGTGCAATAAACTGACGCTTCGAATAGCCCAGGCTACTTTGGACATTAGACTTTGACTAAACAAACGACAATTCCGACTGCAAGGTCCCAAATTGAAACGAGCGATAGGCTAATGCCACATAGCCAACGTTAGACAACAACTTGCAGACTGAGCGACGTCACTTATCACACCATCAAACACGTGTATGTAGTGACCACTCAAAATAAAAGTATGTGCAATAAACTGACGTTTCGAATAGCATTAGGAAGTTATTCAGTAAGCTATACACATTTAGCCTTAACACAAAACAGTTGTTAGGCTTATGTCATTCTGATCTGTCTCTTCTGACTGAGAAATGTCACATGCAGCCATGCCTAAATTTATTACACATGTAGCCTATTAGAGGCCACATTAATTATAGGCTAATATATTATAATATTCAGTAGCCTATTCATTATTGAATGCTTAGCTGGAATGATGTTTCCCTATCATCCTATTTTTAAAGCAGGCATACCTGTGGGCATGTAATTGAGCTACGGGTTTTCTTCAGGAATGGCATGTTTGAACGGGCACAGCACTAGTATTTAATTGATGAACCTTATATTTTTCAGTAGTGTGTAGTGGTGAATTCAAAAGCACATTTAAACTCATTTTTATCCTCTCAAGACCCCTACCTCACTAAGTAATCAGTGTCAGTGGCGATTCTAGACATTTTTAACAAGGGTGGCACTGGTGAGGCACTGATTAATTCAAGGGTGGCATGAGGCAAAACAACCAGATAAACAGAAACAGGCTCAAGATGTGAAATTAGCACAAATACATTAGAGAAACCAAACACAAACACCATACTCATAAATTGAAATACCTTACTCTCACATAAAATGTCTTTGTATTTGAATAAAATAATACAAACATATTAAAGTTAATTATCTAAGTTGTCTGTCCCTGGGCTATGCTGTGCTAAAACAAATTCCATCATGGGGACATTCAAATATAATCCATTTTATTCTATTCTATTAAATGAAGATATACAAATATACTCATCCAAGACATTTTCCCCCACAATAACTTATATCTACTATGTGCATCTATTTTTGTAGCTGTTAAAATAATTTGACCTGCTTTTTTGTCTATTTGTTTATTTTCTTTAAAGTTCTCAAGAAACTTGAGGATGGTGAAGGAGTGTATTGTGTATGTGAGCAATTTCATCTTCCTAAATCTCAATATTATGATCACAACAAGTGTGGGCAAATTATTAATTAAATTTTCACGTGGGGTAACTTGTTGCAGGGCAACCACATAACCGGTTCCATGTCTTCCGATTGGATGATTAATGATCAGTATGTTGGTATGAAGGAGTGTATTGTGTATGTGAGCAAACATTGTTAACGTTGCACATGGGGCAACTTGTTGCATGTGTTCGAATTGGATGACTAAAGTTCTCAAGAAACTTGAGGTTGGGATGAGTGTGTGAGCAACCTACATGTTACTTATCTGCCTGAATCTCAATATTCTGACCACAACTGTGGGCAAATTACAAGTCAGCACCAGTGCTGCATTCATTGTTTTGCACTTTTATAATCACATCACCAAAAGTAGGTTATTGGTTTTACCAAAAGTATTTGGCTGTATTTTTAAACTACAAACCTATAAAGTATTTTGATACAAAATATGATGCCATTTTTTTCCAACTAAATAAAATACAAATTTGTATTTTAAATACATGTATCAGACATGCCTATCCCTGGCTGTTGGCTGCAGCAACTCAAGCTAGGTAGTACTTATTGTTTTGTGTTTGTTTTGTGTTTATGTTAGTTTTGATCAAATTTGACAGCTTTGCTATGTTGCCCACCCAAAATTTCTACCAGCCCACCCAAATATAGTAGCCTAGACTAGGTTAGAACCAGCCCTGCCCTGCATGGAGACATATTTTACGATAATAGTGGAGAAAATGTTAGCAAAACTTTACGTTTTTGTTAACGGAATCTCCCTCCCTCATTCATCTATTTGCGCAACAGCCCACATTCTGCGTTCAATCCAGCGAGTCAAGTGAAATAAATGTTTTTTTTTTTTTTTTTTTAAGCGGACATCGCCATAGGCACGATATTTAGGCTACCTCTGTCAGGCCTACAAAAAGTTGCGAATTAAGGAGTATTTCCTGAACAGGGAAACCTTTCGGTCCGCGGTTCTATAATATCATTCAATTGTGCCGCAAAGTGCCCACAGAAGTGGGGCGTAATTTAAATTCATGGCTCCGTAGACCAGCAATCTACTTGTCGAGGAGGCTCATAATTTGAGAAACGCTGCAGATCATAGACAGAGAAAGCTCTGGGAACAGAACGCAGGCATATGATTTTGTTGTCACGCGCTACTATGGAAAATAAACTTTATAAAGACCGGCTCGGACGAAAAAAAAAAAAGTATGCCAGATGGCCAGTCCAGCCCTGCGTTCAGGAATTATTTAATTATTATAAGCAAAAGTGGAACATGCACAATGTTTCATTTATCCCTCCTGATCGGGACGAAAGAAGCATACAGTTTAGCCTAAGCTATGTAAACTTCTAAACTTCTAAAACAAATGCTTGACTGGTTGAATGGTCATACATGTCATCAGAATATCGCTACCTGTAGCCTAGATGCGACAAGTGTTTAGTGAGTAGGCCTAAGCTTGATGAACCATAACACTTAATGACCTATCAAATGTCGGCGACTTAAATGTGTGATTAGATAAATAGGCACTGGCAGATGCAATAGGTAAATAGATATCTTTGCGTGTTAGCACAAGCAGTAGCATGTAGGCCAATAAAGGCAAGCGTGTTTGCCACTTACATTTCTGACGTCTGATACTTCAAACTGCTGCAAGTGCATCAAGAAAGGTCCTGCCTTAGACCATGTTAATGGCCAATTGTAGACTAAGATTTGGGGGTGGCACCTGGGGTGGCCAATCGAATCTCAAGGGTGGACTGTGCCACCCGGAGCCACCCCTTTGACTCCGCCCCTGATCAGTTTATTAGTTCAGATCAATGGAGAACTACTGAAGAAAATCACTACCTCACTAGGCAATCATTGTATTAGATCAGGTCAGTGGAGAACTACTGCAGAAAAGCCCTACCTCACAAGGTAACCAGTGTACAGTATTAGTTCAGATCTCAAGAGGGAAATAAATTAACGTTAGATCAAGAATGCTCGTCGCAAAATCAAAATTCCACTCGAGTTCTAAGAGGTTTTGTACACACAGCATCACAACACTGTTTACAGCACTTCAAGTCACTGTACATTGTCATTGTTGGTACAAAGATCATCAGAGGCGGACAGAGTACACAGCTTCATTACTTGAGTAAAAGTACAGATACCCTTTGCTAAATTTTACTCAAGTACAAGTAAAAGTACAACAGTCAGATGTCTACTTAAGTAAAAGTACTGAAGTATTTGTTTTTTAAAAGTACTTGAGTATCAAGAGTACAAGAGTACATTTTCTAAATATTGCATTACTACTGCCACAGTGCTTACATTTTATGTACAGAAACGTCCTATATGGAGTTATGAAAAATGTTAATGTTAATACCTTGGAGAATGTAAGTCAAATCAAGTCATTTTCATCTTTTTACCATGTTGCAGGGATGGGCAGTATTTCTAATACATGTATTTAAATTACATATTTCAAATACAAAATACTATTTTGTAATTGAAACACTTGAAACGAAAACTATCATTAACTTGTTCAGAAAATTGAAATAGTCTGGCGAGGTGGGGCCACGGGTTGGCACATTACCGGGATGGACCTGGTGCGTCTTCATCCATTGTTTCGTCCATGGTTTCATCTCTTATCTAAATCTGACCATCGAGTTGACTTTAGCAAAAAGCTGAAGGTGATTGCTGTTAGGCTGTCCCAATCAGTGGTGCCTGCACAATCCAATCACGTTTGAGAGGGAAACAACAAATTGAGGGTTTCCGAGATTTTTTTTTTTTTAGAAGAAGTAACAGGTACTCACAGTTATGGATAGAAATGTAGTGGAGTAAAGAGTACAATATTTGCCTCTCAAATGTACTTGAGTAAAGTCATGAGTACTCCCCAAAAATGATACTCGAGTAAAGTACAGATCCCTCAAAATTGTACTCAAGTACTATACTCAAGTAAATGTACTCCGTTACTGTCCGGCTCTGAAGATCATTTAGATACCCTTCTGGAGGGGGAGCTTGCGTTTCTTTTAGGAATCCACCGTCCTGCCTTGTATAGAAATTAATATTAAAGGAGAATTCCGGTGTGATATTGACCTAAAGTGTGTTGAAACATGATACTGAGTGTGAACGTATGTCTCATAGCCCATCTTGTCCCCTGCACTCCAAAATCTGGCGCTAGTTAGCCGATGCTACCAACAGCTTTTTCAATGGTGGTGCTTCGGCATCGTGCTAGCCATGCAAATAAATCACTTTTTACACCATTTACGAGGCTCAATGTATCTCCACACTTTATTGGTAGACTTCCGAGGGCCCTGACATTTAAAACGAGACATTGAGAACTTTGAAAAAGCACTGGTAGTTTACTTACAAGACGATTTATACAGACAGTATCTTCACGAAGTTTAGCGTGTGCAGCCATCTTGAATTTAGTCACGATAAGTCGAGCGACGAGTAAGAATGAACAGGTATGATAAGGGATCAGATTCCAAAAATAATTCAGTGGAAATGCATGGATTCCAGTTTCTTCCAGTAGCAGCAACTGGAATCCATGCATTTCCACAGAATTATTTTTGGAATAATGAGGTTTTATCACTGAAAACGATTATTTCTGAAAACTCAAAGTTGAGATGTAGGAAAACTCATGGTTTCACTTTCATCGAGGGAAAACAGCGTGTTGCATTGTGACATGTTGTTCCCTCATTTGTTTGAAATCTCTGATTGACCACCTGTTCAAGGGATTTGCGACAGCCTTTCCCAGCTGTTTATAACATGTTTGTAGCATATCAGTGATCAACAGAATTATTTTTAAAAACAGAGGGGATATAGGCTATCAGTTTTTTCCTAATAGCCTACCCTACTACGTATCTTATGAGTGTTGTAGGAGATATTGATGGCACAATAACAATTATATCAGTTAGAATATCAGTTAGAGCGATAGCTAATGAGGCCTACATCACGATCAGTGCTCCATGACAGTTGAAAATATATGTAGGCCTATATTTAAGGGTAATGCAAAGATTTTGTATTTAATTAGGTGTGCCCGACCGATTTGAGGGCCACTTGGGCCAAATATGCCAGGGCCAATCTTTGGTCCCAGTCCGCCCCTGGTGTTAGCACAATATACTCTACCACTGATAAATGTAATGCAAGAGTTGCTTTTCCAGTATTTAACATGCAAATTTAACCATAAGAGGTTACTTTAGTAGTAGACCTATACTTTAACTTACTTATTTTTCACTTTTCTGACAGGACTTCACAGGACTGTGATAGCAGTGCTCAGATGTTTCACTTTCACCTTAGATCACCTCTGTGTCTCTCTGGTTTGTGTACACAGTACATGCACATGCGTATCTGTCCACAGATGTATAAGTGTGTGCTCATTGTGTGTGTCTTTGTGTATGTGTGTCTGTGTGTTTGTGTATGGGTGTGTGTGTGCATTTGTGTGTGTGTGTGTGCCAGGGTTTCCGTTGTCCGGTTATTGCCGAACATTTGCCAGAAAAAAAATGAAATGTCCGACAAAATTAAATCTCTCCGGTCAAATTGTTCGATTGAAATTAGCTAATAATTCCGTCCCCCTAACACAATCTGAATTTGAGAATGTGGACCTATACTAAAGCAAGAATACACTGTGCTTTGGCTATGTTTTAAAGGAACAGCCTCTACCGTTTGAAAGTTATTAAACAACACGCATATGCTGCATAAAGCGCACACTTAAAACGTCTGTTATAAACAACAAACAAATGAGTGAGACGGTTCAAACATGGGCAGGCCCAGGCAGACCAAAGCTTTTTTCAGAGGCCAGACGCGATGGATGATGCTAAATCGGTAACGCCTGACGTCGCAGATGTCCGGTCAGCTCCACCACCACCAGAGAAAAAGCCGACGTGTCGGACGTATCGGTCGGAATCAGTGAAGTTGGAAGTGGAGGTGCGGGGGTTGTGGCCGCACCAAGACACTTGTCATTTTCCGTGTAGACAGACCCATGGCTACACTGGACATGCAACTGCAACAACAAAGCGGATTCTTGCTGTCCATGAAAAAGGCATAGAGACTGGCTAGATCTTTAAATTTACACTAGCATGTTTAAGTTAGGCTAATGAACATGCTGCATTCTATACGGCCTGATTATGTCATTTTTTAAGCTTATTAAGAAGCGATAATAGGATATTTGACCGGCATATCATCAAAAAAACGAAACCTCTGCCGATCACTTTGACCGGCACCATTTTTTCCAAGCGGAAATGCTGGTGTGTGCGTATCTGTGTGTATGTGTATGGGTGTGTGTTTGTGTGTGTCCATCTCTGAGTTATTTTCATCTTCTTGTCAGTGATCCACACAGAGCAACATTACTCAGCTATGACTCTGGAGAAACTCCTGGGATCTCTATCCCCCTCCCTACACACACACACACACACACAGACACCCCTCCCTCGTCCCCCTGTGGGTAGTAATCTGTCTTGGTTAGGCCCCTTCTCTCCTCCATTCCTGCACCGTGGACCTGGCCAAGAGTGATCACCCTTGTCCTCCACATCCAGCTCGGCCGCAAATATTACAGCACATGTGCACTTTGTAATTGTCAAAAGTGCCAGTTTCATTCAAACAGGCTCCAAGTCTTACCCTTTCGGCCGGCCTTCCAGCAGATTAGAGCTCTCGAGCACCATCAGAGCATGAGTCAAAGACTCGCCTGAAATGCATGGGAATGCTTAATACAGTCCTGTCTCCTCACCCTCACATCCATAACATCATAACAAATAACACTCATATCATAATTCTATTTGTGAGCCACCACGTACTGTAGCAGAGGTCCGTCCTGCAGGTACTTTGTATTCCACAGTCGGACCCCTAATAATGGAGGTAATCGGTCCGATCAAGAGGTCAATGATCGTCACTGGTCATCTACTGTAGTCTTAATTGGATCATCAACTGTACGGCGGAATCAATATTCTGAACCCGAGGCCATTTCTTTACTATTACCATTCCACTCACAAAGACCCTGTAGTACTACATCAACAATAATCAGGGCGACGGGAACAGGTTTATAGCAGCCCTTGTCTTGGCAAAGGTCAAAGTCAACAGATCCGCAGGCAGGTCAGTCGGCATGTATCCTAGCGCGTGTGCTATTATGGGATGACAGCTCTGCACTGTCTACGGCTTGTTGGGCGCGCAGGTGCTGTGTTGCATACTGACTGTAGTATGCATGTTGGGTACTGTATGTTTGCTGTGTTGCATACTTACTGTAGTATGCATGTTGGGTATGTTTGCTGTACTCCTTCATAATGACAGTCGCAGCAGCAGCAGCAGATGCATCGAATGGGAATCTGCTACTTACTGGGGTGGGTGTGTGGAATCAGGGTGAGTTTATGCCAGAGATGATGAGTTAGGGTAACGGCAGATGTACAACCAAATACTGTTTCTGCTCTCAAACACTCTTACCTTTGTAGATTCAACACACCTGTCAGCTCCCAACCCCCCAACCTCCCCACACCCTGGGGAAGTCTTTCTAACTAGTTACCCCTGCAGAGCTGCACGGGTGTCTGCTCCCATGTCTGACTACATGTGAATACGACCTCAATACACACATGTAAGAGAATCCATAATCTAACTGCCCTTCTCCATCCAATTCAATTGAGGAGACATACTGAAACCATCAGCCGCATGAGCTCATCTGAATTTGATTGAAGTGCGGAAACGGCACAACTGACGAGATGTAACGTGACAGTGTTATGAGAGGCACTTTCACACCATATTGCCTGTGTGGTTCAATTTGATCTCGCTTTGAGGGTCTGAATGAATTTGTATGGGTTGCACTGAAAAATAATAAACCAAACGTGCAATATTCTCATCTATTATACATGGCAAGTTGAAAATATACAAACAATGCAATATTCTGGAATAATTCATTACATTCACACTATTCTGTTAGAGAAAGGGGGGGGGGGCAGAGCAAGAACAAAATGCCATTGCCCCCACCCCCATAACTGAAAAATTAAACCAGCTTCCAGTTGGAGACTGGCCCTTTGCAATTGAGGATGAGGGTACACTAATTTGATTTCATAGCATGCCGTTGAAAATGCATTAATCTTTCCTAGATCATCGCACAGCCCTGCACTGGAGAGAGAGAGAGAGAGAAAGGGAGAGAAAGAGGAGGAGAGAGAGGAGGAGGGATAGAGGAAGAGAGGGGAGAAAGGTGGGGGGGGGGGGGGGTTAGTTGTGTGCCGTGGTACGTGCCTCTCATGCCAAGCACATTCCCCCACCGCTGCCGCCGATGGATCCACATCCCTGAGGCCACTCTGCGTAAACAGTGCCCCCCATCACTAAATCACAATCACAACAGGAGCCTCTGTCTCCAGCATCCCTCCTTCTCTCTAGCACTCTCTTCCTCTCCCTCTTTTGTTTCACTCCTTTTCTAAAACATTTTATTCACTCTCTCCATTTCTAACCCCCTCACATGTGCCTTTGTCTGTCCATGTCTTTCATTCTTTGTCTCCGTTGTATCCCTCTCTCTCTCTCTCCTCTCCGATCTCTCTTTATCTATTTTTTGTCATTCATATGTCTCACTCCTTCCCTCTCTCACTGTCCATCTCTCCCTCCCATTTCCTCTCTCTTCCTCTCTCACTCTCTCTTGCTCTTTGACTCTCCAGAATGGAACAAGACACAAGATTGAGTGTTTGTATTTCATCATGACAGTCGATGGGAGTGTTGTACCTGTCTCTTCTCCTCCCAACTGGACTGGAAAAGACCCATATGGATTCATGTGCTGATGACCAAAGACCAAAAAAAGACTCTCTCTCCTTTTCATCGTTCGGCACCCCAATATGGGATGATTTTGAAGACTCGTCCATCCCTCCGTGTGTCCATGACCTCGGGGCAGGTCTTGGTTGGATGTGCACACTGCAATACAAGGCACGGTCACGTTATCAAACACAAAACGTCTAGGCACAGAGAATCCACCGTTTATTTTTGAACGTTCAAAATCAAACGGCTAGAGAGCAGTGAAGTATGACCCCCCCTCCCCCCAACCACAGTCATTGTCTCTTTCTCTCTCTCTCTCTCTTTCTCTCTCTCTGAGCCTTGGGGTAGTCGCCTCCCAACAGCTCGACACACTGCCAGAATGTGCTCTCGGGCAGCCAGATGTCGACTAGTTGCTCTCTTGTCTTGTTCCCCGATCCATTTGAAGAAGTCGGGGTGTCGGAGCATGAAACGACACGTGCCACGCCTCGCACGGATCCCCTCTACTCTCCCCCATCCAGCTTTTCAAAGGACGACGATAAAGGCATGAAAAATATGAAAATGCACTTCACAGGGCTCTGTGAGGAAGCAATTTCCACCCGGCCCATTCCTATTTGGGGGAGAAAAAAATCCCAAAATGCAACATGTCTCTGATGTTTCTGCCTATTGCGTGGGGTGGGGAAGGGTGGACCATCATTGAGGCTAACACAAGGCGAGTGAGGGATCATGGGAAAGGGAGGGTTAAATGAAAGGACAGGACTCCGCAGCTTTTATCGCTCAGGTTTGGCAAACTTCACAGGCTCAGAATCACTGCAACGATAAACATGCAGGCCTTGGACGTCTGTGGTGCTTTTAAGATAGAGATGTTTCGCTACACTCAAGTCAGTAGTCATGTGTTACCACATTAACTGTGGCCCCATCGTGAAATTGGTCATCGTTTAGGCTTTAAGAAGTATTGATACCAATACATTATATTTCTTTGATATCACTGTCATTTTAAAGTATATTATAAGTAAATTGTATTTTTAAGATAGCTTTACAGTTGATATATGTCAAGATAAATGACCTACATTGTCCCTAATAATGAAAGATAATCAAATAATGACCTATCTATTGCAGGAGCAGTAAACTCTATGCTGCATTATGGCATAACAAAGTACTTGTTACAGTGGTGTTGGTGTTGTTTCTTACAAAATGATAATGTTAAGTACAGTAATAGAGCTCAACAGTGTCCTCCAACTTCCGCCATGGCTCAGGTTCCGGAAGTAAATTTCCATTCTTTTTCCATTTGACGTTTGGAAAACTGCATATATAAAGACTTTTAGGCCTTGCCATAGGCTGACCAGCTATGGAGTCAATCATGATCATACAACGTTTCATTTTGAGGAGAAAAACAAAAAAAGGATAAGTCATAAACATTACCATTGCAACAGTGATCTCTAACTCAAAGACTCTGCTTTTTTGGTAGTGTAGTGCTTTTCCGTGAAATCGCAAATAAAACACATTTTTCTTCAAATAAGCTTGATATCATATGAACTTGTTTCATCTCACTAAGCTGGTTTTGGATTGCTACAATATTATGGCTTATAATCAAATTCATGAATAGGATTTTGACTTCAGGAAACGTTGTGGGCAGTCACCATTGAGCTCTATGGTGTGCATACCAGCCTCCAACTGCTCCCAATGCTAATGTTTGTTGCTGTTGTAGGCCTACTGCACTGTATGGGGCGCCAAATGTAACATTTCGTGGACAGAATGACTTTTGTGTGACGAAATACATATATTCATTACAAAACCATGTTACATCGTAACGCCTTTTGTCCACGGAATGCACAAATTGGTAGAGCACATTGTAATGGTATTTACGTTATGACCACTAGTTGGCGATGTTTGGTTACTAGAGAGATTAAGCTTTACCTAGGAAAGGCAGAACAAGTGTAACGAGATAACCATGCAAGGATGTAAATAAAGACACCAACTGAGAAATAACAAAAGTCATTTTATTAAGAACCCATAACATTACATGGTACCAGGAATGGAAGCAATAAAGCCACCGGGGACTCTAAAATTTACCGGCAACCTTGACGTCAAATGGAGGACGTTTAAACAGCAGTTTGAGCTGTACCTTGCAGCTATCGGTGTGTCGGAGACAGCTAACAAGAGGAAAGTAGCACTGTTATTAACTGTTGCAGGGACCGAAGCAATAGAGGTGTATAACACGTTCACTTTTGACCCTGCAGAAGACAAGAACAAGCTAGATGCAGTTCTCAAAAAGTTTGATGAACATTGTCTTGCTAAAAAGAACGAGACCTACGAGAGGTATGTTTTTAGATCACAAATGCAACGTGAAGGAGAGGTGTTCGACAGCTTCCTCACGGACCTCAAGCTAAAAGCTAGCACCTGTAATTTCAATACATTGACTGACTCATTGATTCGTGATCAGATTGTGTTCGGGGTCTGTGACAGGAAAGTCAGGGAAAAGCTGTTGGGTGAGGCGGACCTGAATCTAGAGAAGGCAGTGAAAATATGCCAGGCGAGGGAGCTATAGTTAAGCAGCACGCTGAAACTTTTGATGTTGCTGACAAAGGACTAGCCCAGCAGCCCGCTCAAATGCATGGTGACGTAGACGCAATTTCTTTCAAAGGAAAGTGGCGCGGGAAGGACAGCAGAGACACAAGGAACAAAGAGAGAGCAGAGAAGAGCAGAGACAAAGAATTCAGAGACAAGGAATTTACCTGCAAACGTTGTGGAGGCCAGCACAAGGCCAGACAGTGCCCAGCATTCGGAAAAACCTGCTCCAGGTGTCATGGACAAAATCACTATGCTAGAATGTGTCTTTTCAAGGGAGAAGGAACGCAAAGTTCATGTAGTGAATGAAACAGATGAGGACAGTGATTCACAGAGTGATCCAGAGTTTGTGTACAGAGTTACTGAGGGGAGCAGTGAAATAAAGGAGACGGGCCAGCCAGTCAATGCAGTGCAGACAGATAAATGGGTGGCACCTCTGTTAGTTAATGGGGCAGTGGTGTTGTTCAGACTAGACACAGGGGCAAAAGCCAACCTGATCAGTGTAAAGGACAGAGAAGCCAAAGATACAGAAACGCACTGTCCCACTGAAAACATATAATTGACAGCAAATTGAAACCAAGGGGGTGTGCCGGCTTAAAATGCACGTGAAAGGCAAGACACAAAACCTCATGATCGTAGTGGTTCCTGATGACCACGAATCATTGCTCGGAGACAGAGCATGTGAGGACCTGGAGCTGGTCAAGAGAGTCTACCAGCTCAACAGTGAAAAGGTGTCAGACACTAATACAGAAAATGACTCTGTAAATGAGATAGTGCACAGGTTTCCAGAAATGTTCAAGGGCCATGGAACGCTGCCTTTCACATACAAGATCCAACTTAAAAGTGATGCCAAGCCAGTTATACATACACCGCGGAGAGTACTAGCACCGCTCAGAGGCAGTCTAAAAAAAGAGCTGGACAGAATGATGGATCTGGGAGTAATTCGGCCCATCGAGGAGCTGACAGACTGGGTGAACTCCATCACATGCGTAAAAAAACCCAATGGTGAGTTAAGAGTGTGCCTAGACCCCAAAGATCTCAATGACAACATTAAACGAGAGCATTACCAGATACCAAAAAGGGAAGAGATCACAAGTGAAATGGCAGGGGCGAGATATTTTAGCAAACTAGATGCATCTTATGGTTTCTGGCAACTGGACTCTAAGAGTAGCAAGTACTGCACATTCAACACACCTTTTGGCAGATACAGCTTTCTTAGATTACCATTTGGAATAAAATCGGCCTTAGAAATTGGAAAAACCGGAAATGTTTCATAGAGCGATGGAAGCAATCATAGAGGGGCTAGAGGGCACCCGTGTGTACCTCGATGATCTAATAATATGGGGCTCAACACTAGCAGTACATAATGAAAGGCTGCTGAAGCTCCTGAAAAGGATTCAGTTGAGTGGTCTGAAACTGAACGAAAGCAAATGTCAGTTCGGGGTCACAGAGATCACTTTCTTAGGTGACAAGCTGTCCGGAGAAGGAGTAGAGCCGGACCACTCCAAAGTACAGGCTATTCTTGACATGCCTGCTCCTATTGACAAGAAGGGGGTACTGCGAGCTGTGGGAATGGTGAACTTTTTAGGGAAGTTTATTCCAAATCTATCCGCAAAAACAGTGGCAATCAGAGGCCTGCTGCAAAAAGACAGAGGGTTTGAGTGGACTGACAGACACAACAAAGAATGGGAAACGCTCAAAGAGACACTTACCAGAGAACCAGTGCTTACCTTCTTAGATACCTCTCATAAAACAAAAGTCTCCACAGATGCATCTAAAGACGGATTGGGCGCAGTGCTGCTCCAGGCTGACAACGACGGCCACTGGAGACCAGTGGCGTATGCATCAAGATCAATGACGGAGACGGAAACAAGGTATGCCCAAATTGAGAAAGAGACTCTAGGGTTAGTGTTTGGATGCGAGAAGTTTCATGGATACATATATGGGCTGCCTACTTTCACATCAGAAACAGATCACCAACCACTCATCTCTATCTACAAAAAGAACCTGAATGACATGTCTCCCAGGATTCAACATATGATGATGAGATTACAAAGATATGTAATGGATCTAATCTACACGCCAGGAAAATACATAGTCCTGGCTGATGCACTGTCTCGAGCACCTGCACCACCCCAAGCAGCTGCACAATCAAGAAAGGCACAAACAAAATCGTCAAAAGAGCTTGAAAGGCATGTAAACTTAATTGTCTCTTCTCTTCCAGTGTCAGACATGGTGCTCAAGAAGATTGCACAGGAAACTGAACAAGATGAGACACTGCAGGCAGTGGCAGAAAAACTAAAAAAGGGTGGACAAAAGGCACACTCCCACAATACTACTTACTACACAATACTACTTCCATCAGGGCAGAACTGAGTGTGGCAAACGGCCTACTGCTGAGACAAAATCGGATCATCATCCCATCTTCTATGCGGAAAGATATCCTCAACAGAATCCATGAGGGGCACCTTGGCATAGAAAAATGCAGAGCAAGAGCACGGAAAGCGGTCTACTGGCCAAGTATAAACAGAGACATCGAGACCCTGATTAGTAAGTGTGATACATGCCAAAGACACAGATACAAGCAAGCCTAAGAGCCAATGCTGATCCCAGAAATGCCGACTGAGCCATGGCAAAAAGTTGGAACAGATCTCTTTCATGTAAATAGACAAGACTTCCTCTTAGTGATTGATTATCACTTAAACTATCCTGAAATAGCACAACTGAACAGCACATCTGCCAGTGCTGTTATAACTCGCATGAAAAGCATATTTGCCAGACATGGCATTCCCCAGGTAGTCCAAAGTGACAATGGTCCGCAGTACAGCAGCCAAGAGTTTCAAATGTTTGCAGAGGAGTACGGGTTCCAACACACTACATCGAGCCCTCTCTATCCAAAGGCGAATGGTAAGGCAGAGAAAGGAGTGGAAATCGTAAAAAGACTTCTAAAAAAGGCTGCAGAGACAAAATCAGACCCTTACCTTGCACAGTTGACCTATCGGTCTTCTCCTCTGGGATGTGGAGCATCACCCTCGGAGCTCCTCATGCACCGAAAACTGCGCAACACACTTCCACACATGCCAAGAAAGAAGAAAAACAGAGTACTCACACAAAAGCACATGCAGCTGAAATTGGCACAGAAGAAGCACCATGACAAGACGGCCAGGAGTCTCAAACCTCTCTCAGAACATGACGTGGTCAGAATCGAAGAGCCCCACACATGGAACCGAAAAGCAGTGGTGCTAAAAGAGGTGGGGCCGAGGTCGTACACAGTCAGAACGGAGGATGGACAGGTATTCCGGAGGAACCGCAAATGCCTGCTCAGGACTCAAGAGACATTTCAAAAGCAGTCACGCGCTTTCCTGACGCACACCAGGTTGTGCAGCCCACAGAACATCAGACACCAACATCAGAGACAGGGACACCTGTCTGCCGTAAGTCTAGCAGAGCTAGAAGATCAAGAGTGACGATGGACTTGTGAGAGTATTTGTGGTTTACATATCTAAGTGTTGCTTAACCTGAAAATGGTCTTAGAGTAAAGGTTATTGTAACATTGTAAAAAGAAAACAAACAACCTACCGTTACTTACCTTGGTTTCCTGAAATAAGAGGATATCCTGTGTATAGCTACTGTTGCATATCTGTTACTTATCTTATTACCTACCGTTCATTACCACCGTTACCTGAAAGAGAAATAGTACAGTTAATTTACACAGTACAGTCAATTAAGGTTACTTTCTAAAACCTGTTATCTGACAGAAGGGATGAATTGTTTACCTTGTTTACCTTTAAGAAAAGCTTCAGGTGTGGTAGCCCTTACTGTGTTTAATGGGTTTAGGTGTGGCTTCCAAGTCTAGTCTTGATATGGCCTTGGGCCTATTATTATTATTATTTTTTTTATTAACCTCAGAGAAAGGAGGATGTAATGGTATTTACGTTATGACCACTAGTTGGCGATGTTTGGTTACTAGAGAGATTAAGCTTTACCTAGGAAAGGCAGAACAAGTGTAACGAGATAACCATGCAAGGATGTTGTCATGAGCTCTCTCTCTGCCTGGTAACACGTGCTGATTGAAGTCTGATGACCTCCACCTGTTCCTGCTCTGCTCTGCCTCACCCTCGTTAACCTACCAGCTGCACTGCATTCACCACTCATCATGTCCTGTATATAAAGCCTTGCTTTTCAGTCCACACTTGTCAGATCGTCTGCAACCAGCACCAGTTACCTGCCTGTTTTTGAAAACGCCTCTGACTCTTTGCCTGTGATCCCGGACCCGCTCGACTACTTCTGTGTTCTCCAGCCCCGGTAATCTTGACCTGCCTTCCGTCCCTCTTCTACGAATACCGCCTAGTCCTTGACTGTACTGCTGCTTCGTTTCAATTGCTGTTGTGTGGGTGTTTCCCCCAGGACTTCCCGGATCATCCAGCTCCTGCCATCGCTGTTCGGCTACTGGGGGAACACACACACGCAGACTCTTGGAACTCCTGTACCCCCCCCGGAACCCCTGAAACCCCCTTAACCCCCTACCCTTAAATAAACTTTTGAACGTGACGCTTTTGTGGTCCTCGTCCTGTTTGGTGTCTGACAGTACGATCTGACCAAACATGGACCCAGCGCACGGTCGAACCAGCATGGAAACCGACGAACCAGAACCACCCACCGCCATGCAACGCCTGGGAGAGACAGAGAGAGAGGTAAACCGCAACACTGCTGACATTGCCTCCCTACTTCAAGCCGGCTACCAACAGCGTCAGCAGTTCCAGCAGCAACAGCAACAACTTGCAATGATCATTCAACTTCTCACCAACCTTTCTCCTCTGCCTGCTCCCACCGGCCCAGCCCCAGCCAGCCTGCTCACCGGCCCAGCACCCGAGTCTCCTGCCCAGTCCACTGCTGCCGTGGCTGCCGGAGCCCCAGAACCCAGGATCGGCAATCCAGAGCGGTTCAGCGGCGACCCAACCCAGGTACGGGCGTTCCTGACGAGCTGCCGTGTCCAGTTTACCCTGCAACCCAGGACTTTTGCCACTGAAGGGGCGAGGGTCGGTTACGTGATCACTCACCTGACGGGCCGAGCTCGACTCTGGGGAACGGCGGAGTTCGAGCACCAGACCCCAGCATGTGCAACCTTCAACCTATTCGCAGAGGAGATGCTCAAGGTATTCGATTTGGAATCCACAACAGCCGAGGCATCTCGGACCCTGATGAGTATTCGCCAAGGCAGAAGGACTGTTGCAGATTACTCCATTGACTTTCGAACTGTGGCAAGTCGGAGCTCCTGGAACATGGAAGCATTGGTGGATGCCTTCCTCCACAGCCTGGCGGACTACATAAAGGACGAGCTGGTTTCCCATGATCAACCCCCCACTCTTGATGAAGCCATTGCTCTGGCTGTCCGCATCGACCGCAGGATCCAGGCCCGCCGTCGTGAGAGAGGGCGCCAGAGTCCATCCACCAGCACACGGAGTGTCCCAACTGCCCTTCTGTCCGCACCTGCCACACCATCTAGCCAGCCGGACCAGTCTGAACCGATGGAGATCGGCCGCGCCTCCCTAACCCCTGCAGAGCGCCAGCGACGCATCACCTCCAACTTGTGCCTGTACTGTGGTGGTGATGGTCATCGAGTCGCCACCTGTCCAGCAAAAGCCGGAGCTCACCAGATGTAGGAGGAATCTGGATGAGCTCAATGAACATTCAGCCCTCCATCAGCCGTAAACCCCTCATCCAAGTCTGTCTTCACCTGTCTGATTCCACCCACACCCTGGCAGCCCTGGTGGACTCTGGCGCAGAAGCAAACATTATTGACACAGGACTTGCTCGTCAGCTGGGCTTGGAAAGCCATCGCTTGTCCACTCCTGTTCCAGCCCGGGCCTTGGACGGTCACGTAATTGGCACAGTTACCAGCATCACAGCCCCCATCTCAATGATGGTGTCAGGAAACCACCGAGAGACCATCCGCTTCCACCTGCTCAGCTCTCCAGGCCAACCCCTAATCCTGGGCTACCCTTGGCTCCGTCTCCACAATCCTCACCTCGATTGGGCCTCCGGAACTGTGAAAGAGTGGGGAAATGCCTGCCACCTGACCTGTTTGCGTGCTGCCTCGCTGCCCCCCGGCTCAGTACCCCCCAGCACTGCCCCCGACATTTCTAATGTCCCTGAATGTTACCATGGCCTCCGAGAGGTGTTCAACAAGACCAAAGCCACATCTCTGCCCCCACACCGTCCGTACGACTGTGCCATTGATCTCCTCCCTGGGACTGCTCCACCCAAAGGTCACCTCTACTCACTATCCCCTCCTGAAAGAAAAACTATGGAGGATTACATCAGGGACTCCCTGGCAGCTGGACTCATCCGCCCGTCTTCCTCTCCTGCTGGTGCCGGGTTCTTCTTTGTGGGAAAGAAAGATGGTTCTCTTCGCCCCTGCATTGATTATCGAGGTCTGAATGATGTCACAGTGAAGAACCGGTACCCTCTGCCTTTACTCACCTCTGCTTTTGAGTTGCTCCAGGGATCCACTATTTTCACCAAACTGGACCTTAGAAATGCTTACCACCTAGTGCGAGTAAGGGAGGGTGACGAGTGGAAGACTGCATTCAACACCCACACCGGCCATTATGAGTACCTGGTAATGCCATTTGGCCTCACCAACGCCCCAGCGGTATTCCAGGCGCTGGTGAATGATGTGCTGCGGGACATGCTGAATAAATTCGTCTTCGTGTACCTGGACGACATCTTAATTTTCTCCAGAACTCTGTCCGAACACACCCGTCATGTCCAGCTGGTTCTTCGACGGCTCCTGGAGAACTCGCTCTATGTCAAAGCGGAGAAATGCGAGTTCCATGCTCAGACTGTGTCATTCCTGGGATACATCGTCGCTGAAGGCAATATCCAGATGGACCCCGCAAAGGTCTCGGCAGTTACCTCCTGGCCAGTTCCGGGGAATAGGAAGAAGTTGCAGCAATTCCTCGGTTTTGCCAATTTCTACCGGAAATTCATCCGGAACTACAGCTCCGTCGCCGCTCCCCTCACAGCTCAGACCAGCATCAAACACCCCTTTTTCTGGACCCCAGAGGCCAACACAGCCTTTCATACCCTCAAGGCCCGGTTCACCACTCCCCCCATCCTCCAGATGCCGGATTCAGACCGGCAGTTCGTTGTCGAGGTGGATGCCTCAGACGTGGGAGTCGGGGCCATACTCTCTCAACGGGCAGAGGAGGACAACAAGTTGCACCCCTGTGCATTTTTCTCTCGCCGGCTTTCACCTGCAGAGCGCAATTATGATGTTGGAAACCGTGAGCTGTTGGCTGTCAAGCTTGCCCTGGAGGAGTGGCGTCACTGGCTGGAGGGGTCCACAGTTCCGTTCCTGGTCTGGACCGATCACAAAAACCTCGAATACATCCGCAATGCCAAACGTCTTAACCCCAGACAGTCCCGCTGGGCCTTGTTTTTCACCAGATTCAACTTCACCCTGTCATACCGCCCAGGTTCTCGGAACACCAAGCCGGACGCTCTCTCCCGTCAGTTTCATAAGGATGACGCCCCTTCCCAGGAACCTGCATCAATTCTGCCCGATCCCTGCGTCGTAGCTGCCCTGACCTGGGATATCGAGGAGGAAATTCAAGAGGCCCTCCGTGACCATCCCAGTCCCAGTGCATGCCCAGACGGTCGTCTCTTCGTCCCAGAGAATTTGAGGTCCCGGGTCATACAGTGGGGACACAACTCCCGCCTTGCCTGCCACCCGGGCTCCGCCCGCACCTGCCATCTCCTTGCCCAGCGCTTCTGGTGGTCTTCTTTGAGAAGGGATGTCCGAGAATTCGTCCGTGCCTGCCCCACCTGCAATCAGAACAAGTCCTCCACTCGGCCCCCCGCTGGTTTACTCCAGCCCTTGCCTGTGCCCACACGACCCTGGTCCCACGTCTCCTTGGACTTTGTAACTGGCCTCCCACCATCAGGTGGGATGACTGTCATTCTCACTGTGGTTGACCGGTTCAGCAAGATGGCACACTTCATTCCCCTCCCTAAACTGCCATCTGCCAGAGAGACTGCCCAGGCTGTTCTTGATCATGTCTTCCGTCTACACGGGCTGCCCAGGGATGTTGTCTCTGACCGAGGCCCGCAATTCACCTCTACATTCTGGAAGGAGTTCTGCCGTCTTCTAGGGGCCACAGTGAGTCTCACCTCTGGGTTCCACCCCCAGTCCAATGGTCAATCCGAGCGGGCAAACCAGGAGCTGGAGAAGGCGCTGCGGTGCATGGTTTCTCGCAAACCCCAGGCTTGGGCACAACAACTGATGTGGATAGAGTATGCTCACAACTCCCTCACCTGCTCTGCCACTGGTATGTCACCTTTCCAGTGTGTGTATGGCTACCAGCCCCCCCTGTTCCCCAGCCAGGAAGGAGATGTGTCCTGCCCGTCTGCCCTCGCCTATGCCCGCCGTTGCCGTCGTACCTGGTCACAAGCTCGTGCCACGCTACTCAAGTCAGCTGTCAGCTATGCCACTGGGGCTAACCGCCGAAGATCGCCGGCACCCGCCTACCGTGTTGGCCAGAAGGTGTGGCTGTCAGCCAAGGATCTCCCACTGCGGGTGGAATCGCGTAAACTGGCACCTCGATTCCTCGGCCCGTTCCCTATCCAGAGGGTCATCAGCCCAACCGCAGTCCGGCTCCAGTTGCCAACCTCCATGAGGGTGCACCCTACTTTCCATGTTTCGAAAGTCAAGCCGACGCATGAAAGCCCGCTGGTCCCCGTGCCGCCTCCTCCTCCTCCTCCTCGCCTCGTTGACGGTGGGCTGGTGTACACCGTTCGACGCCTGCTTCGGTCCAGACGGCGAGGTAGGGGCCTCCAGTATCTCGTCGACTGGGAGGGCTATGGACCTGAGGAGAGAACCTGGGTGCCAGCCAGTCGGATTGTGGACCGGACACTCATCGCCGACTTCCACCGTCTGCATCCTGATCAACCTGCAATCCGTAGGGGCCGCCCCAGAGGGGTCCCTAACCGTCCTGCCCGCCCGGCTTCCTGTCCTGTGCCTGACCCTGACCCTGTCTCGGTACCTGTCCCGTCTTCTGTCCACGACCCTCCAGCTCCCTCCGAGGATGAGGAGGTTCGCTCGGAGGAATTCTAGCCCTCCACCGGCTCCCCTCCGCCCTCCCGACGTGGTGTCACTCTTGGGGACTTCTGGGGCCGTCCCTTAGGGGGGGGGTTCTGTCATGAGCTCTCTCTCTGCCTGGTAACACGTGCTGATTGAAGTCTGATGACCTCCACCTGTTCCTGCTCTGCTCTGCCTCACCCTCGTTAACCTACCAGCTGCACTGCATTCACCACTCATCATGTCCTGTATATAAAGCCTTGCTTTTCAGTCCACACTTGTCAGATCGTCTGCAACCAGCACCAGTTACCTGCCTGTTTTTGAAAACGCCTCTGACTCTTTGCCTGTGATCCCGGACCCGCTCGACTACTTCTGTGTTCTCCAGCCCCGGTAATCTTGACCTGCCTTCCGTCCCTCTTCTACGAATACCGCCTAGTCCTTGACTGTACTGCTGCTTCGTTTCAATTGCTGTTGTGTGGGTGTTTCCCCCAGGACTTCCCGGATCATCCAGCTCCTGCCATCGCTGTTCGGCTACTGGGGGAACACACACACGCAGACTCTTGGAACTCCTGTACCCCCCCCGGAACCCCTGAAACCCCCTTAACCCCCTACACTTAAATAAACTTTTGAACGTGACGCTTTTGTGGTCCTCGTCCTGTTTGGTGTCTGACAGATGTAAATAAAGACACCAATTGAGAAATAACAAAAGTCATTTTATTAAGAACCCATAACATTACACACATCATTTCGTGGACGAAATTGACTGGTGGCCTTTTCCTTTCGTGGACATAATGCTGAATGCACTATTCACTGTCGTAGACGAAATAAACTCTTTTTTTTTTTGGTCAAAAGTAATTCTGTCTATGTAAATACGGAATGCACCTACACGCATCATTCTGTGAATCCCATTTCAAACAAAAGTATTGTGTTGTGTTAACAGAAGGCATTCCGTCCTTGCAATAGTAACTTAATAACTTACGAAATGCATTCAGTGATATATGCTTTCATTCTGTGGACGAAATGCATAATAGAATCACGTAGGGCCTACAATAGATTTCGTGAGTCAGCAGTTTATGAAATGAATTATGTGTCAGGATAATTTCATTACGTGGACGAAATGCATAACGGAATCACAAAATCAGCTTTGTGACCTGCTACAATTCATTTCGTGAGTCAGCAGTACGGAATGAATTATGTGTCATGATAATTTTATTACGTGGACGAAATGCATAAGAGAATCACAAAATCAGTTTTGTAACCTGCTAAAATAAATTTCGTGAGTCAGCAGTTTGCGGAATGAATTAGCCAGTGGGTCCCATTTAGAAGTGGCACTCGCGCCTCCAGTTATTCACAGAGCTGTGTGAAATGTATTGCAACTTTTCGCCACGAGGTGGCAGCTTAAGTCCGCTAGCATTGCCGGTAAACGGGGCAGCTGGCTGCATTCAGAAGCTTTGCAACGGTAGTGTGATTGGCAATCCGCGAACCGGTGCCAGGCCGTGCTGGACCTAGCCCAGGTCTTTACTGTCTATGGCCCAGGTCCGCGAAAAGCAACTGCATAGGCTTTCTCTGAATTATGGTCTATGATCTTCAAACTATGAGCCTCTTCGACGAGTAGATTGCTGGTCCACTGGACCACGAATTTAGGCTAGATTAGGCCTATGCCTAGTGCTTCTGTCTGTTAATTTTGCGGCACAACTGCTGGAACCGGGGACCGAAAGAATTATAAACTAAATGTTTCCCTGATCAATGCATAGGCCTACTTCTTAATTCATCAAATATAGAGGCATAACATTAGCCTAGGTGGTAGTGGTAGGCTGTGAGTGCTTATTCAAAGTCTATGCATGTCTGTGCAAGTGAAACTGACAAACTCGCGCGCATAGGCCTAATCGCTACGCCTACTTGCCCGTCCAAATAGAGGGCTTTCCTTTGTTTCACGGAGCTCTGACTAACGGGAGGCGCGACTGAAGTGGCCACTTCTAAATGGTAGCCTAGGCTACCCACTGGCTAATTCATTCCGCAAACTGCTGACTCACGAAATTTATTTTAGCAGGTCACAAAACTGATTTCATGATTCTATTATGCATTTCGTCCACGTAGCCTAATGAAAGTATCGTGACACATAACTAATTTCGTAAACTGCTGACTCACGAAATGTATTGTAGCAGGTCACAAAACTGATTTGGTGATTCTGTTATGCATTTCGTCCACGTAATTAAATGATTGTGACACATAGGCTAATTCATTCTGTAAACTGCTGACTCACGAAATGTATTGCAGCAGGTCACAAAACTGATTTCGTGATTCTGTTATGTATTTCGTAAACTGATGACTCACAAAATGTATTGTATGTGATTTTATGCATTTCGTCCACAGAATGAAAGCATGTTCACTGAATGCATTTCGTAAGTTATTAAGTTACTAGTGCGTGGACAGAATGCCTTCTGTAACACAATTACTTTTGTGGACGAAATTGAAATGGGATACACAGAATGATGCGTGTAGGTGCATTCCGTATTTACGTAGACAGAATTATTTTTGACCAAAAAATTCGTCTATGACAGTGAATAGTGCATTCAGCATTATGTCCACGAAAGGAAAAGGCCACCAGTCAATTTCGTCAGTGTTTCGTGGACAAATTGCAAACCAATTTGTGCATTCCGTGGACAAAAGGCGTTACGATGTAACATGGTTTCGTAATGAATATATGTATTTCATCACACAAAAGTCATTCTGTCCACGAAATAAGGCATGTTACATTTGGCGCCCCATAGCACTGTATAGGAACAAAGGCCTTTTCATAATGATATTGCTCTCGCGCTCTCCCAATCCTACAGTCACCTGCGGATGGAGGCTCTGCAAAATTAATCAGATGCTCATCGATTCTATCTACTTTGGCCATTAGCCGTGGCTCCCTGGCCTCATTCTTCACTCTGGGGGGGGGGGGGGGGGGGGGGTATGGCCACTGGGGCCATGACGAGAGGGACGTCTCCTCTCCAACACCGCCGCCAGGACCGCAGGGAGGTTAATTCAAGAGCTGAATGCATGAAGGACGGCCGGCCTGGTCCGAATTTGATTAGCTCCCTCTGCTTGGTAAATAAATGAATTAATCACCGCCACTGTCCTTGAGATTCGCACATTGAAAGGCCCTTGTGGGACGACAGTGTGTGAGAAGCTTGGAGGTAGGGGAGAAGAGAGAGGGCCGGTGTGTGTTTGTGAGTGACTTAATTGCCCATCGCTCACAGGAGAGCCATTGTGTTAGTGAGGACACCAGCATATCAATAAGAGCGAGAGTTTGCTTTACAAAGAAGAATTTTGAATGAGGCGGTGGACTGGTTTGAATTAACATTTCATTGTACACTGAGAAAATACAAATCATTTCAGTTTTGAATTGTCGGTTAAACAACAAATAGTATTATTCAAATACCGTTGACTTTGACATTTGGAATGTCAAATGTAAAATATGAAGATATTGGAATTCATGATACTGTGCAACCTTGAAATGCTAATATGTTTCAATGAACCCCAGTGATTTGCAAGACTGACTAAATATGTTCTGTCAAATGTTTTTTTTGCCAATTATTTATATTCTAGTGAAGTGTGCAGAATATTTTTAGTGTGTTTCAAGAAAAAGATCAGGAACATAGAGCATATTGCACACCGCCAATTTGCCCAAATGGCAACGTTCATCTCAACGCTCAACAAGAACTTTTGAAAAGTGTTTTTATCCTCTCTTCTTCCTCATCTTTTTTACTGTGTGCTCAAGGGAGGTGTTAAAGTCTGCTATAAAAAAAAAGCTTTGTAGGCAATTAGGCTCAGATTACCAAAGGGATTGGAAAGTATCCCGCCGTATTTGCTAATATTATTCCTCCGTCTTGTGCTAATATTTGCTCTGGCTGAGAGAAAGATTTGTGTGGTTTTGGTCCGCGTTCAGCAGCCGCTTCCAGGGGATCATCTACGTCTTGCTGCTCTCTTGAAGAGGATTGATCTGTCTTGGTGGCTTACTACCATTCTACCGGAATAGTGATGTCAGTGTGCTATACCATGATGATCTGAAGTATCCGGAGGTATTGTAAACTCATGGTAACCTTGTAGATCTTTCCCACATCTCCTCATCTCACTCCATTGTGCAGTGCAGTTGTGGTGCCACTTCATAGTGCATTGCGCTGCCTTTAGTGTGCTAATACTATACTATATAAAAGTATCAAATACCATACTAAGAAATAGTAAATAGTAACTTAATAGTGAGAAATAGCAACATCATGATGATACTTGATAATGATAACACACATAAGTAAGATCAGAGAGGTCTGGATGACGTTTCACTTTAGTAGAGAGTGCTACTGCTGAACAGGGAGTGGAGGCTAAACACAATCAAACTCCGTTTATTCACCTCTGACATTTCTGAAATAGAGTTTATCCACCTCTTATTAGAGTTTATCCACCTCTCAAAAGAGTTTATTCACCCATTGCAACTTTTAACATTCAGAAATCACACTGTATTATCCACATGTTCATCAACACTCTAGGAACCATTTAATACCAGTGGTAATTGTATAAACATTGGACAATAACCTCCACCATCATCAAACATGTTCTAAATGCCTTTTTTAAAAATCTAATACTGCATAGCGCAGTCAACCTTACCGTGATCCCAGAATTCATAGTTTACCCACCTTATTTTACCACTACACCCCTGGTGCTGAAGCATGGGCATGTGCTATGTGCAAGGTGTTGCACACTGGAAATGGTGGGTGGGGTGCATTGCTGCTCTTAATTGTAGTAGTACAAATGCAATTCTACACAAATGCAATACAATACTATCTAATATAAAGTACAACAGAAAGCAAAACTGTTTTCAACTACATTCCATTACATTCTGCAGCTTTGATTATTATATTATATTATATTATATTATATACTTTGCTTGAAGGTGAAATTTAAAAATCTGGTCAGATATTGAAAAAGGACCATTACCTTTTCATGGAAACATTTTTGTTTCCTGTTACTAACTATGGCAGTCTTGCCAGACAGACAATCAGCATTAGTGAGACTCTATCTACTTTGATATCAGGCAAGAAATGTCTCTCTCACAGACTCCTCCATTACCATATTATGGTGACAATCAGCTGTGAGACGGCGAGGACGTGCTGGAGGTCGATGTGCGCATCCGCGGCCTCGGGAAAAACAGAGGGCGCACACAGAGTCCCGGAACCATAATAACCCACTCCTGCATGCTAATGTCTCAGTTTAATTGCAAACGCCATTAAGTAGACGCACTCACCAATCACGATGAAGGAGAGTGTTTGGGTATTACTTAGCTCAGCACCTCATTAATATCTGTTGTTGCTTTATTTTGCAGCTTTTCTCCCTCTCTACTTTTCTCTCTCTCTCTATACTTCTCTCTCTCTCTATACTTCTCTCTCATCTCTCTCTCCTTTTACTTTTTCTCACTGTTTATCCCTCACAAATACTCTTTCTTTCTTGTTTCTCACTTAATTTCTTACTCTCTGTCTTTTGCTCTGTCTTTTTTTCACTCATCCCCCCCGTCTCTCTCTCCCTCTCTGTCTCTCTCTCTCTTCTCCCTCTCTCTCTCTCTGGGTGTGAGTATGAGATGCTGTGCCTCACTGGATTAGAAATGACAGGGAGATGAATCCTCATGACTGCAGGCAGATGCTTCCTGTTTCCAATTTAAATCAGAGACACACCCACCACCCACCCTCCCCACTCACCCTCCCATCAGCCCATCAGCGCGTGCCGGCTGACGGACCGACCAGTGACGGCTCACGCGGCCTGGGGAAGAGAAGCTGGCCCGGCTGGCCAGGCTGGGTGGCTTTGAGCGCCGAGTCGCGCCTCCGCTTAGTTTAGCTTAGCGTAGTGTAGCTCAGCGCAGGGGGGCGAGACACCTCACATGTCCGTGATTCCTTATCTGCCTCGTGAAAAAGGTCACGTCGCCGAGAGCCTGCCATGATCTATTCGTCATAGTCACAAGTAGAGTGGACACCTCTCTCTCACTCACTCACACACACACACACACACATGCCACCCACTTTGCCTCAGGTCGAGGGTCAGGTGTGTAGTTAACACACAGCACCTCAGATTAGGCCCCCCTCCTCCCTATAGCTCAACACCCATGACAGTCTTATCTCTCTAAAACGTGGTGCATCAGGCAGAATAAGCTGCTTGCGATGGATCATCTGCTGGTGAAAGTATTGCCTCACCCTGCACGGCTTTGGCTCAGCTTAGGCAAGTAGAAATCTTGATGGCGGGTGAATTCATCATTCATTAACGTCGCTCTGCTATCAGCAATTAACGGTGTGTGGTAGAGATGATTTTCTCTGCTCAGGAAGCGTGTATGTGTGTGCATGCGTGTGTGTGTGTGTGTGTGTGTCTGTGTGTGAGGGGGGATCAGGGATCTCATCTGTGAGAGGAAAATATAGGTAAATAGGACGGCAACGGCAGCGACGTGTTGACAAGTGCACACATCTATCCAGCTGTCTGATGCTGAGCAGCGCTTTAACCCGACACGCTACGTGAACCTTGTGCATTTGGTGTTTCTGATACGTGTGAAAATGCCCTGGTGCCCTAACAAAGGTTAAGCTTGTCGTGGTGCATATGGAAACATGTTCAGTCATGATGCTTTGGTGACAGCAATAAACCTAAACAAGAAGGTCGGGTGCAATGGTTAATGTGCCATGTCACACCTGTCCATCACAGATTTGGTGATTCGGTGTGATGTAGCATCCTACCAGTCAGGAACAGAACCGGTGTCCCCACATAGCATTAAATTTGCATGCACATTAGGGGCCAGAAGTACATTCATTTGAATGTAGCTTTATCAGCGCCATGGACAAACCGCAGATAGCGAACGCAGTCATACCCAAGTGTACGTTGTATCAAACTTTCAATTCAGAGTGTAATCTGCGCCTTCCTCTGCCTTTCTCCGCCCCCTACCGCAATTTACAAAAGGTCCACAACTGAACGGAATAGATTACATACAAGTACAGTTGAATGAAGTTAACTGATGACAACATTACAAAGAATCAAACATTTATTTAGCAATCATGAAATAATGCCATAGGCCTACATGATAAGATGTTAACAAGCAGGGAGATAATGAAGATCGGTAGTTCTACTCAAATTACTTGTGCACATAGGCTATGGAAGATTGGTCAAATCTAGCGAATTAAATAATTGTGAGCAGCGTGTTTTCATTAAAAATATTGGTAACACATTAGAATAACATGTGCTTATTAGGTAATAACAGTGTATAATAAGCAGTTAACAATTAATTACTAACAGTTAGTTAACTGTTGTTATCCTTTAATAACATTAACTGTTAACATGCAGCTTGTAAGTGTTAATAAGCAGTCTTTTAAGTTACTTACAAGCATATTTGTTAACAGTTGTAAGTGTTAACAAGCAGCTTGTTAATGATTGTTAATGGTGTATAAGACAAAGAGGTGGATAACTAATACGCTTATAAGACCTTTCTTATCTATTTGTAGTAAATTTTGCAGCCCCCCAATCTAAAGCGAGGACCATGTAGCCTATAGTTCCACAAGCCCAACCTTCTCAAGTGCACCTCGCTGCAGCCTTGACATCAAGCCCCGCCCACATCCAACTCAGCCATGTTTTCTTTGCCTACGTCACTCCCCATACGCTTTGGCTTTACTACCGACAGCCCGGTAGCGAATTATATAGGGCCTAGTATATTGTTTCATATTAGATGATAGAAACTAATGATGTAGGCTAAACACAAATGACATTTCATGCAACAACAGTGAATTTTTCATGTAGGCCTAGGCTAGTTACTGTAATTGGGTTTGTGTACTTTTTCGTTCATTTGATTTCCGGTTATGAAAAAATAGCCTATGCACATTCAAAAAATTGGTCATTTTTAATATTGATGACAATGTGTTCAAACGGAAAACGAGCCATATTTAATTTAATTTAGCCCTCAAAAGTAGAATGGTGTGTTTCATTATCATGGACTATCAGATTAACAGCAAGAATTCTCCATTACAACCAAATGTAGCCTACAAAGGGGCGATTTTGCTTTAACAGGTGAACCAGAAGCATGCATTGTATAACGTTAACCGGTTAGATTAAGCTAGACATATCCTCATCTCAAATAGGCTACTAGCAGATAGCAAGCAGATATCAGACCACCGGTAGATGGGCTACTTGTCGGCAACCCGCAATGGTAACGTTAGGCCACTGGCAGTCTGCCATATAAATGAATACAGAAAAGGTTGTCAAAGCTGCGGCTCGTTAGCCCAGCGGACCGCGGTAGAACCGATGTGCAAAAACTCAGCGGTCCGCCGGCGGCAGCGAAACCAGTGGGCCGCCACCAGCCTCTTGCCATCTGGGTGGTTAACTTTGCTGGCTAGCTAGCCAGCTAGTCCTATCTGACGAACGAGTAGTGTGACAACGGCGTTCTTATGGATACGTTGGTGCTGTTGCGAGTTGTTGCACTGGTTTGAATCCACAGTTTACGACGTGTTGAATTACACAATTAAACGTGTTTTGCAGTAAGTTGCTGGTTTGTAGAATGTAGCAGCTCGCTCAGTCTCATTGCGAGTCCTGGCTCTCTCTCTGCTGACTGTCTCCCTCTCGCTGTCAGCAATTTTAAACTGCGTGACGTAATACAAAAAAACATGGCTGACTTGGATGTGGGCTGGGCTTGATGTCAAGCCCCGCCTTCCCGCAGGCTGCAGCGTAGAGGTCTGCACTCCCGCGGGTCCCGACGCAAAAGAGTGCGGCGCGGGACAACTTTTGAAAGCTCTTTGCAGGAACAGGCGGGATGAGAGAGGTGCGTTCGCGGGTGCAGGATAAACCGATTATTCACTGCACTCCCGCAAATTAAATATGTGCATAAAATTAAATATGGAAATGATTAAAGTAGTGTTCATAACTATAGTTCAGCTGGATGTTCTGTTAGGCAGCATTAAAAAACGGGGTTTAAGCATAACTGACGAATAGCAGGCCTATAGCCTATATTGTCGTTTACGTGGGTTCAATTTGTTCCTGCTGCTCATTGTCAAAACTCAAAATCGAAAGCATGACAGAGGAAGAGGGCACCAGACTAGGCCTACTTCAGTTGTTAGCCTACATTCAGAACCAAGAAACTTATAAAATCAGACATCTGGAGTCTTTCTCAGGTGTGTGTGCTGCTTTCGTGAGACAGAAAGAAAAACTGAATTGGCTATCCCTCCTGCATGCGGGCTTTAGCGGGCGGGAGCGGGACTAAAAATTACACATTAAAGGAGAATTCCGGTGTGATATTGACCTAAAGTGTATTGAAACATGATACCGAGTGTGAACGTATGTCTCATAGCCCATCTCGGCTTGTCCCCTGCACTCCAAAATCTGGCGCTAGTTAGCCGATGCTACCAACAGCTTTTTCAATAGTGGTGCTTCGGCATCGGGCTAGCCATGCAAATAAATCACTGTTTTACACCCATTTACGAGGCTCAATGTATCTGCACACTTCATTGGTAGACTTCCGAGGGCCCTGACATTTAAAACGAGACATTGAGAACTTTGAAAAAGCACTGGTAGTTTACTTACAAGACGATTTATACAGACGGTATCTTCACGAAGTTTAGCGTTTGCAGCCATCTTGAATTTAGTCACGATAAGTCGAGCGACGAGTAAGAATGAACAGGTATGATAAGGGATCAGATTCCAAAAATAATTCAGTGGAAATGCATGGATTCCAGTTGCTGCTACTGGAAGAAACTGGAACCTATATAACCTATAATAACTGGCACCTTACCTTACTATGCACAGATAATCACAATCCCTGCCTCAGTCATTGCAAGTGTCTCATGCTTAATCACCCCTAAGCACACTATGTGGATACTGTTTTAGACTTGATTTAGATTAATGTTATTTAGTATAATTTGTATTTTAGTATATTCTTTATCTTCTACTGTTTTTTTTATTGCTTATTATTTAAGCAATATAGCACGAGTGAGAGTGGGGTTGGTCATGGATATTCCCACGGGTGTTGTTCGGCCGCAGGCAACAACAGCCGTGGGAATATCCATGACCAACCCCACTCTCACTCGTGCTATATTGCTTTTATACAACAATTCTACCACAAACTAAATAATCTGAAAACACCCCAATATTGTTTAAAAATGTTAATTTCGACATCGTTCTTACGCATCAAAAAACAGTTCCCTTTTCAATAGACAGCGTCTTGGTTGCTAGGTAACCAACATTCCAGATCCCTCTTTACGGTTCTTGGTTTACATCAAAGATTCTAGAACAGAACTCTGTTCTAGAATCTTTGGTTTACATGTCTTGAAAGAAATGTTGAAAGTCGGGCTGAAATCACATTCATATCTAGCTTTGCTGCATGCATGTTACAAGGACACTGGGCCATGTTATGTAAGGGACATGGTACTGCAAAAAAACGGAAACATAGCCTACATTGCAGAACCACTCAACTTTATTAATTTATGGTGAATAAATTTTACACTACTGTGCACAGCCCCATATGTTTTTCTGACACGATGCTAGCACGTTAGCAGCGGTTAGCTAACTATGCTAACGTTAGTTATCTACAAGTCTCCTCCAAGTGACAATCATATTATAGGCCCTACACAATGCTGGCAATGCTGAGAACAATTAGCATCCTCGTTTATCTTACTTACATTGAGTTGACTGTGTAGCTTAATCCACAGATGTGGTGAAGCACTGTTTCGTTATGGTTTGCTAAGGAGTAACCCATTGCTTAAAATAGTGGAGAGCTGGGATGAGAACATTGTGTCAAATCTTCGCATTGTATTGCGGAGTGATTTATTATTAGCTGTGCAAAGTCTGAGTTGAAATGTCCAGGGATATTCCAACTCATGGAACGTCTCTCGGCCAATCAGAAACAAATAAATAGTTCCATAGAACCCAATTGTTGTATAAATTTACTTATTGCTTAGTTGTATTTTTTTATATTATATACTTTTATTACTTTTTCTGCTGTTTTCTGCACATGTTGTGTGTGATGTCTGTATGCTACTGAAACCTTACATTTCCCCTTGGGGATCAATAAAGTATCTATCTATCTATCTATCCATCCATCCATCCATCCATCCCCTGGATCCTCCCATGAATGCATATGCATGACATGAAAAACGCAATTTGGCATTTTCAGCTCCCGCGACAGGCAGTTTGCGCTTTTACCTCATTGCGGTCTGTGTGTACATACTAAGCAGCGAGGGCCAAGCAGTGAAAAGCTGCAGATGCACAGAAAGTGACCTATATCTCAGCCCCACTCGCAGGGAGTACATATAGCCATGTGTTTGACGTAATTGAATCAAGGTGCCTTGCCAACTCTGCCATACTGAGCTGCTTGGCCCCCTCCTTGCTATTTGCAGCTTTATTTTAAATATCTTAGTTTTTCAATGTTCATTTAGTCTGAATTACCTATTCATTTCTGCCATATAAATAAACATGCCTTGCCTTATGTTAACAATAATACCATCATCCCACATGTAAAGATATATCCATGCTTACACACACACACACACACACACACACATGCACACGCACACACACATACAAAGACACACAACCTAATCACATTAAAATCATGCCATGGTAAATGTCATATGCAGTGATTGTGTGGGTGCATAATTGTGTGTGTGTCTATTATGGTGCCATGACTGCTTTGTATCATGAATAAACATCAAAAATTCTGCAGGATTCACAGGAAATGTGACAATGTTTAAGTGACATTGCAATTTTTTAATAATAATAATAATAATAACATTATTTATATAGCACTTTTCAAGCACAATGCACAAAGTGCTCTACAGACAAACAAACAAACAAAACAAAGCAAAAAACAAAACAATAGTAATGATAACAATAATAATAATAATAATAATAATAATAATAATAATAATAATAATAATACAGTAATCATACAATAGTACACTACCAAACTACAAACTATCAAACACAAACTTAACTAAATATAAAAAAAAGAAAATAGGAAAAGTATACAGTATAGTACCCCAGACAAAATAAACAAACAGAAATGATAATAATGATAATAAATTAGCAGAGACGTGAGTGGAATCATTCACTATTTAAGGAAAGCTATTGTATATAAGTGGGTCTTTAGACTAGATTTGAAAACAGCCACTGATGGTGTGGATTTGATGTTATAAGGGAGGCTGTTCCAAAGCTTGGGTGCTCTAACTGCAAATGATCGGTCCCCCTTGTTGACAGTTTACTTTCTGGAACAACTAAAAGTCCCAGGCTGGAGGATCTGAGTGGCCGAGCCGGACAGTAGGGGGTTAATAAATCTTTTAAATAGTCAGGTGCCAAACCATGTAATGCTTTATAGGTTATAAGGAGGATTTTAAAATCAATCCTAAAACTCACTGGCAACCAGTGAAGATTGGCAAGAACTGGGGTGATGTGTTCCCTAAATTTAGACTTTGTCAAAAGTCTGGCTGCTGCATTCTGAACAGTCTGTAAACGAGAGATGAAATGACGATTTAGGTGAATAAGGCGTTGCAGTAATCAAGTCTAGATGAGACAAATGCATGTATAATTCTCTCTGTGTCCTTTAAAGAAAGCATTGATCTGATTTTGGAAATGTTTCTCAGTTGGACTAGGACTGGACAAGGAGTTTTACATGTTGGTCAAATTTTAAATCTGTATCAAACTAGATGTACCGCATAGCGGTACAAAATATGACCGCCGCTCAGTCCTGTACATCCATTCCGCGAAAATAAATCATATAAATGAATTTGTCTCCATCTTCTACTCCATCCCCCACTCTTGAAACTTTTGTTTATGCTTGTTTGGAATGTGTGTTTGCGGGCCCCACACAAAGTAGCCTACTGGCGCTGCAAAGGTGAATAGATTTGTAGCACTTGCCAAAAAATTTGTAGCATTGTTATAAAACCTTTAAAATATCTAAACAATCACAAGTAGGGCAGTTCATCACAGTCCATCCATTGCAACTGGACTGATGAAAGGTACACCTGTAGGCAGGGCCGTTTCAAGGAATTTGGGGGCCCCAAGCAAAATGGACACGGAGGACCCCCCCCCCCCCCCAACCGCACGCAACGCCTACAGGAACCACAGCATAGCCATACAGTTTAAATTCACCCACACTTTATATAAATAAAAAATGTTGACAGTGCAAATACTGCTGTTGCATACTGTGCATTAGTTTTGAACATTTGAACATTTGCAAAAACACCACCATACCATAACATCCAATGTCAGCTTCTTCCTCATGAATGGAAGATGAAGTTGATGGTGTACCTGGGAAAATAATTGAAAAAAAAAAAAAATCTGAAATTACCTGTGAAGTACGTTTGACCATTTCACTGTCGGCATATTGGAAATGGTCATAACAGCTCAGCTCAGTGAGAGAAATTCACTCTACCTTCATCAGTGGAGGTATCCTTAGGAAGAGCCTGAGGGCTGAGAAATTTAAGCAAAGCACCTTGAGGGAGAAAGAAAAGATATGTTAGCATTTCCATATTATTGATATTTAGAAGGGATGCAGCTACTTTCACAACTACCAATGCTTACTGTAAAAACATCCCAAGCTAATGTTATACATTGACCTAGGCCTACTTGTAGCATTTAAGCATTCTGCTGTTTGAGAATTAGACAGACGCACAGTGCTTTAAAGGCAGTAAACAGCTGGCGTGCATGAATACTACTAGACATGAATGTTCCAGTCTGCTTTGATGCACAGAATTTATCGTGTGGTTTTCCTAACCCCCATTTGGTAAATAGATTATCATGGTCGAATAGTTAGTATAGCAGAGAAGCTATGCCTCTTTCATCAAAACCTATAAGGCTATAGCAATGTTATGTCATTAAATACGATAAACAGTGATTCTGGAACCGATCTGCGTCTTCCTTATCCCGTTAATAAACATATTACAGTGTGTAACCATATTCCGTCCATTCGAAAAAAAAGTTGCGCTGACTGTTCTAGTTTGTTACAAGCAGCATGGGCCGTCAGGCAGGTAGTTAAAATAAACAGTTTTGCTAGGCTAGCCTTCCTGCTGCGACATTACACCATGTGTACAAGACAAGTAGGCTAGAGCTATTTCATCCAGTGTAATTTATCACTTACCACTATCTTGTTTTTTCTTGTCATCCTCTTCCTTTCTCTTCATTCTTTTCTGGCTTCAGGACGCATAACTTCGCTTCATTATGACCATAGACATAACTGCGAGGTTTTATATTTTCCCGGTAGCAGAGCTCATGAACCTGGCTGGCTGGCTGCTGTCAGCAACTACTGAGTGTGCGTGTGTATATGTGTGCACCACCATCTACAGGCCAATGAGTGTACAGTCACTAAATGTACGGGTTTCAGGGGGCCCAGCGCGGTGGGGGAGTGGCCCCCGGGGACCAAACGAAAATTTTTCCGTAAAAGTCTAGTGGGGCTACATACCTACATACTACATACTACATATTCAGGAAGTAGATGACGGGGAAAAAAAAAAATCCCTATATGACCACTTTGCTAGCTTCGCTAGCGGCGGTCATAATAACCCCCCTAAGTTTCTAGAAGTAGTCTTGTTATTTGAGGCTACATTTCCAAGAAAAGTCTTAGCTTGATTATAGACTTTGTCAGGGCCAATGAAAAGGACTTCTATTTTGTCAGAGTTAAGCTGTAGGAAATTCTGTGACATCCAGTCTTTCACATCAGCTATGCAATCCTGCAGTACAGTTAGCTTGTTAAGCATGTTTGGTTTGACTGAGAGGTACAGCTGTGTGTCATCAGCATAGCATTGAAATGATATGTATGGCGGCAAATTATGTGGCCTAGAGGTAACATATACAGTGACAACAATATTGGTCCTAAAATTGAACCTTGGGGAACACCGCAAGTAATAGCTGAGGTAGAGGAAGTAAAATGACCTATTGAAACAAAAAATGTCCTGTTGGACAAATAGGATTTGAACCAGTCCAAAGCAGGACCCGTTATGCCAACCCATTCTCTTAGTCTTCTAATTAAAATAGCATGATCAATGGTATCAAAAGCAGCGGTGAGATCCAGCAACACCAACAGAGTGCTCACCAGAATCAGCTGTCATTAGTAGATCATTGGTTACTCTGATAAGAGCAGTTTCAGTGCTATGCATAGGACAAAAACCTGACTGAAATTTCTCCAGGATGCTATTGCCCTTTAACACTTCAGAAAGTTGCATCAAGACCACCTTTTCCAGAATTTTGGAGATAAAGGGCAATTTAGAGATTGGACAAAGTTTTTTTAGAATGGAAGGATCAAGGCCAGGTTTCTTTAGGAGGGGCTGGATACTGGCTGTCTTGAAAAGGTCAGGGACACACCCCGAGGAAAGAGAATTATTTAAGATTGATAGCAGACTAGGGCCTATAGCACTAAACACTTTTTTGAGAACATTGGCTGGTAAAATGTCTAAAAGGACTAGATGAAGGATTCATTGCTGCAACAATGTTAGTGAGAGTCTGTATAGAGATAGGTCTAAAATAGCTCAGGTTATTGTTGTCTGTTACACAGCGTGACATGCCACCCAGCAGCGCCCCCCCTGAGGAGGAAGGCGTCGTTCTTCCAGATAGCGAGGGCCCTCATGCACTGGGGAGTAATTAACGCCCGGCAGTGCCTGTCCCTGGACGGGTGAAATTTGTGTGAAGCGTACCACATCTGAAAACGCCTCATATGCAACAGGCCCATTGGCTGCAGCTGCCATCATTCCCAGTAATTTCTAGCAGGTGAGCGATGACACTCGCTGCCTGACTCGGAATATCCTGAGACATATTTTTATATTCATTATTCGTTCTGGCGACAGGCAGACGAGCATTTCCCTGGAATTCAATTCCATTCCCAGGAAGGAAGCAGTCTGAGCCGGTGTTAACACACTCTTTGCGTGATTTACAACGAATCCCAACCTCTCTAGATGAGACAACATCATTGTGGCATGAAGAGAGGCTTCTTCTATTGACTGTCCACATAGGATCCAATCGTCTAAATAAGTGTATATTCGCACACCCTGGTGGCGTAGAGGCGCAATTGCAGCCTCCACGCACTTCGTGAACACGAAGGGAGAGAGGGCAAGTCCAAACGCTAGAACTTTGAACTCGTAAGCCTGCCCTCGAAATGCAAAGCGTAAAAATTTCCTGTGTCTGAAGTGTATGGGAATATGTAAGTATGCCGATTTCAGATCCAGGATTATGAACCAATCGTTTGGACGAATGCACCTGACCAACTGGTGGGGTGTGAGCATTCGAAATTTGTGTATCATTAAGTGTCTGTTTAAAGCACACAGATCGAGAATGGGGCGCCAGCCAACGTCTTTTTTTGGCACAAGAAAATAGCGGCTGTAAAACCCCAGAGCCATTTCGTTCGGTGGCACTGGCTGAATAGCTCTGTTTTGCAGGAGAGTCTCTAGTTCCTCCTGCAGAACGTGTGCCTGGCTCTCTCGCACTACTGACTCCACTATTCCTGCGAAACGCGGAGGTGGTCGTGCAAACTGAAGGACGTAGCCTTTGGTTACAGTCCTCAGCACCCAGGGACTCACTGCACACATGCGCCATGCCGCTTCGTGTGCAGGAAGAGATGGGAAAGTGTGATGCGAGTTCACTCCCTTTATTGCCACATGAGGGGGAACAAACGTTTTGGACTCCAGACTCAGCACGGTGTTTGTTAGAGCCAAAGTGCGCGAGGGAGTTTTGTCTGACAAGCACAGCGCTCTGGGAGCAAGCTGCGTTATTTCTGAGCGAGGAGTGGGGGAAAACATGTTTATGTGACTGTGTAGCAAGCATTTGTTCGGGCATAAGAATGGACAAACATAATGTGCTTTGGTGAACCTTTCTCTGGCCATGTACTGGGGTAGAACAGGCATTTTTGGTGGGACCGATAGCCTGGGCCGTGCAGCGAGTCAGCCGGAGAGAGAGAGGTCAGTGGCTTTTCTCAGCTCGGTCACCACATCTTGGTCCACATGCGTCTCGGAGAGCTCTGTCAGCAGTTTAGCTTGGTAACTTGGTAACAGGGCTTGGGTGTTAACAGCGCACACCGCCTGACCCGCGGCGAGGTTCGCTTTTTCTGTGATGGCGGTCTGTTGTTTCCCCGCGCGCGTTGGCAGTGCGGGCTTCTTGCCGAGACGCATGGTGGGAGCAGCGACGGAAAGGTAACTAGCCACCGCGTCCTCCACGGGCAGGAACTCGAGGTAGCCTAGATCCTTGGCATGGTCCACATCCATGAACGAGTCGAAGCCTCGAACTGGGGAGCGAGTGGAAAAAGGTTGCCCCAAAATTTCGTTATCTCTTTGGTTATAAGTATATATACTGTTTTGATCCCGTGAGGGAAATTTGGTCTCTGCATTTATCCCAATCCGTGAATTAGTGAAACACACAGTGAGGTGAAACACACACTAATCCCAGCGCAGTGAGCTGCCTGCAACAACAGCGGCGCTCGGGGAGCAGTGAGGGGTGAGGTGCCTTGCTCAAGGGCACTTCAGCCGTGCCTACTGGTCGGGGTTCGAACCGGCAACCCGCCAGTTACAAGTCCGAAGCGCTAACCAGTAGGCCACGGCTGCCCCTTATGGATATCAGGGAAGAGGGGAATTGGCGCGGGGCCATGAGAGGGCAGCGCGCTGAAAAACTCTCCATCCAGTACGTCAAGCTTAGCAGCGGCGCGTTGCGCTAGCTCGTGTAGCTCCGCTCCCAGCGTCTTGCCAGCGGCCTGGGTCGCGTGAGGTTCGGACGGCTCAGCTTGAGCGGACGGCGGGCAGTCCTCACTCGCTGAATCTGCAAAGTGGAAGACGTCCTCCGACTCCGGGGGGGAAGCTGCGTGGCAGGATCACGGGGGGCACATTGCCGGCCGTGGTGGCTCCGGTGGGTGTAACAGTGGCTAGGGAAGCGGGACGACTCAACTCCACAGCTTCCTCTTGCGAGTCGAGCTCCGGCTCAGCAGGCGGGGACGGTGGGTCGGCGTCTGCTGGAGGTACCGTTGCTTTGTCCCAATGCGCCAAGCGTTTCCTCACTTTAGATAGAGGCATGAGGGCACAGGCGCGGCACGAGATGTCCTGCTCCAGAAGTGCTGTTTCAGCGTGGGCCCTTCCGAGGCAGTCGACGCACAGACGATGCTGGTCGCCCTTGACCCTAGGGTGGCCGTAGTTCGGGTAAGCGCGGGGCATCTTTGTCATTGTCAAGAAAAAATGATTTCGCAGGCACTCAGTATTAGTGTTCAGGAACACAAATACAATTCAGTTGGTAGCCTTACGAAAGTGCTTGTAGGAAAAGTATTCGACGAGAGCTTCGTATGGGATGAGCAATGCGAAGCAAGAAAGAGGAAGATGGATGCGCGTCAGTGTGGTTTATAGCCTCGCCTTGGGGCCGGGCTCTGCGTGTGCTAACGCGTCCATCAGTCATTCGGCGTGATTGTAGAGTTTCGATTGGATGACTTGATCTGGCGATCAAGTCCCATTGAGTAATAGGTCGCAGTTCCTGCGACAGGGAACCCCATTCGCTCCTCAAAAACTATTAAGTCATCTGAATAATGACTTTAATTATTTTGAGAGCTTTTGGTTTCTTAATGTTATTAGCAACCTTTTGCAATAAACTGTTGTTGAAACATTCTCCTTTTCCATTCATGAAGAAATAGAGAAATGAGATACCTTCCATATGTGAATACATACTCTCTTGTGAATGCATGGAAGTGTTTGTTGATGTTGTAATAAAAGCTCTATTTATGAGTAAACAGGGTGTGCAAAGGTGAGATTGTAAACATTGAAAGTACAAGCATCTGTTCTAATCTCTGTTATTATGGCACAACAGGTGCACAGATCACAGGCAACATCAGGCATGGCCATGGCTGTCTTCCCATATCGGTAATCAAATGCATGCACAGTGATTTTCAAGATCTGTCCTTTTACGGGAACCCAGCATGTGTTTGAAAGGTTAAAGCATATCTGTCAGGTATATTTGTGGAACTGGAACAGTGTTAAGAAATTGAGACCTTGTACAAAGTACGTACTACATAGAGTTGACTCATTAAAAAAGTGAAAATGACAAAAAAAAACCATTTGCTCTAGTTTTAAATCTCTTTCTCTCTATTTAACCTCTCTCACTTTCTTTGTTTTCCCTGCCTTCTCTCTCTCTCTCCCTCTCTCTTTCTCTTTCTTTCTTTCTGCCTCAATTTCCTTGTCTTCAGAAGTTAATGAACTGTTGGGCCAAGAGGGGCTTGCTGCCCAGTTCAGGTTTCGGAGGAGGGAAACCTCCACTAATCCCTGTTTCCATTCTGTTTCCTCATTGTTCTGTGGCCCCCACAGCTCCGCAGGGGGAGAAATATAAACTACATTTATTAAGGAGCAAATCTCATCAGTCACAAAAGAGCTTGATTGTTTTTCCCCCCTTTCACTCCGTGTCGTATAAAAAATTAAACTCTGCTGTGTGCCCCCCCCCCCCCCCCCACCCTCGGCTAATTAAACAGCCTGGAAGCCAGTTCCCCTCTATATTATATTCAGAGCTAAAGAGTTTTATTGTAGTCATATTTCCTCGGCCCTGATAGTGTAATACTCTATGTGCTGATTAAGGAAATGTATCATTGTACTGGGCAGTGAATGGTGTTTAAAGTTTCATTGCAGCAGTTCTACAGAGTGCATAAGTATTCAGTGCAGCATGTGTGTATATTGGGGAGGCAGGGAGAAAGGGTGAGTGTGTGTGCGGGGGTGGGGGGGTGGTTGCCATTAGGCTGTGAGCGTAGAGAAATGACACTCAGACAGTATGCATCAGGAAAATGACATTGCGGAGATGGCGAGGGGTGTGAGTGTGTATGAGTAGATGTCTGTAGCTTTTCTGTTTAAATTCCCCACAGGCGATTCCAACTTTGAAGACTATCTCTGGTCACACTATGAAGGTCCCGCAATCGTCTGGTGTGGCAGCAGCAGCACTGGCTTGGCCAAGTTGATAAATCTTATCAGCACAAAGCATGATTTTTATATTCTGGACAGTGTAATGAGTTATGTGGACACGCAATATTCCACATGGAGTGTAAAGGCTAAATGCAAGGACACATACAACACTGCCATGTTCATCTTCTATGACACTGACATCTGTTTTTGTTTAAAGATATGCTCAATTTTGTTGCATCAAAGACCTGAAAACTCCTTTGCTATACTAGGCTAGCATCATGTAATTTGTGCCAATACATTCCATATACCCAAACGTACCAAAGGGAGTCTCGTTTTGCTGAAGAAAAGAAAGAATAGTCACACTTCTACGAGCTATGGTGAAATCTAGTCACACGACCCAATACCCTGTATGCCCTCAGTGTTTCCCATACATTGACTTATTTGTGGCGGCCCACCACAATATCAACATTGACCACCACACAATGATTTTCCAGGTTGTACTAAATTGTGCTTGAATCTGGTTAGCATCATAACCACACTGTGCTAATTTGTTAAAAAAAACTGTTGCATTCAAGTTAATTCTGCAAACCAACCACCACAAATGGAATTCAATTCTCTGGGAAACACTGTGCCCTAATGTCCCGCTCTTGTTACTTGGTGGCAATGTAGTTGGTAATATATGGCTTTGTTTACAGTGAAGTTCCTTTTCCCCTCTGCAGCCATTCATCTTCCTTCCTTATTATAGTTATTCACAATGAGATAGCTATTTCACTGCAATTTCCTCAGCCTTAACTAGACCTGCAGGGAATATGTTTGTTCAGAACGACATGACTAGGAGACGCGGCTATCACTCCTCCCCCATATTACTGTCACGTAATCGTGGGAGGAATACAATTACATTTTTTATGAATAATGTTTCTCTTGGTAAATGATCCAGGAGGTAAAATTGGCTCCTCAAGGTAATTTAAGCCCCCCCAAATAGAGAGCATTAGATAAATTAGCCAAAGTTTTAGATTGTTTTTCTCCACTACATTTAATTCCAAAGTCTATCTGCTCGTTTGGCCCTTGACAACAATTTCCTGGCAAGGCGAGGAGGGCCTATGAATGCATTGCATGGCTATTTTAGATCTTTATTTCTTGCATTCTGTAGAATTATTATCCAATTTGTAAGATCACAAATGTTAACTAACCATACCACTAGTGTTAAAGCTTGTTGATGAATGTTTCTTGGCATGAACAATAATTGCCTTTTAAAAACAATTCAAAGGAATAAGGAGATTTTAGGAACCCGATCACGCAATAACGTTGGAATAAAGTATTAAAATAAGTAACTACATTGGTTTTACACTCTATAAAATGGTATAAATCATTGACTTAACTACTGCTTAACTGTGGAGTGAGTCATGATGATTTAATGCCTGTGTTAAAGCAAGCTGTATTATCAATTCCTGTTGCTCCACATGGACTAATGAAAAAGACACTGTGGCTTCATGCAATTACTTTACACTTGCTCGATCATCAGTTTAAGAATGTTACCGCATGCATGCATTGATATGCCACCAAATTAGCTGGTTTCCATTCATGTTAATTTCAGATCCAAGCACTGATCAGCCTCTTTAATGATGAGCAGGACCTATCGCTCTCTTTTTTTTGTCTGTGTCTGAGTTTCTGTTTTTTTGTCTGTGGTTCTTTTCTTTGTGCCTCGGCTTGTATGTATACCCTCTGGGTGATAAATGTTGGAAAAAATATAAATAATAATTAAAAAAAATTACTCTATGTAAATAAAATGAGAAAACAAACCAACATACTGTAAACAAGTGATACCATGAAGTGCTGAAGTGCACAGACGAGAGCACAGTTATGTTGATCATAATCTATTTATTGTCGTTGATCATAATCTAGTTATTGTTGAGGTGCAAAAGCCACATATTTGCTCCAAGCATTTACTAATCCACCGAATTCTAGTACAACCCTTCAACCAGGTAGATCAGCTAATTAAGTGTTTAAGATACTAACTAATTAAAAGCTAATTAAGTGCATAGGTCCAACACATGGTAGGACTTTTCTGAAGCCAGACTTTTGTTGGTCATGGTGCTGAAAACTATTGAGTCATTGCTCTATGAGGTCATTTTGTATTCTGTAAGCAGCCCTGTTAGGCCCAAGTCAATGTTGAAACAGATCAGTCTTTTGGGGATAGGTTGAACACAGAGAATTAGCCGTGCCACATTTTCACAAACAGACATCACCCCTAAGAAAGAGGGATCGAGACGCAGCGGATCAATTCTTTAATCCCAAATATGGATTGAATGTCTTGAGCATCCTTTAAAAAGTGCCATGTAATGCAAAACCATGCTTGCTCCATCAGGTCTGAAGCTGAGCAAAGAGCTGACCTTGTGAATATTTATAAGTTCACGTCTTGGTGTGCCACAAACACCAGCAGGTAGCAGTAGAACTATGACCTCCTGTGGGCAAATACCACCCTGCACCCACTCCTCAGACTTGCTGGAGGTCTTGATCCACATGGTTCCATATTGGATGAAAGCACTTGTGTGACATTATTTTCCATTATAAAAAAGGCAGGATATCAAATCCAATGACAAACATGTGCAATGTGCATATGTTATAAAGAATGTCTTTGGTGTATGATGTTTTCCATCAGTAAGATGGACATTATACATGGCATTTGGAATTGCACCCATCCCATACGAGGTCCAGTTCCTCCATCTAAAGGATGGCCAGGCCTCTCTGACCCAGACCTTTAGTCAGTGGACTTTCCTCTTTGTGGATTTTAGATTGAACTCTCTGGAGGATCTTTAGTTCGTGGAATGACCTCCCTCTCTTGATGGATTTATATCTCGGAGGACGGAACTCTCATATTTCACTAGCTGACTGTCTCAAGTTTTGTAAGTTCCCCTGTCAATGTAAATATTTCCCTGTTGTGAAAGAACTTTGTGAGACACTCCTCAGAATCAAAACAACAGCTGTCCTATATGCTTCTCTGATTAAAGAACTGACAACATCTGACAATTTTTGTCACTGCGTATGTGCTCAAAACCACATCGTGACAGGAAAAGTTACACAGAACACATTTTTTTAAATGAAAACCCTGTAAATTCAGTACTGTGTGAGGTATTGGTAGACGTGGCATAAGATCTGTTTTGAGGTACTGTTATGACATGGCAAAAGATCTGTTTTGAGGTACTGGTATGACGTGGCATAAGATCTGTTTTGAGGTATTATGACGTGGCATAAGATCTAGTTTATTGTCCCCACCTCAGAGGAACCGCAGGCTCAGTCTCATTTGTGGCTCGCTGTGTCAGTTCACCCCCTTCTGATTTAAAACTCCATTCTAAATATGAACCAGTGATATGCAAACTCTGGGCTGAGCCGGGCTTGCGGAAGCATCTCTCTCTCTCTCTCTTTGCTTCTCTGCATTACCACATTGCCTGGCTCCTCCAAGATCATAATCCAATTGTATGTCCTTGAAAGTGGATGAGGCTGTTAAATCTACATTTGCAAAGGGGAGGAGGGGGAGAAAAGGAGAAAAAAAAAATGTGACACTAAACTTTGCTGAAAAATCACACTCCGGTAATCCAATTAAGCCGAGCCCAGCGTCGGCTGGCCGGCACAGCCAAATACGGAACACAAGCGAGGAGGAGAAGGACGTGGCAGGCTTTCTCTCGCCCGTCGCCACACACACCAATCCAGCTCACAGCATGGGGTAATCTCACAGAGATTTACCCAATCAGCGTGCCACTAAGGGAGAGTGGCCGCAGAAGCCTGGGCTAGACTCCGACTCTTGCCAGTCCCGTAGGGTACACATGCTTTATTAGCACAGCGTGTTACATTATACTCAGAAGAGCCGAGGAATACCTTCATTTGGGACTGTATTCATATTGCTGTAATAATAACTGTATGGGGGGCTCTCAGGGCAATAGAACCCTAGAATCTACCATCACGAAGCCTTCTCTAACTGCACTGCCCCAGTCAGTTAGAGAACTCACCCACTCCCTGCACTAAAAACCTATGCACCTCAGCGCCAAGAACACCCAACTGATGTTCTTGATGATTCAGGCATAACTTGTGATACTGGAGGCATCTGAGAAACACCATAGACTATATAAAAGTGAAACACTGGGAAACAAGACTGACTCCGACTAGTGGTAGCAGCACTTATCAAGATCCAATTTGTATGCTCAGATGGCATGCACCTGACATGAATGCACATTTAGTAATTACTGCATTATGAAATATGTCGATAATATGCCATGTCTGTAGAAGACACTGCATCACCATCACCATCTCTAACATGTTTGTGCCATTTCTCATCAAAAGCGCAGATGTCATAGAGCTGTTTTTAAAGAGCCTAAAGTTTATGCTATGTTTATATTATGACTTCAATTTTATGACACTTAGGCCCAAGCTATTTTACATTCATGACAAGATAATTCCGCAGCACATTATCACCAGGATGTGTTAATATTTCTGGCTGTCCTTGGGGCCACAATATCCAAATAATTTGTTTATGTGTCTGTGTCTCTTTCTTCCTGTCTAATCACCATGTGGCTGACGTCTAATTGCGGCTGAATGAGCTGCTGGTGTCTTTGTGTGGCTGAGGAGCAGGAGTGAGCCCTGATGATGTCCTGTCCCAGCGCTCCTTGCCTCTTTTTCTTCCTCACCTTGTATCCATTCATCCGTGGGCACAAAAGCCATGCCTGTCACCATTCAGAAGCCATTAATTTTTTCATGAAAATATCAATTATGGCCCCATAATAGAAAAGCCACTAAGGCTGCCCACGGGGGGCCCAGCACTCTCTTTGTAATCATCATCTCAAATCTCGCCAAGACCACCCTCCACCTCACCCCCACCCCCGGCGCCTCCCGCCTCACCTCCACCCAGTGATCCATACTTTCTAATTAGTGCTGCTGAAAGGAGGGGCTTTGATTAGTGCCTGGGATGAGTCATTATCCCCTGTAATTGGCCCTCCGGTCCCCCAGGAGGCGCCCTGCTCCAGACTGGCCCAGCTGGAGAGGGAGGGCCCTGCCCAGTGCCCACAACCCAGCAGCAGCAGCAGAATGGCATCCATGCTATGCCATGCCAGTGCCAACCTCCCCTCTCCTCTCCAGCACAGCCATTAATAACCCGAACAGCGGCTCACGCTAAATGGTTCATATTAATCTTGCGATTGCAGGTGGATGCGCCTCAGTAATTGAGATCCGCCACAGGAAGGCGCTTAGCATGCACTGCAGTAGAATATGTGGAGTATGGTTAGATGGCTTTAAACGTATGAAGTTTGAAAATGTCAAACCGATTGAACGCTTATATGGGTTTCAATTTCAGAAAGTGACACCCAGTATTTAGTGTTAAATTTCCCTTGAATCATTTTAGCAAATTTGATGCATTCGTAATTGATGCATGAATAAGGTTACTTGGTCTAAGTAGGTAGAGTTTAAATATGTCACAGAAATTGGATGGTTACACATTTGCAATTTCAGAATGTGACGTGGGATAGACACTATTCACAGTTAAATATGCTTTAAATTGCTTGAGCAACTTGATAAGTCTCTGTGTGTAAAGTTTGGATATGTGATACTGATTGGGTAGAAACATAGGCTGCAATGTCAGAATGTGACACACCAATGTGTATGCTAAACCTTCCTTCAGTCATTTGAACCACTTGAATATATCCCAGTTGTTCAGTAGCACATGTTGTCATCCATTCATCAGAAGACCTGAATACTCTATGTGATTTCTGGGGGGTAATGCACCCTAAGATATTGCAAAATGGAGTTCCTTCGTCCCATCTAGAGTGTGATTGTAAGCTGAAGTGGATTAGCATAATAGCTGAGGGTACTGCTGAGTTGATGTTGCTTAGTGCCCTCTGTTTATGGCCTGCCAATGGAAAAGATATAAAAGTTTATGTGGAGCAGACTTGATTGACACACAGAGCCCTTTCTGTCAAAATGTCATGAATTCTTCTCAGCTTAGGCTTCACAATACACATGCTAATTACGGTGGGATAACTGTCTCGTGTATCTAATCTTTTTCTTTCTGTCTTTATTTCCGTCTTTATTACTTTTTTACTTTCCCTTCATTCTTTTCTTCTCTCTCCATCTTGTTGCAATCTCATTTGCATAGCGAGGCAGTGATATGGTCCCGCTGAAAATGATTTGTGACTGTTTCCTGCTAATTGAAAAATTAGACGCCCAGTTAGAAGGCTGAGATCTAATTAAAGGAGAATTGAATGAAAGTCTCAGTCCCAGCCTCATTCTTGACTGCTCTCTCCGGCTCTAATCAGCTCAAGATGGCCACCCACCCAAGAAAAATCCATTTAGTACCACGCAAATTCCTCTGGCTGTCCAACACCCCAGTTCCATCCTCTTTCAGACATGAGACTACGATAATGACGACTAGCGCCACCACTTCTCAATGAGACGTGGTCTGGGAACCAAACGTTCATTTTCTCGTATTTGAAAAAAATGCCCAGATCCGTTTATTGGGTGCCACGGATGTCTATCAAATGCGTCTGTGCATAGCTCATCATCGTCTTGCTTTCCCCCCTGTTCTGTGATTGGTTCCCTATCTCAGGCGAAAATTTGCTCCATGGTCTCCAGGCTGCCTTAGCAGCGTGAATCAAATCGCGCGCAAGGCAGCATGGGAACACCCAGGCTAAATGACGACTGCTTTATTGCAGATACTGCTACTAGTGCTGCTAACAATCATCAACCTCTTCATCACCATCATCATCACTATCCTCACCTTCATCATCACCATCATTCAACAAATTTAAAACTGTTACTATTATAAGTCACAGCATAGGGATTGATCTTTCTGAGCTGAAAGACACTGTGGAGGTACTAAACTAAAATATGATCCCTCACCTTCATCATCATCATCATCATCATCATTATCATCATCATGTGAGATTCATCAGGTTGAAACACTATTGTAAGTCATACTGTGGAGGTGCATGTGGCTAAACTAAAACCTGATCCCTCACCTTCATCATCATCATCATCATCATCATCATGTGAGATTCATCAGGTTGAAACACTATTGTAAGTCATACTGTGGAGGTGTATGTGGCTAAACTAAAACCTGATCCCTCACCTTCATCATCATCATCATCATCATCATCATCATCATCACCGTCATCATCACCACCATCATAATCGCTGCCATATGAATATCTCTGATGTTTGCCTCAGGTGCTGTTATCAGACACCCTGTAGAGATTCTTCCTCCTGAGCCTGTAGACTGTGAGGGGGCCGGCTGAGACTGACTGCTGAGGGAGAGAGAGCTTCAGATGTCTTCGTTAGGCGCCTCTCCGCGCCTCTCCGCTCCTCTCCTCTCCCCGCCTGGCCGCCACACTTCTCTGAATTGACAGAGAAATGGAGATGTCACTGGTGACAAACTGGCGCGTGTGCAGCAGCCTGCACCTCATCAGTTATGTTGTCAGACAGGACGGCTCGGCTGGGGGCCTCAGTGTATGCATGTGTGTGTGTGTGTGTGAGTGTGTGTGTGTGTGTGTATGCCTATTTGCGTATATCTGTGTGTGTATGTGTGTGTGCTTTTGTGTCTATTATGTGTGTATCTGTGAATGCACATCTATTTGGGTGTGTTTATCTCAGTGTGTGTGTGTGTGTGAGTGTGTGTGTCAGTGTGTTTTGCTCAATGGGCCTTTTTTTTGTACAGATCTGTGGCTGGCCGGGAGCGCTGTAACTGATACACCTCATTGTTTACCTGTTGGTTTACCCCACGCTGTGTTGGGAGAGAGGGGGGAGTGTGTGTGTGTGTGTGTGTGTGTGTGTGTGTGTGTGTGTGTGTGTGTGTGTATGTATGTGTGTGTGTGTGTGTGTGTGTGTGTGTGTCTAATGTGTATGTGTGGCGGGTCTGTTAATTATAAATAAGCAAGCTCCTCCCGGCAGCGATGGCGGTGCCAGACAAGCCATCGACTGGCCGGGTCCAACAGTGATGCATGATGGGTAAAAAACGCCTCTGCACCAGTGCTACAGGAACACCCTGACAAACGGAGGCGTGAAAAATGAACACAGTGTTACCCGCCGCAATCTATAACTCTCCATTTTGAGTCCGTTTGATGTGTTATTGGCAAAGCTGACGGTTGCATTTTCTCCTGTCTCTCTCACTCTCTCTGTCTCCCTTTCTCTCCCTGATATTGTGTGTGATATTATTTTCTTAGCCGTCTTTTTTGTGAGGGTGATCTATGAAAATGATTGATTGAGTGCATGGATGCATATCTGAACTTGAAAAAAAAAAACATTGACAGCGTATGAAACTATCAAATGGGAGAGCACAGCACACATACTCTGGAACGTACGTGGTTGGCATCGCAATTGTGTTACCGTGGAGTGTGTGAAGGAACCATTGCTTTATTCTCACTGTGTTGAGGATGTTGAGATTCTATCACTGAACCATCTTCATGTGGTTTTAAATCCACGTGTCAAAAAAACCTCTCCAAATAGATGGAATATTAATTTGCTGCTAGTTCTCTAAGTCCTGTTAAGCTATTTATTCCTTCCTAGTCATCTTAAGCACCTTCTCTTACTGACAGGGAAGGCGCCAAGGACATGCGATCACCTTCACTTATTCCTGCACCTCCTCTTTGCCTTTCTCCAAGTTTGGTCTACTTTGGCAGAGGCACTGACAGGCGGGTTGCAGAGACAAAGCAGAGTGGATTTTCTCCGTTACTTTCCTTGAGAAGTCCTCCATTGAGAGGCCGAGCATGATAAATTAACGTTGCCGTAGCAGCAGGAGAAGTGGTCGTGTTGAATAGTCCTGACCTTTGTTTATTTTCATGATCTTGTATGAGAGAGGGGGATAACGCATGTTGTGTGTGTTTGTGCAGGACATGTGTGCATATGTCTGTGTTTTGTTATGTGTGTGTGTGTGTTTTGTTATGTGTGTGTGTGTGTGTGTGTGTGTGTGTGTGTGTCTGTGTGTGTATGTGTGTGTGTGTGTGTGTGTGAGTGAGTGAGTGAGTGAGTGTGGCCAGAGGCATATTGTGCTTGCATATGTCTTCATCTGGTCGGGGCGTGAAGGTGTGGGGCAAACCAGGAGACGAAGCCCAGGACTGGCCTTGGGGGTAGAGGGCGTTGAGGGTGGGGGTGCACGGGAGGACTGATGGGAAATGGGGCCACGCTGCTTTCTGAGAAGCCACCACCCAAAGGGGTGCAAAGAAAAGGAAGCCATTTTGCTCGGCTGAAAAACAAGGTCAAGTGCTTACATGGCCCACTGACCAAAATCCATTTCCTAAAAAAGCAACCTGTGGTCCGCTTTCCCCCCTCCTCTCCCCAGCCCCTTACGACCATATCAAATGATTTAACATGGAGAAACTGGGGAGGCTGCTTGGTACGCTGGCTCTCTGCTTGATGTATTCCCCTGAGGTCCCATCAAGCTCTCCATAGAATGCTCTAGAACACACGTCATTACCCTTCAAAAGTCTGCTCTCCATCTCTTTCAGTGCAACACAGACCTCCAGCACACATGGAGCAAAGAAAGGAAAAGAGCAGTCCAACCGCACAATCAGGCCGCTGCCACAGCTCAACCAGAAACCAACCATGAACCAGTCCAACCACGAAGGTTGGACTTCTAAACGAGCTGTGTTTGTTGTGCTTGGCTCCCCAACTTCTACGACAGGCATGATTTATCGTCATTAGAAAGAAAAACAGGGCCGGCTCTCCATAATGGTTCTGTAAGGGGGCCATTAGAGCGGCCTGGGTGATGTATAATGAGTTATGCCGTAATGAGCCGATGACTGAGGCTCTCCGTGGCCATTATTACTGGTGACTGGCCACAGCCACTTAATTTAAAAACATTAACTCAAATTCATTTGTTAATATTTATTAGAGTGGGCTGAGCGTGAAGGATGACTAACGCAGAGTGAAAAAGGGGAGGTAATTAGATCGAGGGGGGCGGGGGGGGGGGGGGGGGGGGGGGGCGGCTGGGAAATGACTTCATGTGACTTTCGGGAGACCTGACAAAAACTCTACTCGGTGTTTAACTAACATAGTGGAGTTCACAGTTCTGAAGACGACAAACACACACACACACACACACACAAGACCATACAATGAGAAGAACTGAGACTGACACTAAGAAGACTGAGAGAACACACTTAAATGCCGCAAGAGTGAACTACTCCCACTTAGTGGCATATACGGAGATAGAGATGGATAGACGCCTAGATGGAGAGAGAGAGAGAGAGGGAAAGAGAGAGAGATATGAAAGGTCATAATAAATTGAGTGTTAATTGTTAGAAATGGAAAGATAAATAAATACTGAAAGAGAAAGAGGGAGAAAAATAGACAGAGTAGATACTAAACAGACAAATACAATGATGAGAATGAAGTATGAATAATAAGAAAAAATAAGAAAAATAATATTGTGAGTGTGATAGAGAGCAAAAGAAAGAAAGAAAGAAAGAAAGATAGAGAGAAAGAAAAAAAGAGATGGTTTTCAGGCTGGTGTTCCCTCATGCTGTCTCGTGTCCTGTGGCTAGATCAGTGTGTCCTGTCCACTGCAGAGTTGATGTCCCCACAGACGGCCCCGGGTGAGAAGCCTGCTGGGGGGAGGTGAGGGGTGTGTGGGGGTGTGTGTAGGGGGGGAGGGGGTCAGTCACTTCCATCTGGTTCACCCTCGTCAAAGCAGTCAGGGTGGGGGGGACAGAGATCTACCCCCCCCCCCCCCCACACACACACACACCCACACAGAAGCACTACCTTCATCTGTTCAACCACATATTCTGGAAAATAACAAAACAGAATTATATTATGCATGCACCACAATGTGCAATGTAAATTTTTGTTTGTTCCTTGCATACAGTTTGAGAGGTCTGGGTCAAATTATAATGTTTTTTACATTCACATTGACTAATGTGGGGGCTATTGGGAAGTTTAGAATATCTTTTCTCAGAGTCCCACTATGAAATGTTATGAAATGTTAAAACATTTTTTTTTATTGTTATTATTGTGATTAGGACATCTGACATGGCCACAGTGTCATAATTGTATTTTCCCTGCATATTTTAAAATATCTACAGCATGTACTGTAGGGCATACAGCAAGCTGCCATGCGGCTGGTGAGTATTGGTGATCTAAAAAGTCACTGAGTGGACTTATTCTCCTTGAGGGTCAACTCCACTGCTGTCAAAGTAGGTTGTGTGCAAATAATACACATTCTGCATTAGTTATTTATGTAGCCGACCGTAAACGGTGGTCCCCTCATCGCAATAATGATTCCGATAACCAAGGGCACGACGGCAGTTATCCTTCATCAAAGCTCAGTCAATCAAAGTCTCACTCTCTTTCACCCACTCACACACACACACACACACACACACACACACACACACACAGACAGTCTCTCTCTCTGTCTCTCACATAAACACACACCCTCTCACTCCATGGCCATTTGAAAGTATTTTTCCCATGTTACTCAAAACAAGAGTTTTTAAACAAGCACAGGATGCATGAATAAATCCATTTTTTACTTACTTCCGAGCAAACAACTGAGTCAGAGCATTTCTTTTTGTAAAAAAAAAAACACATTCATTTTTTACATAATAAATCTGAGCATTCCTAATGTATTATCTTTAGGTGACAGAAGAAAATTGTTGTTGTTTTCCAAATATAAAATGTGGATCATAAAACACTGTCAAAAAACAAAGTTCTGAGTAAAATACAAGACAGAGTGTACACTCCAATGTGAGCTACGGTTTGCAAAGCACTCTGGGCCCTTTGCAGTATTGTCCCTAATGATTCAGACCTACAGCATCCTTATGCTCCTCTGCCAAGACCCCATTCAGACTGGGGCCATCCGATTGCTTTAATGAATGGATATAAATGCCGTTGTCGCCAAAGCAGGTTGTAATTAGGACGTGGGCTAATTGTGTCTGGAGGGATACATGGGGTTAAGGAAGACAAACGCTGCTCACCCCCTCTTTACGCTTTTGGCCAACAAAAGCGCACACATCAGCAATAGCATCTTATGGAGACAGATAATTGCTTATCACACTTGGAAATGAGGACTTCGGGGCAGTTTTCAACAGTCTCCATCTGTAGCAAATCATTTGTTGCCCCCCGCCATCTTTAACCCATATCTCATTTGAATTCCTCCCCTGTACCCCCCTTCTGCCCACCATCACCCCCCTCTTGGTGTGGTGAAAGTAGGTGATTGTCGGGCAAGGACGCGGGCGCAGTGGCAGCGGTGTGAGCAACGTGTTCCTGGGCGCGCCCTGGTGTGAAGGGCATCGCTAGAGCAGATAAGATGGCTTATGTTCTTGATTATCTCGGCACACAAGGGCCCCTCCTGCTCATTAGCACGCCCCACTTTGTATCTCTCTCTCTCTCTCTTATCCCCACTCTCTCTCTATCTGTCTCTTCCTCTCTCTCTCCCCCCCCACACTCTCTCTCTATCTGACTGTTTCTCTGTCTCTCCCTCTATATCTGTCTTTCTGTTTTTCTCTTTCTCTGTCTCTTTTTCTTTCCCTCTGTCACTTCCTCTCTATCTCTCTCTCTCTCTGTTCTCCAGACCGGACCCCAGTCATTCCTACACTTGGCCAATGGCTGCACTGGAGCAGGTGTTGGAGGCAGGTGTGGAGCACTGTTTGGTGTAACTGTGTAGCTAAATCATACCCACAACATAAAACAATATATTGCACAGCAGGCAAGGTTTCAATGTAAGGTTGTTTTATTTATATAGCACATTTCATAAACCAAGGGAATTTAATGCATTTTACACAAACAAAAACAGAAAATGGCAAACAACAATATTAAATAAAAACATACAAGGGCAGAATAAAAAAGTAATTTACAAAAAAGTAATTTACAAAACAAATTAAACACATAATTATAAACCATAAAATGTAGAGAACATCTAATTAAAAGGCCTGTGAAAAACCCATTGCTATAATCTCCCCTACTGGACCATGATCATGATTTTTTTTTTTCACAATCACATTGTAACATCAAGACACCAAAACTTGTAACAGTGTCCTTTGCTTTATGCCCCTTTGCGTCAAGAAGAGTGGCAATCCGAAGTCTTTCTACCAAATATAATGACATCAGCTTTTTTTCCCCTTCATCCAGTCATTAATTTGGTCAATACATTGAGATTCAAGGAGACCATAGTGATTAAGTGACAGGGCTAAGTAAATTTGGGTGTCATCAGCATAGCTATGAAAGGGGATACATTTGTTGATGACATGTCCAAGTGGGAGCATAGAGGTTGAATAATAGCGTCCCCCAAGATTGATCCCTGGCGGATCTCAGGTTAAGGACATATAGGCGTTGAGGTACAGCTGCCGACGGCACCAAAAAAGCTTATTGCTTGAAGGTATGATTTAAGCTAGTTGGTAATGGTTCCAGATTATTGATTATTTGTAATTCCGAGGAACTTCAGTCTGATTGAATCAATTTTAACTTTTGAAAAAAGAATTCACGTGCTAATTGTGAGGGGGGATTTGTTAACTTTGTGAAAGTTGACACAAGTATGGTCTATATCTCTACTGATGATGTTAGAGAAGAAAGACTTTTCATATGCTTTGCAAGGTTTAGGATCTATTCATATAAAATCATATTTGATCAAAATAGTTCCTTAATAGGTTTGAAATGTTAGTACACAGATCCGGTGGATATTGAATCTCCAGTAGACACCTCTGACAAGGGCTGATCCAAGACCCTTCAACTGAGTGCTAAGTTGCAGATTGCTGTATTTGTAACGTTAATTCACAGAAATAAAGACTTATAACTTTCTGTTCTGAGGAACCTTGTTGGAAGCCCATTTTTGTCATGAGCTCTCTCTCTGCCTGGTAACACACGCTGATTGAAGTCTGATGACCTCCACCTGTTCCTGCTCTGCTCTGCCTCACCCTCGTTATCTACCAGCTGCACTGCATTCACCACTCATCATGCCCTGTATATAAAGCCTTGCTTTTCAGTCCACACTTGTCAGATCGTCTGCAACCAGCACCAGTTACCTGCCTGTTTTTGAAAACGCCTCTGACTCTTTGCCTGTGATCCCGGACCCGCTCGACTACTTCTGTGTTCTCCAGCCCCGGTAATCTTGACCTGCCTTCCGTCCCTCTTCTACGAATACCGCCTAGTCCTTGACTGTACTGCTGCTTCGTTTCAATTGCTGTTGTGTGGGTGTTTCCCCCAGGACTTCCCGGATCATCCAGCTCCTGCCATCGCTGTTCGGCTACTGGGGGAACACACACACGCAGACTCTTGGAACTCCTGTACCCCCCCCGGAACCCCTGAAACCCCCTTAACCCCCTACCCTTAAATAAACTTTTGAACGTGACGCTTTTGTGGTCCTCGTCCTGTTTGGTGTCTGACAGTACGATCTGACCAAACATGGACCCAGCGCACGGTCGAACCAGCATGGAAACCGACGAACCAGAACCACCCACCGCCATGCAACGCCTGGGAGAGACAGAGAGAAAGGTAAACCGCAACACTGCTGACATTGCCTCCCTACTTCAAGCCGGCTACCAACAGCGTCAGCAGTTCCAGCAGCAACAGCAACAACTTGCAATGATCATTCAACTTCTCACCAACCTTTCTCCTCTGCCTGCTCCCACCGGCCCAGCCCCAGCCAGCCTGCTCACCGGCCCAGCACCCGAGTCTCCTGCCCAGTCCACTGCTGCCGTGGCTGCCGGAGCCCCAGAACCCAGGATCGGCAATCCAGAGCGGTTCAGCGGCGACCCAACCCAGGTACGGGCGTTCCTGACGAGCTGCCGTGTCCAGTTTACCCTGCAACCCAGGACTTTTGCCACTGAAGGGGCGAGGGTCGGTTACGTGATCACTCACCTGACGGGCCGAGCTCGACTCTGGGGAACGGCGGAGTTCGAGCGCCAGACCCCAGCATGTGCAACCTTCAACCTATTCGCAGAGGAGATGCTCAAGGTATTCGATTTGGAATCCACAACAGCCGAGGCATCTCGGACCCTGATGAGTATTCGCCAAGGCAGAAGGACTGTTGCAGATTACTCCATTGACTTTCGAACTGTGGCAAGTCGGAGCTCCTGGAACATGGAAGCATTGGTGGATGCCTTCCTCCACAGCCTGGCGGACTACATAAAGGACGAGCTGGTTTCCCATGATCAACCCCCCACTCTTGATGAAGCCATTGCTCTGGCTGTCCGCATCGACCGCAGGATCCAGGCCCGCCGTCGTGAGGGAGGGCGCCAGAGTCCATCCACCAGCACACGGAGTGTCCCAACTGCCCTTCTGTCCGCACCTGCCACACCATCTAGCCAGCCGGACCAGTCTGAACCGATGGAGATCGGCCGCGCCTCCCTAACCCCTGCAGAGCGCCAGCGACGCATCACCTCCAACTTGTGCCTGTACTGTGGTGGTGATGGTCATCGAGTCGCCACCTGTCCAGCAAAAGCCGGAGCTCACCAGATGTAGGAGGAATCTGGATGAGCTCAATGAACATTCAGCCCTCCATCAGCCGTAAACCCCTCATCCAAGTCTGTCTTCACCTGTCTGATTCCACCCACACCCTGGCAGCCCTGGTGGACTCTGGCGCAGAAGCAAACATTATTGACACAGGACTTGCTCGTCAGCTGGGCTTGGAAAGCCATCGCTTGTCCACTCCTGTTCCAGCCCGGGCCCTGGACGGTCACGTAATTGGCACAGTTACCAGTATCACAGCCCCCATCTCAATGATGGTGTCAGGAAACCACCGAGAGACCATCCGCTTCCACCTGCTCAGCTCTCCAGGCCAACCCCTAATCCTGGGCTACCCTTGGCTCCGTCTCCACAATCCTCACCTCGATTGGGCCTCCGGAACTGTGAAAGAGTGGGGAAATGCCTGCCACCTGACCTGTTTGCGTGCTGCCTCGCTGCCCCCCGGCTCAGTACCCCCCAGCACTGCCCCCGACATTTCTAATGTCCCTGAATGTTACCATGGCCTCCGAGAGGTGTTCAACAAGACCAAAGCCACATCTCTGCCCCCACACCGTCCGTACGACTGTGCCATTGATCTCCTCCCTGGGACTGCTCCACCCAAAGGTCACCTCTACTCACTATCCCCTCCTGAAAGAAAAACTATGGAGGATTACATCAGGGACTCCCTGGCAGCTGGACTCATCCGCCCGTCTTCCTCTCCTGCTGGTGCCGGGTTCTTCTTTGTGGGAAAGAAAGATGGTTCTCTTCGCCCCTGCATTGATTATCGAGGTCTGAATGATGTCACAGTGAAGAACCGGTACCCTCTGCCTTTACTCACCTCTGCTTTTGAGTTGCTCCAGGGATCCACTATTTTCACCAAACTGGACCTTAGAAATGCTTACCACCTAGTGCGAGTAAGGGAGGGTGACGAGTGGAAGACTGCATTCAACACCCACACCGGCCATTATGAGTACCTGGTAATGCCATTTGGCCTCACCAACGCCCCAGCGGTATTCCAGGCGCTGGTGAATGATGTGCTGCGGGACATGCTGAATAAATTCGTCTTCGTGTACCTGGACGACATCTTAATTTTCTCCAGAACTCTGTCCGAACACACCCGTCATGTCCAGCTGGTTCTTCGACGGCTCCTGGAGAACTCGCTCTATGTCAAAGCGGAGAAATGCGAGTTCCATGCTCAGACTGTGTCATTCCTGGGATACATCGTCGCTGAAGGCAATATCCAGATGGACCCCGCAAAGGTCTCGGCAGTTACCTCCTGGCCAGTTCCGGGGAATAGGAAGAAGTTGCAGCAATTCCTCGGTTTTGCCAATTTCTACCGGAAATTTATCCGGAACTACAGCTCCGTCGCCGCTCCCCTCACAGCTCTGACCAGCATCAAACACCCCTTTTTCTGGACCCCAGAGGCCAACACAGCCTTTCATACCCTCAAGGCCCGGTTCACCACTGCCCCCATCCTCCAGATGCCGGATTCAGACCGGCAGTTCGTTGTCGAGGTGGATGCCTCAGACATGGGAGTCGGGGCCATACTCTCTCAACGGGCAGAGGAGGACAACAAGTTGCACCCCTGTGCATTTTTCTCTCGCCGGCTTTCACCTGCAGAGCGCAATTATGATGTTGGAAACCGTGAGCTGTTGGCTGTCAAGCTTGCCCTGGAGGAGTGGCGTCACTGGCTGGAGGGGTCCACAGTTCCGTTCCTGGTCTGGACCGATCACAAAAACCTCGAATACATCCGCAATGCCAAACGTCTTAACCCCAGACAGTCCCGCTGGGCCTTGTTTTTCACCAGATTCAACTTCACCCTGTCATACCGCCCAGGTTCTCGGAACACCAAGCCGGACGCTCTCTCCCGTCAGTTTCATAAGGATGACGCCCCTTCCCAGGAACCTGCATCAATTCTGCCCGATCCCTGCGTCGTAGCTGCCCTGACCTGGGATATCGAGGAGGAAATTCAAGAGGCCCTCCGTGACCATCCCAGTCCCAGTGCATGCCCAGACGGTCGTCTCTTCGTCCCAGAGAATTTGAGGTCCCGGGTCATACAGTGGGGACACAACTCCCGCCTTGCCTGCCACCCGGGCTCCGCCCGCACCTGCCATCTCCTTGCCCAGCGCTTCTGGTGGTCTTCTTTGAGAAGGGATGTCCGAGAATTCGTCCGTGCCTGCCCCACCTGCAATCAGAACAAGTCCTCCACTCGGCCCCCCGCTGGTTTACTCCAGCCCTTGCCTGTGCCCACACGACCCTGGTCCCACGTCTCCTTGGACTTTGTAACTGGCCTCCCACCATCAGGTGGGATGACGGTCATTCTCACTGTGGTTGACCGGTTCAGCAAGATGGCACACTTCATTCCCCTCCCTAAACTGCCATCTGCCAGAGAGACTGCCCAGGCTGTTCTTGATCATGTCTTCCGTCTACACGGGCTGCCCAGGGATGTTGTCTCTGACCGAGGCCCGCAATTCACCTCTACATTCTGGAAGGAGTTCTGCCGTCTTCTAGGGGCCACAGTGAGTCTCACCTCAGGGTTCCACCCCCAGTCCAATGGTCAATCCGAGCGGGCAAACCAGGAGCTGGAGAAGGCGCTGCGGTGCATGGTTTCTCGCAAACCCCAGGCTTGGGCACAACAACTGATGTGGATAGAGTATGCTCACAACTCCCTCACCTGCTCTGCCACTGGTATGTCACCTTTCCAGTGTGTGTATGGCTACCAGCCCCCCCTGTTCCCCAGCCAGGAAGGAGATGTGTCCTGCCCGTCTGCCCTCGCCTATGCCCGCCGTTGCCGTCGTACCTGGTCACAAGCTCGTGCCACGCTACTCAAGTCAGCTGTCAGCTATGCCACTGGGGCTAACCGCCGAAGATCGCCGGCACCCGCCTACCGTGTTGGCCAGAAGGTGTGGCTGTCAGCCAAGGATCTCCCACTGCGGGTGGAATCGCGTAAACTGGCACCTCGATTCCTCGGCCCGTTCCCTATCCAGAGGGTCATCAGCCCAACCGCAGTCCGGCTCCAGTTGCCAACCTCCATGAGGGTGCACCCTACTTTCCATGTTTCGAAAGTCAAGCCGACGCATGAAAGCCCGCTGGTCCCCGTGCCGCTTCCTCCTCCTCCTCCTCGCCTCGTTGACGGTGGGCTGGTGTACACCGTTCGACGCCTGCTTCGGTCCAGACGGCGAGGTAGGGGCCTCCAGTATCTCGTCGACTGGGAGGGCTATGGACCTGAGGAGAGAACCTGGGTGCCAGCCAGTCGGATTGTGGACCGGACACTCATCGCCGACTTCCACCGTCTGCATCCTGATCAACCTGCAATCCGTAGGGGCCGCCCCAGAGGGGTCCCTAACCGTCCTGCCCGCCCGGCTTCCTGTCCTGTGCCTGACCCTGTCTCGGTACCTGTCCCGTCTTCTGTCCACGACCCTCCAGCTCCCTCCGAGGATGAGGATGTTCGCTCGGACCACTCGGAGGAATTCTAGCCCTCCACCGGCTCCCCTCCGCCCTCCCGACGTGGTGTCACTCTTGGGGACTTCTGGGGCCGTCCCTTAGGGGGGGGGGTTCTGTCATGAGCTCTCTCTCTGCCTGGTAACACACGCTGATTGAAGTCTGATGACCTCCACCTGTTCCTGCTCTGCTCTGCCTCACCCTCGTTATCTACCAGCTGCACTGCATTCACCACTCATCATGCCCTGTATATAAAGCCTTGCTTTTCAGTCCACACTTGTCAGATCGTCTGCAACCAGCACCAGTTACCTGCCTGTTTTTGAAAACGCCTCTGACTCTTTGCCTGTGATCCCGGACCCGCTCGACTACTTCTGTGTTCTCCAGCCCCGGTAATCTTGACCTGCCTTCCGTCCCTCTTCTACGAATACCGCCTAGTCCTTGACTGTACTGCTGCTTCGTTTCAATTGCTGTTGTGTGGGTGTTTCCCCCAGGACTTCCCGGATCATCCAGCTCCTGCCATCGCTGTTCGGCTACTGGGGGAACACACACACGCAGACTCTTGGAACTCCTGTACCCCCCCCGGAACCCCTGAAACCCCCTTAACCCCCTACCCTTAAATAAACTTTTGAACGTGACGCTTTTGTGGTCCTCGTCCTGTTTGGTGTCTGACAATTTTAGGCTGGGCCTAGCTCCATCTCTCAGTGTCAGCATATATCAGTGTGATTCTGCTCAAACCATGGAGTTACATGGGTGCATGAAAATAACAATAATGTCAAAGGATACACTTCCACTGTAAAATGTTCACGCACACGCATCAGGTTGACATATTTGTGAATTGATACAGAAGGAATGCCATGTATTTTGAAGCATGAAATTATGCAAACAAGTGAATGGAAATCCATAACAATGCAACGTTGCATGTCACGGATCCTTTCTTTCTTTCTTTCTTTCTTTCTTTCTCTTTCTTTCTTTCTTTCTTGTTTCTTTCTTTCTTTCTGTCTGACTTTCTATCTCTCAGGAAATGACATGGTGCTTTAGGTTCAGTTGGAAGAGTTTAAATAAGATCATTTTAAAAGTCCGATTTAGAGGTGATTGATACCAGAAAGGGTCTCCCCCTGTCACCGCTTATACATGTCTGAGTTTGCCACTTGCTCGTTGCGGCAAATCAAAAAGAGAAACAGTAATGAAAGTGAACAAATGAAATCAAATAAAAACAGGGTCACCCATCACTGGAAGGGCAACAAATGGTCACTGAAATGGAAGTAATCTTTTTTTTCCTCCTGTGTTTTCAGAAAAATGAAGGAAAAAGCCATCAGCACTGGAGAGAGAGAGAAAGAAAGAAAAAAGGCAAGTTGTTATTTTGCCCCAAGCACAGCTAACTGCATCAACAAAAAAAAATGTAGGTCTGCATGGAACTGTGCATGACGAAGAGGTCTGTTCATTTTAATAGAAAAGGACAGTTCCTTTGTGAAAAAGCGCTGAGCATCTCAAAATCCAGACAGGCCAAGAAAGTGTTTAAAATAACCTGAATCTTATTCAATCTGATTTCTCTGTGCCACCGTGCTGCTGGTGGAGGTATTTCCAAGAACAGGGTAATGAGCGAGTCTCCGAGGAGCGTCTCTCTTGGATTTATTTAACCCGGCGATGAGAGGGAGTGATTTCTCACCCTAATTTGATATGATCACGTTCTGCCAGTGTTTCCTCGCTTTGCTGTTACCTGCAAACGAAAGATCGGCTTTGAAATAAAACTTCAACGAGAGAGGGGAAATTGGGGGAAATTGTGAAGCTGAATTGAAATGAATTCCCCCTAACATCCTTGAAAATAATTACATTTCTGTTTAGATATGTCTGCAATGCTGTATGCTCTGTGTTGGGCTTGACTGATTGCCTTTGATGCAGAATGTCTGTAATGTTTTTGATGTAATCAAAAAATACCTTGCATTTAGGTTTTGATTGCTTCTCATTTATATGCAAGGTTGGTTCCGTTGATTAGATGATTTGAATACTGCCCAGTCTATTTGTTGGAAGATACTGCAGGTAAATGACATAGCAGGCAACAGGCAAGGTTTTCAGGTTCTGCAGATAGGGTTTTTAAACACAGATGAATCCATTACAGTATAATTGATGTATTTGTAATAACTCTAGCTATACTTGGTATATAGAAACCTTTTGTGTTCTTCTGACCCCAAATGTGTTCAGGAGTTGTCACAAGGATCCTGTGGAAATGGGATCACTAAAAGACATCCCTGACAAGGCAGGGCAGAGTAACTAGTCTAGACAGTTGAGATAAGACTGTCTGAACAAAATCACGGAAATTGGTTCAGTCACAATTTCACTAAAGCCCTCGAATTATGTGCTTTTGTGAAGCTGTCAGAGGACATCAGGCCCTTGCACGTAGGAGACAAAGTGAACCGTGGTGTTGAACGCACAGAGCAATAATTTTCACTGAGAGGAATCCTCTGTTATCTAAATACATGTTTATTCATGCACTGGCTCGCTCGGCACACAGGTTTCCATACAGACTCTCAATCCATATGCATGCATTGGCCAGCAAAAATTCCACCGAGAGACGGTGAAATTTATCAAAGGCCACTTAAATGTCTAGCGTTGTCCAGCATCGTCCAGCTGCGTTCACTTTCAGAGCCAGAAAAGGGCTTTCTATCTGCATGGCCATTGTCACGCTGGGTAGTGATTAGTGGAGTCTATTTCTGGGCCTTGCCCTTTACTCTTTTTTCTTTATCCCCCTTTTTTGTTCTCTCTGGCATCGCTGGTGAGCCTTTGCTGGTAGTTTTTTTTTCCCCTTTTTTTTTGCTGCAGCAGCATAATCAGGTATGAGGCGAAGCCTTTCCCCCACCGTGGACCTAATGCGCCTCTTCACACTCGGCCAGTCAGACAGCGCAGGGGCTGGAGGATAAGGCTTAAAAGTGCAGTCCTCGAACCTGACCAAAGTCTGCTGGTGTTTGAGCTGAACAGCCAATCAATCAAAGACACTCATAAATCAAATACACCCCTTCTGTGCAGCTGAGGCAATATTGTTGATTAACAGGATTTTTTCTCTTTTTTTTGCGTACACACAGTAATCAGATAGCTAGACGAAGCTGTCAGGAGAATTTCACTGATATCATCCCACGTGGAGTTTCCATGGAGTTTAAAATGGATCACCTGTGTGTATGGATAACCAGATTACTGCGTTGTTGGGCGACAGTTTCTGCTTGTTACGGCTGGTGATGGATGGTCTCTTCACTCTCACTAACTCAATTACCTCTGTGTGATGATCAGAGCACATAAACACTACTGAACCACAATAAAGTCTAGCTAGTATTGGTTTTCACTGTTCATATCCTGCTCCTATCTCACCCAAACACTCTGACACGTTGTGTTCATAATTCCACGATTCAGTACAAGCACATATTTTACAAGCAGCAAATGTGTCTCATGAACCTCCACATTCTGGTTTCAACACCTGCTTGATCCATACCCACCACTAACATGCTAATTCATGTACAGTATAGCACAAGTCCAAGAATGATAATCAGTGCATTCTCAGTCAGCCAATGTCAGCCGTGCTGCCCTGATGTGTTTCTCTATGGATCTATGCACCAAGGCAGGCATAAAAGCATTCCCTTTCAAATGACAAAAAGAGCAGTACAGGGAATAGTTACACGCAGGAACAAAAAGACTGCTTTCATTCAGTCAGACTTTCCTCAGGTGTTTGCTGTGTGGGCAGTGCTACCACATTGTGTCACCATGGGAAGCGTTAATGATGTTTTTGCATGTGTGCATATTATCACCACCATTAAACCTTTGATTCATTTTGTAGAGGGATGCCCCCTCAGCAACAAGCATATTTGCAGTAATGAGCTGTGCTGAAGGCCTGGGACTAGGAGTCATGCTTTCCTTTCGTCTCCATCCATCTCTCTCTCTCTCTCTCTCTCTCTCTCTCTCTCTCTCTCTCTCTCTCTCTCTCTCTCTCTCTCTCTCTCTCTCTCTCTCTCTCTCTCTCTCTGCATCTCTCTCTTTTTCTCATCTTTGTGTGTATATTGTGCTTTCCTGAGGCTATTGTTTACCATGGCGGTCATTTATTTGGCAAGAGTTCAACTTGTACGACGACACACACACACACACATATTTATCTACCCTGCCAAACATCCCCCACCACTAACCCCCTGGCTTCCTGTAAGGGACTGTGACAGAGGCACAAGCCAATTAAAAGTGTTTGCTCAGACGCTAATCAGAGCATAGGTGGTCTCACCTCCCCTCAACCTCTCTTAAACACGCTCTGACAAGAGTCCAGCACACCGCTGCTGGTTTGGACATTAGTCCTGGTCCCAGGCCAGCGGGTCTCTCATTTGGTACCACTGTGGAGGGTTGGGGGGGGGGGGGGGGGGGGGGCTGGCTGGTTACAGCGCCCGTATCATATTCGGGTTCAAGTCCGGCCAGGGTAATTTCCCGATCCCACCCCCTTCCCACTCACTTCCTGTCACCTGTCTCCACTACCCTGTCAGATTAAAGGCATAAAAGCTCCAAAAATCGCAGTCAGGATGGATACCTGTACTAGTAGCACAGAGGCAATCTAGCTCTGATTTGGAGCAGATCCGAGCCCCGAACTGCCAAGGATATACAGTACCAACATACACAAGTCCAGATTAGGGCCAGAATTGTTATGCCAGACACAGCTTTTCCCTGGGATCTGATAGAATAGTCAGATATGATCTGTTCCCTGCCATGTGCTGGCATTTTGAATCTGATCAAAAATTCCTTTCCCGTTTCCATGCGTGCCCAGAGTTCCTCCACTGCCTCTCATCCATGTCCCGTCATTATTTTTCTATGGGATTACTGTTTTTCTGGAAGCGGCCGTTCCTCAGCTTCCCCATTGAAACGAATAAAACGTCAGCACATGCCAGCTCGCGGCATTTCAAAGTATGACAAATTGTTCAAAGGGAGATAGTGTGAAAACAAATACGCATAAAAGCTGACTGGCTGGCAGACAGACAGGCGTGGGGGGGGGGGCGGTTCAGAGGAGCATCTCCGCATAGGGAATCCCAATGGATCTGTGGTCACGTTTGTTCCTCTGAATTATTTATTTCCTAACATCTTATATTCCCCTGTCCCTGGGGAGTTGAGTTTACTCATGCACGAAACATGCAGCCCTGTGCGGAAATAATATTGTTTTTCCTGAACCAATTACATCTGAGTTGTAGTAACCTGGATTAGTTGGTCAAAGCTAGCAAAGCAAGACATCAAACAACAAACAGCATAAACTATTACTAACTAAAACATTAGATCATCCGTTGAATGTTTAAATGTAACGACCTCCCTCTGTGCCAACTAGACTAATCTGGCCCTCAAGGTCACGATTTGATACATTTGATCGGACAGAAGGGCTGGCATGGCAGCCTGAGGGCAGTTGTGTGGGCACCCCAAACGGTGGGCATATTTTGTCATATGTGGGGGGCCCCTGCCCCCTCCCTCCCCCTCCTTCAGGCTTGGCACATGTGTGACACATAATTGATTCATTATTAATGTGACCAGATGTTCCTGTTCCAGACTGGCTGTGGCCCAGTTCTCCGTTTAAATACAACCTATTTCGACGAGATATCCCTCGAACTCCTCCCCCAAATCTTTCTCTCTACTCACTGTTTTTCCCCCCTCTCTCTTTCTCTCTCTCTCTCCTACAACAGATGACAAAAGCCATGCGTTGGAGGTTATCTGCTGTTTAACGCTACATGTAACGCTGATCCACAAACCCATAACGAGGTAGATTAGCATTTGTGGCGATGGTATTTAGCACTCATGGTGTCATCCTCCATATGACAGCTAACAGGCCATAATGAAGCCATTGAAGGGGCTCGCAGGGGTTGTAAATGGAGGCCGTCGGTCAAACGGACGATAATAAGACAGGCTTTTGAGCATTTTAAGCCCCCCCCTTAAGAGATGCTTGAATGCCTCTCATCTTTAGCTGACATGTGTCAGCCTGAGAATCTGCTCTGTAGGTTTCCATAACTCATTCACCTGTCGAAGACTAGGAGCTGCTGTCCATGCTCGTCAAGAGAGCCTTTCTCCTCAGTAGACTCTACCAGAAGGCAGGGAGGGAGACACAGAGCCCATTAGAGCTTATTTTCAGCCATTATCACAAACTGAGGTACAGGAGGCGTTCTCACCCCGCCTGTTGCTGACAACCACTCCAGTTGGTGACAAAAGCTTGTAATGTCAGGCCACCATCTATTACCAAATGGCGGCGCTCAGTTAGAACTCTCAGCTAGAACCCTGCCCCCAGGCACCCCCTCCCCTCCCATCACTCTTGACCGACACACACACACACACACACACACAAACACACATCCGTACGTGGCTAAATGTCACACATCTCTGTGCCACCGCAAAAGTCTTAATGTCAGACAGCAGGACTCTGAGAAAAGATCAGCCCCTGAATGCAATGAAAAGATAATAAGTATTGTAGCTAAAAATGCTCACTTTTACCCCATGTTCCATTCTAATGAGATGGAGAGTGGGGCTTGAAAGCTCGTGGTTTAGGCCTAATTAATCACTCTCTGTCGCAGTCTCCTGTGGCTATCTATTAGAGTTTTATTTCAGAGGCTGCCGTGCCTCCAATGGTGCTCCCATTGTTCGCTTTGGCTGTGTAATAACATGGGCCTGGGATTGATTGCTCAGGGTCTGGATGGAGGTGAGAAGAAAAATGTTCCTCGGAGGCGATGCAGAGGATTACAGAGTTTTATGCTCATTATTCTTTGATTTGAGTATTTTACTACACCACAGCATCGTGTCCGTTTTTTTTTTTTCACTTTTCGAAGGCCAGTGGACTTAACACTGATGCAGCCCTCTAGGTGGACGTTCTCTTGCGGTTTCGCCATACTAGCTACAGGATTTACGGTTGCCCCTGTGGAGCGCTGTGGTCGGTGCGGAGGTGAGAAATACTACTGAGAGGGGTAGCGGCCTGCGCTGTTTAGCCGCCGTGCCTCGCGGGCTCAGCGGTGCACCCTTGACAGGATCGGCCTGGCATAAATTAACGGAGCTCGGCGAGTGCAAACAGGCTGTTAATTTTCCCCCGCTGGCCTGCGGATGCTTTCCATCACGGCTGAGTCTTCAGCCTCTGGCTGAGCGCGCCGTGTGGGGCATGGCGATTCACGCTGGGCCAACCGTCCCCGGTCAACAAAAAATAAATAAAAAAAAAACGTAAAAACCCGCAGGAATAAAACATGCAGAGTTATTTTCCATAATGACAGCTAATTGTTTTGCACAGAGTGAAAAAAATAGACACCCCCCCGATTCCCCACTACCATCACCACCCCACTGCCTTCATCACCCCCAGCCCCCCCTCCTGCCTCCCTCTGCTGTCTGACTTCATCATGCAGTGTCTGCTGGTTTGCTTAAGTTCAACTGTCACTCCATGCTAACCCCCCCCCCCCCCAGTAGTCTTCATGACTCCAGACTGCTCATTCCAAGAGTATCTCCCCAGGCTTCTCACTCTGCCTCTCTTCCTCAAATAAATTAATAAAGAAATAAAGACTTCACATAAATACATGGCTAATTCATCTCACACAATTATTTCAGAGTTGATGTTGTTTGTATACAGCTGCCCATGCTAATTCATCTGCTCATGCTAATTTGGCTAACATAGCACAGCATTATGCATGTAGTCCTTGTGCGACCGAATTCTTCTCTAATTCCAAGAGACAATAAATGGCCCACACAGAAGCATGTTGCTATATAAAGCTGTTATTCTATGTCCTTTTGCCGTACATACCAAATCAATTTCTCAGGAGAGGGGGGAATGTCCCGTCCTTCTTGGCCACATATTCTCATTTCTCACTGTCTGGGAGGAACCACAAAACAAAGGATTCCCTGTGCTCTGCAGGGTCTAAGCCATGAATTCTAAATAAACTATTGTAGTTCAGAATGTCTGGCCTAAAATGGCTGAATATAGCTTAATATGCAAATAAATATGGATGTAGTTCATTAAATCCACCTGAGAAGGTCATTCAATTCCAAGGTAAACTGCTGGAATTTACTTTAGAAAGAAGATGCAAGGCAAGTTGCTCAAGTCATGACGTCCATTGCCACATACCAGTAGTTGATGTTGGCACATTCAATCATGTCGGTGCATTCAGTCCTTTGTGGAAAATAACCTCCGCCTAGATTGTCTCTCTCGAACACACCTACAAGACCAGTTCCTGTGAGTTAGGGCCTGTAGATTGGCCCACTTTGTAGTGTGCAGATTCGCCGGGCGTTTGAAAAGGAGATAATTATCCATTCATGTGGCTACTAAGCCTCAAGAAGGAACGCAAGCACATTCTACCATAGCTACTCTCTCAGCTATTACGTTCAGCTTGAGTGGGCATTTCACTATTTTTTAGTGCTTGTGTCAGTGAAAAGTTTGGAGGGTTGGTACTGTAGGTTGTGTGTGGTGTGTGTATATGTGTGTGTGTGTGTGTGAGTGTGTGGTGTGTGCATCTGAAGTGAGCATACGTGTATGTATGCATTTGTTAATGTAAGTGTTTTTGTGTGTTCATGTAAGTGTGTGTGTGTGTGTGTGTGTGTGTGTGTGTGTGTGTGTGTGTGTGTGTGTGTGTTGGTTATGCATGTTGGGAGGTTAATGTGGAAAGCCCCTCCTGGGCTTAGCAGTAGGTCTCATTAATGCAAATCTCACTCGTGCAGACAGCAAGGAAATGGACTGCATCCATGGCATTGCTCTGGTGAATCTGAAGCAGGGGAGGGAGGGGAACGCTACTCCTTCACTTAGGTGGGGGTCAGGCACCACCCAGCACTTGAAGGATGGGTAGAACTGATCCATAATGAACTGAAATGGAGGGAGAGTGGACATTTTTGGGCATAAAATCAGTGTTCTGCTGGAATATCGGGGGAGGTTCCGGCTAGCTGATTTGGTTAAGCATCAGGATTCCTCGGTCCCCATGGGGACTATGGAACCCTGCTCATAATTCCGCAGATGATGACATCACAATAAACAAAGCCTCCCATCGTCTGTTTTTGTTATCATCCCTGTTTGTTATCTTCCCTGAATGAGCAACTAGGTGCATGGGTGGCAGGGATGTCTTCTGAATTATAGACAGGCCCTGTGCATGGAGAAGAAGCTGTTTAAACAAACCAGAGAACACGGGACCGGTAGTAATATGCAGAGTGACTGTTAGTCATGAGTCATTTAACTGAGGATTGCTTTGGGACATGTTGACAGTAGCCTGGTGGTGGTGATGCAGCCTCTGCTAGGCATACTCAATGACCTGTGCGTCTCCCTGGCACAAATGATGTCCACAGATGTTGCACCAACATGTTCTTTGACTAGAACAGTACTGACACTGATCTGCTGCTTGTATCATTAAATGATTCACATTACGCTACTTAGCCTTAGTCATTAACAATACGCTTAGAAACAGGCTTTTGTTAAATAACACAACTTGTTCATTTAGATAGATAGATAGATAGATAGATAGATAGATAGATAGATAGATACTGTAGATAGATAGATAGATAGATAGATAGATACTGTAGATAGATAGATACTTTAATGATCCCCAGGGGAAATTCAAGAATAGAAATAATACATTTATTTAAAGAATAGAAAGAAAGACTGGTTTCCATTTTCACCTAATTCCCACCAGGGAATGAGCAATTAATATATACATTATATGGCTGTGTTGGCACAGGCAATACACTGTTGCTGTGCTTAGTAAAAGACACGGTCAAAGGGTATTCGATTGCATGAAGTCAAATATCAGCTGTTGGTTTTTTGTTATTGTTTTGCTTGTACCTTTTTCTAGTTCCTGTTTTCTTTAACCCTTAAAGGAGTACCGTCACACCGAATATCTGGGTTCATTGAATTCAACATAGAATTTTAGAACCTTCAATTGTTGCGGAACTTTAAGGGTTAAGACATGTTCCGTGCTTCTTAGCTACACACAACAAAAGCCTTTCCCTTCATTTCCGATTAAATTGTCCCGCCCCAAAGTCCCAGATTGAGTTATCTTGTCTCACAGTCTCACATGTCACACAGTACATGAACAATTTTTATTATTATTATTTAAAAATATATTAGCAGTGACTCAATGCACACACAGTCATACTTAAAAGTGTTCTCCTTAACTTGCAGAAGTCTTAGGCCTACTATTAAAACCGTTCCTTCACAGAAGCAGTAAACTTACAGCTTGTCATGATATGGCACTGTAACCTAATCATAGTCAGCAGCAAGAACCATGTCAAGCAGAAAGTGTCTTTCCATCCTCTCTGTCTCTCTTTCTCTCTCTCTCTTTCTCTCTCTCTCTTTGTCTTTGTCTATCTCTCTCTCTCTCCCTCTTTCTCCATGTCTGCTCATCTCTCGGCTGTGCCCCCTAATTTGATCGTATGCAATATCATAGCGCCAGACTCTCATTGCCCCAGGGTGGCTTGCAGAGGGGCAAGACTCCATGCTAATGGCTAATTGTGATGGGCACAATGAATATTGTGTTTACAGACGCAGTCTCAAAAAGTCCCCTTGCATTAAAGCCAGCTCCAAATGGGCACGAGCGCCATTAACATGTAGCACGGCGTAAGAGATGAGATGAGATGGAGCGAGAATAAGCCTGAAATAAGGTTCATGATGCGCTAGTCATGGTTTGGTTAGCATAGCAGGACAGCGATAGCCATGAAGCGAAACAGGGAGGACCTTCGAGACAGTTTCCTTGGTTACATGGATTAAGCATAGCCGTGGACTAAAATCCTTTTGCAGTAAAAGGCTCTTCCCAAGACTAGGCTTAAACCATGTATGGAGACAAGGCCCATTAGTGCATTGTAGGGACAATGCAGATAATGTTTCTTTTTGACAAAACTTCCTCAGCATATAATTCACTGCACATCTCTCTAGGAAGTTGTTCTAATGGATCTACAGATGCATGCAGCCTTCTAGAGGAATAATTCTCAGTTTAAAAGTCCTAAAATGCTGCCCCATTTAGTACAATCAGACAGTCGCAATGAGAACAAGGGGCAGAGAAGCGCATCGCCTGTGAATTTGTGTCATGCTTTCTGTGCGAGCAGTCGAGTAAGAGGGAGGAGGAAAAAGAGCATGCATGTATGAAGTCATTATGTTTTAACACATGGATAAACTAGATCAGCCCTGAGAGTGGCAGAACGTCCACAGAGGAGGGGGGTGGAGGGGCAGAAGCAGTGTAGTCAGGGGGGTTGGAGCTTGTCGGGGGAGTGGGGGTTTGCCCCAGTCTCTGGGGGCATATATGTGTATGTTTGTGTGTGTGTGGGTGTGTGTGTGTGGGGGGGGCGAGTGTTTGTGCTTGTGTTTGCGTGTGTATGTGACTGCATCTATAGGTTAGTTTGTCTGTACATGTGGGTTATGTGTGTGCATGGACGTGTGTGTGTGTGTGTTGTGTCTTCTGTGTGTGTACTTCTGTGGGTGTGTGCATGCTTGCCTGCCTGCTTTTCCTTTGGTTCCCTGCCACTCCATTATCAGAGACACAGCAGTACTGCAGGTTAAGATCCCGCCCATCTCCTGCAGCCACCGTGTCAATATGGATTAGAGAAGTTCTCCTGGCCGAGGGCAAAAAAATCCCCTCTCCCCGTCTTCAATTACAATAAGCAAACAGCCCCGGAGTATAAGACAGGCAGTGAGAGACGGGGAGAGAGAGAGAGAGAGAGAGAGAGAGACTGAGGGAGAAAGAGAGAGAAAAAAGAGAGAGGGTGAGTAGGCAGAGGAAGAGAGATGGACCACTCACTAAAGCTTGACTGGAACCTCTGCTGAGAAAGTAAACATTATTAGCTTAATAACATTTTCAATTAGCTTGAACCCTTCTAACCAGATGCTAATGGAACACGAAGCTCCAAAAATTAATTAGAAAAATAATTTGTAATTACAATATGGCCCTAAAAGAGGGCTCGCAGGCCCAGGCATGAAGGATGGTGGTCTCCATTTGGCCTAATTTTTCTTCAATTTCCATCACCGGCCACCCATGCATGTAGCCTAAGTGCGGAGATTCACTTCATCTTCCACAGTCTGCGGGCTGAGTGTGTGTGTGTGTCTGTGTGTGTGTGTGAATGTGTGCATTTGTGTGCAGTTTCCTGCAATGCTCATAAATAACTACCTCCAGCCCTCTAACAGTGCACCGATAAGGGACATTACTCCCGGTCGCATAGCAGACTGTGCAATTGGGTAGTAATTATTCCATGTGGCCGAGTGCTTTTGTTTGTGTGGGACGTCTGTAACTATAGAATGATGTTTGTTTGTGGCATGCACGAGGTGTCATCAAGTTTGCACCTATGCTTCTTGTAAGAGACTATTTTCTCTGTGCGGTGGTTTGTGGCCAACTGATTTTTGTGGCATGCTTGACATGTGAGTGTGCACCTGAATGGTATTTCCTCCATGTTGAAACTGCTTTTGTGGTGCAGTGGTTTGTTACTGACTAATGATGGTTTGTGACTTACTGGCATGAGAAACATGACAATGTTTTCCGGTACGCAGAGCTCCAGACACTCAGCCTCCATCTTTTGATGTGCTCAAGTGACAACCACGTGTGTTCATCACTGCTACCTACCTTTAATGTGATGCATACAATCCATATGCTCATCAGTGAACCAGATAGGATCGTAATTAAAAGTGTGTATCATCTGCCGTATGTTAACTATCAGATACATTGCTCATATTGGAAAGGTTACATCGATATCTGTTAGGGATTTTTCCACAATCTTTGTGTTGTTTGATTGAAAAAAAAAATCTAATTTGATCACATGATGCTATGCAGACACGTATACGCGGCAGCTTGTGTGTGTGCAGCAGCAGTGCGTGATCACCGATCTTCCTGTGTGTACTTTCTGCAAAGGGTACACTAGCTCATCTCCTGTGGTTCATTAGTAACAGCCTAAAGCTAAGTCTCATATTCCTGTTTGCTCGTCTAATAGAGCAAGATGCTAACGACACCAAAGACATGGGTTTCATACCTAAGGGAAATCACTTACCTACTGATGAAATGCAGACCTGCGCTGTAGAAGTTGCTTTGAATGAGCAACAATTAATGGATTAATTAAAATGTTACTCTTACTCAAAAGGGCAGCACAGATATTTATAAACAAATTACGTAAAACTTAATTTAAAGTTACCCCCCCCCCCCCACAACAGCTTGATGTTAAGTACAGCGGTGAAAATCAAACCCTTTCTGGAAGAAAACAACACCGCAAGTTAACCTGCACCCTCAGTGAGATTTGCTTTTCCAAAAACGTATTTGTTTCACCGCGCCCCGCACCTCCTCGTCGACCTGCGTTGTCGCTTTCTTTATTTCCCCCCTGACTCCTGATCTCCGCTCGCCCGCCCACCTGCCTGCCCACCTCATCTCGCCCGCCTGACCCCACTCGTCTGCGGGCGTCACGACAGAAATGAGCGGCTGTCTTCCTTGGAGCAGCAGGGGGACTCTCACAGCTCCGGCGCCGCGCTATTGTGTCTAATGGAGCAGAACCTCACGCTGTGCCGCACAGGGCCGAGGAGACGCCGCACCGCAGGTGCTACGCCACAGCCTGTGTCACCGTGCCACGCTGGAGCGCCACTGCGGATGACAGGAGTTGGCAGATCGGGCTCATTTCGCCTCTGTGTAATTAAAGGCGTGGAAGGGAGGGCTCCACGGGAGGCCAGGTCAGCCTGCCACGTCAGCCAGCCAGCGGAGCATCTTTCCTGGGGAGAGGAGGCCGGGGAGAGAGGGGTGGTCATGGACGACTACCCCCAGGACCAGGAGGGGAAGGGAGGGGGGCAGAATGGTACATCCAGCACCAGATGAGCTGTTCACTCAACCACAGGCAGTGACAGACAGGTGGGAATACATGAACAAAGACCTGGACATTTTATATGCTGACGTTCTCTCTGTCTTTGGATGTGACTGTGGAGGAGCATATACAATACATCTGTACAGTGTCACTCACACTCATAGTCATTTCACACTTGGCAACAATAGCAGTCAGTGAGTTGCTATATTTGGTGATATAGTATGTTACTGTAAAAGCTGGCTTTAGACACGGAGTAGCCTGGTTGGCTAATTGGAATGCAAGGTGATTATCTCACCTTGGGATGAGTCAGAATGATCAAAGAAAATTCAAGGATGTTATGAAAACTGCTTGTCTACAGTTTTTTTTTTTTTTTTCTGAAATAAAACCCTGTATAATGTGACTTTAAAGACCAAGTGGACTACAAATAGGCAAATCCTAAAAGTAAATCATAGGAAGTTAATTTCACACATCCTGAACCCAAATTACATGATACTGTATTAATTTTACGTATAATTACTGAGCGTTTTTGTCTCCAGTTGTGCATGCTCTGCACTGAGGTCCCACTGGACTCGGGGGTTGGCCGTGTGCTATGTTCCTGTTCATGCTCAGTGTTCATGTTGGGCTCCTGCGAGAATGCCTTCAAATGTTTTTTATGGCGCAGTCATTAATATTTTACAGACTGTAATAGGCCTTAAGCCCTGGGACGAGCCTGGTGCCGTGATTACGCCACCCATTCTCATTAAAACTCTATCTGATTAGTGTTCACACCGAACAGAGGAGAGGGAAGGGGTGCAGGCGGTAGAGGGGCGGGGGCAACCCAATGCTTTGGTGATAGTTTTGTACTAATTAAAGAATTACATTACAGGGGCTTTTCTACCAGGCGTGGGCTAACCCCCCCCCCCCCCCCCCCACCCTAACCTGCCCCCCAGTCCAATCTCCCTCTCCCCCGTCCCCCGTCCCCCCCTCCCAAACTAACACCCTTTCTCCTTTGTTTACCTGCGTCTAATCCTTCCTTTTTTCAATCAAACGGTGAATGAGTGGAGGAAAACTGTTCCCGCAGGGGCTTAAACAAACCTCCATCACAGGACCCTGCCAGTGATTAGGGAGCAGCCCTTTCATTAAGAGCCTGCCAACAGTGAGGGAGAGAGAGAGAGAAAGGGAGAGGGAGATGAAGCAAGAGAAAGACTGGTAGACAGCCAATGAGATTCAGAAAGTGGGAGAGAGACAGACAGCATGAAAGTTAGAGAGAGAGAGAGAGAGAGAGAGAGAGAGAGAGATAGAGAGATGTGTTAAAATCGCTTGAGTACCGTGAAATGATATGGCCAATACACGGGATGCTTCGGAATGCTTTGTTAACACCTGTGTGTGTGTGTGTGTGTGTGTGTGTGTGTGTGTGTGTGTGTGTGTGTACAGTGTATGTGTGTGTGTGTGTGTGTACAGTGTGTGTGTGTGTGTGTGTGTGTGTGTGTGTGCTTGAGTCCCATCTCACATCCTCATCGCCTCCCCTCCCTAGTCCTCAGCACTGGGGTAATCAAGCTGGGGTGTTGTTTCGCCGTGTTCCCCACTCGTCCGCTCATCTCCGGTGAGTGCCTGCACGAGGCTCTGCTGCTTTGTTTCTCCCTCCTCTGTCGAGCGCTGCGGAGGAAGACAGCGGAGTGATGATTGCACTGCGCGAGCACGAGAGGATGTCGGCCGGGGTTGTTTGTGCACGCATGGCCAATTTGATCCTTTCATTACTTGCGGCAAACTATTTGTGTTGGTGTGTGATGGAATCTTCCGTCGTCTTCTCCTGGGTGATGGTTTCCCAGATCCCAGGCTTACTTCACACACACACACACACACACACACACACACACACACACACACACACACACACACACACACACACACACACACAGACACACACCATGGCACATCATGATACAGGTGTTTCATATAAATCACCCTCATCCATCTCCTGTGGTTTGTTTTCTTTTTCGGGAGGGGGGCATTAGCTGTTAGTTTTGCTTAAAGTTTTAGGTTAGTTTTGTGCAAACTTCTTGGCACAGATTGAATTTTCTTTCGCCATGGATACGTAACAGGTAACGTATGGTTATATATTACCAGTGACATATTAATATTGGTAATAGTCATGTCAGGTCTCATAATGTTTGATACTATGACAGCTTATTAGGATGTGACATTATGAAAGCTGTCATGATAATGACTGGTAATGATGAGATGACACAGTCAGCTCATTCACTGTGGATGACAGCCAGTGGCAGGATATGATATGTCCCAGGTCACTCTCAAATGATGACAAGGGTCCAGGTGAAGTGCAAAAGCTACTCATTAACTGAATCATTGAGTCTCACTATGAGAGAATGTCATGACCAAATACGTTCTCTGAAAGATTAACCCAGTTTGGATCGATGACAAGGTCACAGCGTCTCTTGGTCTCGGCAAAGCACGAGGGTACTTGTAAGCTGACGACCAAAGGCCAGATGGAGTGGAGACCTTTACAGTGACATCCTCTGCCTCCCCCTATGATTGGCACTCTGAGACCTTTAGATCTGCTGCTATTCTTATTGTTGTTGTAGTTGTTTTCTATTTCTTTCTTCTCTCTTCCTGAGTTCTCTAGCAGCCAATGTTAGTGTCCTCAACCCTCGACACACGCTCGGCCTGTGCAAACACGTGCACCTCCTAATGCATCGGTCAGTCCAACAGGCCTTGATAGTGGATTTGGAGTATGGGTTTCAGACTACTGTTGACACCTTGAGAGGTGTTTCCCTGTGAAGCATGCTAATAAATACATGCACGTAAAAGACATACGTGCTGTCTAGGAAGTGCCACCATAGACACTTACATGGTGGCTAATCCAGTATCATTTCAGGAAACCGTAGATAACTGACCAGAGGACCGTAATTGGAATTAAGTAACGTGATGCAATGCAATGACTGACTCTGACTTATTAGTATGCAATGCATGCTTGTACATTTCAGCACGTTGTAGACAATGTTGTTAGCAACATTGACAAACATATTTTAAAATTACAGCATTTGTTGTGGCCCACCACAGAGAGAATATTCTTAGGGTGAACATAAACATTTCCCTTATTCTGTGTGTGTGTGTGTGTGTGTGTGTGTGTGTGTGTGTGTGTGTGTGTGTGTGTTTTCATAAGGAGAGGTGGACCATTCAAAATAACCAGCTATTTCAAAAAACATATCCTGGTGGCTGCATCCGAGCAGATGGGCATATGGCTGTTTGGAAAAGTGTTGCCATCTCCAGACGCCATTACCATTTGAATTACACATAAACAGTTTTCGTACATATTTTTGCTACTTGCTTTCAAATAGACATAAACAAAATGACAAAAAAATAACAACATAACAAATGAGAATTTTTTTATGTCCCAATGGAAAACTGCTATGATCTGTCCAACGTGGTTATGGTCCTCTGAATAAACCACTCTGCACGCTGCTTGCAAGTGTGGATGATGATATTTCAACTCTTTTCCACAACACATCTTTTTCTCCCCTCAATTGCTTCCAAACACTCTTTTATATACTTCCTGTAGGATCTATATCTTAGATTCAGTCTGAACAATACATTTTCATCTCCAGCATTTTTTCACGCTTGCAGGATTTCTCTCTCTCTCTCTTTCTTTCTCTCTCTCTCTTCTCACATTGGGCAGCCCATTTCAGAGATAATGTACTTGCCAATACCATCCAAGAGACAGCTGGCGGGTCATTAGGTTCTTCTTCCTGGAAGGTTGACATAATCAAATTTCCATCTCCGATGCTGCAGTCATCTCCTCTATGTTGTGTCGGACAGGCCGTCTGTTGCAGACGCTTCAGCGAGTCTCTTCTCTCTCTCTCTCTCTCTCTCTCCCTCTCTCTCTCACACAGACAGAAAGAAAGAGAGAGAGAGAAAGAGAGAGAGGAAAGTCTGCTGAAGTTTCATTCCCCCATGATTTAAGTGGTTTGTGTTGTTAGTGTGAATAGGGGCCACTATTAGTAGTTTTCCCAGCTTTTGAGGCTCTGTTGGAAAGCTGTGATTGTGGCTTGTGAATGGCCTTGCCCTCTCCTCTCCTCTCCTGCCTGGTCTGCTGAGGGAAAGTTGGTCCATCTCCACAGTCTGTCACCCAAAAGTGTGAATTCCTTGTTGGAAGCGTCTCTCAACTGTCCCTCGCGTCACTGGTGACAGCACATATGTCTGCTCCCTACTCCCTGCTGTCTACCCCCCCCCCCCCCCTCTCCTCCCGCTCTCCCTACACCTGTCAATATGTCTGCTGCAGGACTCAGCCGAGGGGAAGGGGACAGGCAGCGAGCAGAATCTCCCACCAGATGACGAGAGCATGTGCACTGGGTTGGCGGCTGGCTGGACCGCAAATGCGTTCACTCATCCAGCCGGCGCTCACGTGAGTGTGTGTGTGTGTGCCGGAGGAGAGAGCTAGGCGCTCATTACTGTCGAGCGGAGACACATAAATACACATGCAGCTGTTTACCCGGACGCCTCCCTGGCAGGCTCTCTGTGAGCAGACTGTCCATCCCTGGCTGGACACATGGGGCCTGACAGACAGACAGATGGACCGTGAGCTGCCCTCTTGGTCCCGTTCTCATGGCAATGACAGGGATGGATGGGGCAGATTTTTTTTATTTTCTTTCTGGGGGGGGGGGGGGGGGGGTGTTAAGATGGAGGGGGGAGTGGGATGGCAGTTGGGAAGCGATTCATCTTCACTCCTCGTGATCGCGATGCAGTTACTCACCTCCAGCGCTCACATCCGTCTCATTTTCGCTGAGGAAATGGAGCTTAATTGTTAGCAGATGCTGTTCTGTGTTTTCTGTGTAAGTAATTATCAGTCAGGCTCCGTAGGCGGCCTATACAGTATGAAGGATGGGAGTGAGCGTGGGACCATGTTTGGAGGCTGTTTCCTCCTCTCAAAACTGTCATCACTCAAACATGCATGGAGAATCTTGAAACATGTAGACACCTAAATTTAAACGCAAGATTTACATTTGCGCTTTGGTTTTGTTTTGACCTCTCTTAGCCTTTTCTCTCTGGTTCGGTTGGTGTGTAGCTGTGCCCATGCCCAGACTGCTCTCCCCTCCAGGGGCAGAAGGCCTGCTGACATGCCAGTGGTGACTGCTGCAAGCTTGGAGACAAAGGCATAGTATTCTCTGAGATGGTGCATTTCTGCTCTCTCTCTCTCTTTCTCTCTCTCTCTCTCTCTCTCTCTCTCTCTCTCTCTCTCTCTCTCTCTCTGAAGCTGACTGGAGCTGAGACACAGAAAACACAGCCTGGCTGCAGGGGTGGGTGGGTGAGGGGGTGGTGGTGGGTTTGGAGCATTAGCAGGGAAGGGCTAAGCGTTCCATGGATCTGTGCGGTAAACGAATGTGCCGGGATCGGGGGGCCAGTGGCCCCACAAGCTGTCTCTTTGGCCGCCGGCAAACGGGAACTGGGATAGCGAGCGAGCTGGTGAGCGCGGCACCAAGTCAGTGGGGGCCGATGGCACAGAAGCATAACACCTGCTTAATGTCCGTTCCAGGGTCTATAAAAAACCAAACGGCATGAGCAGGCCAGCGAGCGCGTGGATCCTTCCTCCACCAATTCCTGAGGTTGCAATTAGAGCGCAGGCAACAATGGAGCTTGATGATGAGATTAACGTGCCCGCCCGCCTGCCTCTGGTGGCCCTCTGCCGACTTCACAGATATGATTGGTGGCAGTGGTGGGATCACACAAAAGGGTAATGTCATTAGGGGAGGAGATGGCAACCAGAAGGCACTGGTGCCCCTGAATTGTACACCTGCTTCCTCTAATTGCCTAAATAAAGCCCGACAAAACCCAACGCAAGTGTAATATGACTACAAATCATAGAAGTGTGATGCAGTTGTAGATACAGTTCACACGTCTGGTGGCTTTGTGTTTTACATGTAACTTAATGATTAATTGACTATCTTAAAAAAACATTTTAAGGTCACAAACTCACTCTCTCAACTAATATTATCCACATCAAATACTGGGCAAAAAGTTGATTACATAAACATGCCCCTACATGAGCTATTGCTTGTTGTGGGCTTACTGCATAATGCAAAGTCTTTTCAGCGGGGCTCTGCTGCCGGCTTTTTTTCATTTCGCAACAGATTATGCTGTTCCCATAATCCACTGGGGCTTCATTGTCTTGTCTACATTCAATTGAGCAAATGCCTGCCAGTGTAAGAAGCCAAATGATTAATGAACTCTTTGGAGACATTTGAGTTGGTGAGACTTCTGGGATGCGTCACGGCCGATTCTGATGTTTCAAACGGGTTGGCATAAAGTCGCCTGACCTTGATGCGGCACCAGGGCATTTGTGCCCTGCTACCACGGCTTTCACTATCTTTTTAATCTCAGCATGGCTTTGCCTGCGTTTGATAGGGAAGCCCATTTGGCAAGGTTGGTTTTAGTTTACCCCCCCCCCCCCCCACACACACACACACACACCTTTGAAGTGTGTATCTATTTACATTTTTGGGTTCTACTGTGCTTACCATTTTATGTATTATAATAGTGACTAATGCTCAAATATTTGATATCCTCCTTAATGGCTGCAAAAGAAGTGTTTCTTTTTTCTTTCTCTCTCTCTCCCTTGTGCAAAAAAGAAATCAAATGGCTGCAAGAGCTCATGTCTTAATAATGCAATTTGAAAGTGATATTTTAGTTTTATTCCCACAGAGCTGCCAGCTACACGTTGAGAGGTTCCTGATGACATTCGTGAGTTCACCTTTTCGTCAGAAGAAATTCTTTTCCTTTGAGTCATCGCTGTGTTTCTTTAATTTCTCCTCTGATCTGCTCGTAATGGTGTGTGGCACCTCACGGGGCTTCTGCAAGAATAAAATGAATCAAAAAACACAAAAGCACCAGTGACTCACATCTCCCTTAACTTTGATGTCAACGTGACAGGAGGAATTTAAAGAAAATAAAAAATGCTACACCTTCACAGTATTTGCCGCTTGTCTTGTCTGGGTGTGTTTATGTTAAAGAGCTTTATTTTTAGGAGCAGATCAAACCATCCCTCATCACCCTCATGGGAGATTACGATGATTGTTCTTTTTTTCCTGGGCATAAAAACGCCACCTTCTCAAAGAAATGAACAGAAATACACACGCCTTCCAACAGACTGGTTTTCGCTGCATTTCTTTGGTTCTGTTGTCAGTTCCAGCGTGAGGCGGCGTCCCTCGCCGTGCCATCGTTAGGCCCTTTCTGCCTCCATGTTCTTTCCCATTATGGAGAAACACCGCCGGCATCCAATAGTAGCCTTGGCAATTACTGCCAGCATCTAAAGGTCAAGAGATGTCTTTGAAATGCTACTTGTGTTTTTCCCTGTGATGGTCCCTGTGAAATGTCGTCAAACTTTTTTTTTTGTATCATGGCACCTCACAAAGGAGGAGAGGAGAAGGCTTACCCCTAAACCATGCTGAAAGGCCACACTGCAACAAATCCTAGAATTCTAGAATCTAAGTGAGATAAATATCCTTAAATCAAGGGAATTATGCTTATTTTTTTATGATTTTCTCATAAAAATGACATTTTTAGACATTTTTGCACTTGATTTAAGTTTTTTTGTCCTTGTTATAAATTAAAATCTTCTTGTTCTATTGGCAAATCTTGCAAGTGAACATTTCTTGTTTTGTGGAAAAATGTCTTGTTATAAGCAAACAATATGAAAATAAACATATATTTACCTTATTTAAGGTTATTTATCTCACTTAGATTCTAATTTCTTTGCAGTGCACACGTGTCACTCACACACACACACACACAGACACACTCACATTTCCGTAACTGACCTTGGTGAATGTTGTACCGCAGCGACTTGTTTTCTGAGGTTTTCTGAGGTTCTATATCTTTGCAACAGCTTTGAGCACAGTTGGGGAGACTGCCAACACCTGAGAGGCACCTGTTTCCCTCATTAATAACTGGCTTCTCTGAGCACATGGAATCTCTGAGTACTTTCACAGCAGCACCATTTATCTCCATTGCTCTCTGACTTCCTAAGTCCCTGTTTGGATTTACTTAATCAAAAATGGCTGCCAAAGATAAAAATCTAAATTACTCAAGCTTCCCTTGCATGATGGAAAAAAAGCAGTCACTCATAAATTGCAGCGGACAATGCAATCTTGGATGTGGTCACAAATTAATTACTGAATCAGCAAACTGCCTCATTCTCCTTTGGCAGATAACTGAGTAAATTGAATCACTGTTGAGGAACATGTGCAGTAAGCAGAAGTTGTATCACCTACCCGCACTAGAAATGTTTTCAGAATCACTCTCAAATCAAACCACAGACTAAATATGACAGATGGGGGTTATGTGCTTTAAAGGAAACCATGTACCTTCCAGACATTCTGCAATAAGATAAAAAGGCACACGTGTTCTTTTCATATCTGATTTTGTTCCTGTGCAGAAGTACTTAAGAGCAACTGTGCGTTCTAATATTTAAATGCCTTGTCTTGTCCCTGGTGAGTAGTGTGCAGGCATGGCAGTGTGAGCAAAAACTGATAGTGTGTGCACTTTTTGTTTGGCCACCGGGGTTTTTCGCCATAGGGGCCCTGCAAATCGGGTTGCCCCCCTCTGCTGTGGCGCGGCTAATAGTGCAGCAGGGGCCTGCTAATTCTTCTAATTTACTTCACCCCACCAGCCAACACTCGGACTCATTCATCACACTTAGAATGTGCACAGGCAGCCACGGCCATAACCATAGCCTGGCTGTATAGAGACATCAGCTGTATTTCCCCCCCTACGCAAGACAAGGCCGCTGAATTATTTAGCGTGACTTTTATATAACGAGACTACAGAAATGGCTTCTCCCCTCAGCTGCCCTCTGTTCCTAGAAGTTGTTTCTTGAAAGAGGGCAAACACATCTTGTTTTTATACTGAATCCTTATACTATGGCTTCTAAGTTTAAAGGGGGGGGGGGGGGGGTATACAGTAAGTGCTTCTTCTCAGCCGAGATACATGTACTGTGAGTTGTCAACTGAATTAAATATGATGCTCATAGATGTTGTCATTAATATTGAAATGACAGCAGGCACAAGACAAACCCGCATGGGTTTTATATGGGCAATTTAATATGTGTGGGTATGACAGAGCTCTCTCTTCACTTTAATGCATATAAATTTTTCGCTGGGGCTTTCTTGGAGAACAAAATAACGCTCAGAGAATAATTACTTTGAAATTCTGTCAGAGGCTAAATTCGCTCTGAGCCATTTAGAGAGCAAGATGGATCATGACTTGGTAATGCATGTGTTAACTTTGTGAGCTGTGGCACAGAGCATGAAGCTTACGTTATTAATGGGATTTGGTTGTTTATGTGTATGTTTATATTATTAAACATTTCCTGTAACAGGCAAAGGCAAACTTTTTTATTTTTATTCTATAATGTGGATCGTGCATAACTGTTTAATGGCTGTCTAATAACTGTTTTTGTTATGTACCAAAAGCATCATCCAAAGCGTATGATTATATTGTTTTGTTTTTCTCATTACAGTAAGACTTTGTTTTGTACAGACTACTTCAGGGAAAGATTATGACTGCATCCAAATCCCCAAAATGTCTGTGGCTAATGGACACACACACACACACACACACACAAACACACACACACACACACATGCAATGTTTTACATAGCATCACCCTCAGTGCATAACTATATAATTGATGGTTTACTACTATGAGCATTCATTTGGTTTCAGTGAAGCGGCAAGAGAAAGAGAGGGAGAGAGACTGAGAAAGAAAGATAGAGAGAGAATCTAGATGTGTATGTATCGTCTCATTTCCTCACTGGTCCATTCATCAGCCTGGGCTTTTGTTTGAGCCCACCGCTGCACTTCCATTTCACCGGAGGGGGGGGGGGGGTTGGAATGGGCCTGATGGGCTGCCATAGCCACAGAGAATAGAAAGAGGGAGAGGATGAACAATGCTGGGCCTAGGTGCGTTGATTTGCTTGGCGGGTAAATTATGGCCAGCGTGGCAGATTGAAACATGTGCCCTTTTCACTTTTCTCTCCGTCGGCAGCTGCAGAGTGCCAACGGTGCTGGGGAGACTAATTTGAAATTGCATTTGTGTGTGTGTGTGCGTGCGTGTGTGTGTAGTGAGAGAGAAAGAGAGAAAAAAAAGAGAGAGTGTGTATGAGACATAAATTATATGTGTGTATGTGTCTGAAAGGGAGAGATTGAGTGAGAGAAAGTGTGTATGTGAGCACGGACATTTGCTCAGGCATGTCTGTGTACAGTACACATTAAAGTGTGTACATGTGAACATATTCAGAGGCCAGTGCGCACACACACACAAACACTCACACACACACACACACACACACACACACACACACGCAAGAGCCAATGCCTTGATCAGCATCACTCTCAGCCTATCCCTGATCCCCTCCACACCCACCTGCATACACACTCTGTCTCTCTCACACACACACACAGCAGTGATGGCAGTGTAATTGGCTTGGTTTACACCTCCTTAAGAGCAAATCGAAGCCGGCTACACACCGAGCCAATCCAAGACACACCGAGCCACGTGCCAGACAACACAGGGGAAAACACACAGCAGCCGCCCGCCGGTGTGTGTGTGTGTGTGTGTGTGTCTGCGCGTGGAGAGATAGATGTTGTTTGAAATGCATACTGTGTTCACACACTGTCTGTTGTCTCTCTCTCTTTTTTTTGGGGGGGGGGGGGGGGGGGCACTGAGGCAGACGAGCTTGGGGCATTTGAGGAAAGTGGGGGGATGTGGGGGAAGTGGAGTGTTGTTTGAACAGCTTTTAGAATGGCTCCCCTTAAAGCCTGTGCTCTGCTAGATTAATGGGAATAACACGGCTGCACTGGGAAGTCCCTGGACGCTGGCGGTAAGTAAGCAAACACTCTCCTCAACTCTAGCGGCCTGGCTCCAGGCAGACGGCGCGTATCTGTCAAACATGCTCAGAAAACATACCTATAGTTCAGGGGGGACGCCACTCACCTGGGAGGCGCCATTTTCAAGTTTTGATTTTCTTGTATTTTCCTAACAAGACTCTGCCTTAATATCACCTCCCTGAAGCAGCATAAGGGCTGTTTCATAGTCTACGCAAGCTACACCTACGAAGTGCTAAACACAAAGCGTGTGTATCTCAGACTACGCAAGTTGTGTTGACGATGCATCCCCGTCTGAAACGCAGTACATGGTACTTGTGCTTGCATCTCATCACAACCTCACTGCATAGGTCAATGTGTACGCTCTTCAAAGCTTACATAGACAGAGAATTTCTAATGAGGAGACACTGCACTCAAAGAATCTCCCATAGAAATGTATGGGGTTAGTTGGTAACGCAAACATGGCAGTCGTCTACACATATTCCGGCCCTTCCGCCACCAAAAGTTGACATGTGAATACATCGTGCCAATCATGTGGTATGCTGTGAATACATCGTGCCAATCATGTGGTATGCTGTGAATACATCGTGCCAATCATGTGGTATGCTGTGAATACATCGTGCCAATCATGTGGTATGCTGTGAATACATCGTGCCAATCATGTGGTATATTGGGAATACATCGTGCCAATCATGTGGTATGTTGGGAATACATCGTACCAATCATGTGTTGTGATCTCGCAGCTGGAGCGAGGTTGGTGTGCATACCTGTCAACATTTAGCTTTACAAAAACGGGAGATTTTTTTTTCGGGGGGGGGGGGGGGTCAGTGTTTATACCGGATCTGTGTTTGCATCTTTATTACGTTTCATACACGTGTTTCAACACTGCATTTCGGTCGTTGCTTTTACCTTACCATTACCTTACGCATGCCAGTTATGTATCCACCAGCTGCCTGCCTGCAGCCTACTTCCAAAATTCCAAAGCTGCTTGCTGTCAGATTTGGTTCCGAGTGCACAAGTTCAGTGTATCAACAACACTCAATAACAGTTTATGTGATGTGTTAATCAATTAAATTCCCAACAATTTCACAACAGCTAGTTCTGGAGTAAGCCATTCAACTAGCCCACTTGCTTACGACGAGACTCAGGCTGCGCAGTCAGCACCCGCTTCCTTATTTGGGTTTTGGGTTGCCAGGTTTTAGCCTATGACAAAACGGTTGAAATTGAGTTCGAAAAGTGATCGTGTATGTGTAGGCTGTATTTCATACACAATCTGGCAACCTGAATGGATCAATGATTTTAAAATTAAGTTTGATGGCCATGCAAATTACGGGAGTTTTCCGGGAGAAATAACAAAACGGGAGGGTGCTGGGAGATGACCTTGAAATATGGGAGAAACCTGGGAAAAACGGGAGTGTTGACAGGTATGTTGGTGTGTCGTGATTCGTAAAGCGTTGTGCACACGCAGTTCTACCCAAAATAGATGCCCGATGGCCGCCGAGTGGAGGGACTTGCCTAAAAGGACTTTGGCGTAGACTATTAACCAGGGCTTTGAACCGGTTCAAGGAATGAAAACGAAAACCGGGAACTTTTTGTATTTTACAGGGAACAGAAACGAAACCGGAAACGTTATTATTTTTTATGTTCTGGAACAGGAACACTTATTTAAAAATAATGGTAACCGGTTAATACCGGTTTTATTTCGTTCCTCAAAGTTTTCGTTGCCTAATTAACTAAAAAAAAAAAAAAGTAATTATTTTCCTGTGCACGTTACCATGACGGCTGAGGTTCACTTCCTGTGTGACATCACATCAGACATTCGCTGACTGAATGGAGAGAGAGCGGTGGATTACAAAGTCTCCACTCCACATCTTAAATAAGAGGTGAATTACGATCCATCGTTAATTAAAACGCTCATTCCAAACACAATATCAATAGCTATATTTGTCGACTCCACGTTAATGATGGACTAGCGAACATTAGGCCCAGGCGCGCCTGCAGGTGTACGTCCGTACGCACTGTGCGTACCATCAAGCTACTCAACAACAGAACATTTCCCTTGTGTGTGTGTATTCACACCAAATTGGCCTACCATACCTTCCCAAATATGCACAGTATCCCTTTAGCTGCATGCCATTGGGCTATTTACCATCTATTACGTAAAGTTAGTGAACACGTTATCAAAATTAACGTGCACGCATTTTGTTTGAGCAGGAGAGAGAATACGCACGCAGACACTCAATAGGCTACTTGTTGTTTTCTTTTACTTGGCTATCTATATATGGTTATCAGCACACAATGTTGAGCTAATTCACTAACTCAATACTCATCATGGATATCACAAGTTTAAACAACGAAAACAGAAAGGATGGAGGCAGCAAAGCTAGGAGTTATTCCAGATAGGCAAGGTAGGCAATTGGTGTGCTTGTCAGAACGTTAGACTGCGCTAAAGCCAGACGTCACGTTACGCTAGAACAAAACTAAAGGTAACTTTAGCCTTTATAGGGCTGTATCAAGTTGTCCAAATGAATAGGTCATTGTAGACATTGTCGTTGTATTATTGCATGTGGATGTTGTTATGCTATGTAGGCTACTTTTTTGCTGACCAATGCACGGACCTAAAACGGACAAATATTGTTCACGAGCCCCTGATTAGGCCTACTGGATGGCCTTTCCCCCGACAGTTGCAATTTGTTGTTGCCCGAGTGACATAACCATGTGTCTTAATAATGTCGTTACGTTTGTGTGGAAATTTTCTCTTTTAACAATAAACTACACATTTGAAATAATTGTAGGCCTATTTAATTATTATTATTATTAATAATAATAATATAATTATTATTATGTAATAATGGTTGTAATATTATTACATTTGGTTTAAGCTGGATGAGAAAGATGTGACATAATTTTATAGCATTAAACAGCTGACAGGAACGAAATTAACCGTTCCGGGAACAGTATTTTTTTGTTCTAACCGGTTCGGGAACGTCAATTTATTGGTGGAACTCATAACCGGAAACGTTATAATTCCGTTTCTGTTTGGAACGAACCGATTGGGAAAAAAAATCAGTTCAAAGCCCTGCTATTAACTCCCCTAATGCCCAAATGAACATCTCTTGTCCTGGCATCCTTATATAGTGTGTCATACTGTATACTTAATTACCTCTTAAGTACAGTGTTGTTATCAGTGTCTACTGTTACACGATGCACTTACAGTTAATATTATGATTAGCTCAAGATTTAGGTGTAATGCACAGCAATGAGGACAAAATCAATTTTGACATTCCTTTTTTTACCTAATGTACAGAAATGAGAATAATAATAATAATTGTTATTGCCAGTAATTTCTCTTAGATATTTGCATTACGCTACATGTGGAGTTTGCTTGTGCTATGTGTTTGTGTTCTTATGTTTCAGACAAAAACACAGGTCTGTCTCAAACCTAAATACTGGAAAGCTGACCTTTAATGGAGAGGTGTGACCATTCCTCCATTGCAGACATTACATTGAAAGTAAAACAAAAAAGAGAAAACTTTTGCCACCAGGAAAAGAAAAACTGTCAAGACATTTACTGGTCTTGTACCATCAACAATCAACAATCAACTTGCAATAAATGCATTTTTTGAAAAGACATTGGTGCTTTTTGGGAAAAGAAATAGATGAAGGTTAGTGATAGGATCCATCAAACATTTTTCAAAATGTGAGTGAAAAGCAGCATTTCAGTGTAGCTGTAACCCAGAAAAATGCCCCTTTTTGTACGCGGGAAAGAGAGAGACAAAGATACTAAAATGTTTTCAGTGAAACAAGCATCTGGGATGGATGTGTGTACTGTAATTTAGATGAGCTACACAGACTGGCGAGAGTGAAGAGGATAGAGAGGTGGGGGAAACAGAAAAATAGTGCAATTTCATTGCCTGCTGCTGCCTTGTTCTGTCGGCTCCCTGGGTGATTAATGCTGGCTTCAGGACTCCTTGCCCTTTCTGATAGATTTATGGACTTTGCGGTACAATAACCTAGTGTTTCCATGTCCATTCATTTTCTTTACATTGATATTTGTTGCGAGGGGGCTCCTACACAAGCCCCCCTCGCTCACATATCCCTGATTTGATTGGTGATCAGTCTGTCAACTCCCCCAGTAGGGCTTTGCAGAGTTGAGTCCCATATGAATGAATGTCACAGAGGAACCAGTGATGGCAAATGGGGGCTCGTCTGGGATTAGGGGTCCATGCACTGTAAGTAATTTAAGCACAAAGTCTGCAATATTAGCATATAATATAAAACTTTTAATTGTGCATGCACAGCATATATGACAGCTGTTTATGTATATGTATATAAGTACATTCAAAATGAATAATGCATCTTAATTTCATCATATCTCATGTGGCTTGTATGCATATGTATTTCTTATGTAATTTCTTGAAAAGCCTTTGTGCTTTTAACATTCCCTGACAAGAACCCTGTAAACACAGAGAGCTGGATTTGTCAGTACTCCCTGACCTTTCAACCCTAGGACGTCTGCCTCCCATTGGTCAGCTGAAGAGGCAGGGGCACTCTGGACCTACTTAGTGCACCCATCAACTCTGGTTAGGATCAGACTCTTAGGAGGATCAGAGGTGTTGCCCACGGCGACAGGAGTCCCCTTCACTCTCACTTCCTAGCCGCTTTGTTTTATTGGTTGTCCTTGTTGTTGTTGTTATTTTTCTTTTTTTATTGTTTACTTAATACAGTATAGTGCTCAGACACCGCTCAGACTAGTTCATGATGTGAGCAAGAGAGAGTGGAATAAAGCTATTCTTAGTTAAGTTTCATTCCAACATGGTCTCTGTTACAGTGTCTGTGATTCTTTTGATATTCTTTGTAGTAACTCTTTAATACTGTCTTTAGTAGCCATGCTAGTTTCATGGTTATGATTAAATAATTTAAAACAGGAAAACAGATATTTAGAATAATTACAGGCTCAATATTAACTGACTAAAATAATACCCCTTTATAAAGGGAATACAAGGTTTCTTCGTCTATAAACCAAATCCTGTGATACCAAAAAAAGAAAGCTGGATCTAAAATACTGTTCAAAACAATGTGTTTCCATCAGTATGATTAAATACATCAGGACTGCAGAGCAAAGGAGACATCATTTGCAAGATTTACACATTTCACTTGTACAGAAACTGAAAGAAATCACAACAATGCACAAAAAAAAACAGGAAAAACACATCAGACTCACAGTAGTGAGATCCTCTGGGTTAAACATAATGTTTTTCTTCCCTGGGCAACACACACACACACACACACACACACACACAGAAGCCAAATAATGAAATGATTTGGACTCATGACTGGAAAAAATTCGCCCAGATTGAGTGGATTTGCGAGTGCCCTCTGCCCAGGGATATTAAAAAGAAATAACAGTGAAAACACAAAAGCAGTGTTCTCTGAATAAAGTTCAGGGGGGGATTATGCGCTCAACAAAACATTTGTATAACATCCTGTCGAGCCGAGCCAACTTTTAGGGGTTGGAGACTGTAAAAGCAAAGCAGTCCGCAAATCTAATCACTCAATCTGAAACCTTTTGGGAATTTCATTTTAAGAATAATTGAGAAGTGGCTCCTGAACATTATCCAAAACAAGGGAAATAAAAAGTACAAGATAAAGTAAGTTTGGGAAGCGGAAAGTGTGGCTGCCGTCCAGTGCTTCCTGATATCTAATCTATATTGAGTCTAGATTAATTTCCCCATAATGCAATTAGAGAAACATGGCGGCGTGTACATCTGCTGAAATTACGTTAAAAGTTATTTTGCCATCACAGCACCCATAAAAATAATTCAGTGGAAATGCATGGATTCCAGTTTCTTCCAGAAGCAGCAACTGGAATCCATGCATTTCCACTGAATTATTTTTGGAATCTGATCCCTTATCATACCTGTTCATTCTTACTCGTTGCTCGACTTATCGTGACTAAATTCAAGATGGCTGCAAACGCTAAACTTCGTGAAGATACTGTCTGTATAAATCGTCTTGTAAGTAAACTACCAGTGCTTTTTCAAAGTTCTCAATGTCTCGTTTTAAATGTCAGGGCCCTCGGAAGTCTACCAATGAAGTGTGGAGATACATTGAGCCTCGTAAATGGGTGTAAAACAGTGATTTATTTGCATGGCTAGCCCGATGCCAAAGCACCACTATTGAAAAAGCTGTTGGTAGCATCGGCTAACTAGCGCCAGATTTTGGAGTGCAGGGGACAAGCCGAGATGGGCTATGACGTTCACACTCGGTATCATGTTTCAATACACTTTAGGTCAATATCACACCGGAATTCTCCTTTAAGGCCACAATATTATTGAACACCACAGACGTGCACCAGGGCTCTCAGGGCCAGATGTACTAACGCTTTTGCGCCCATTTCAGGCGTATTTGTTTGTAATGTGCGTGTAAAATCATTGCGAGCTATGTACAAACAGGCCGCAATGATGTAAAAGCGCAAACTGCCTGTCGCTGGAGCTGAAAGTGGCAGATTGCGATTGTCATGTCATGCATATGCATTCATGGGAGGATCCAGGGGAAAGTGGGAGTTTAGCGTAAAAAGATGGGAGGGGAAGCGTAAAGAGCGCCTAGTTATGTATTCCGCGGTATGTACAAAGACTGCTCCTGAAAGCGCACGTCTATTCTGCGCCTAAATACTTCCGCCTTGTAAAAGCAGGTGGTAATCCACATTGCAGTTCAATGCGTCAATAAGAGAACCTTTCAAAGACACCAGAATCGCTATTTAGAACACCAGTTTTTGTGGTGAAAGTATTTGTACTACCAAAAGCAACCTTAACTTTCGTTGGCCTTTCGCATGTCTTACTTTCACTGTCACGTTATTCACTTAAACTTTCCTACTTGCTAGATTTGACCGATCTCCCATAGCCTACGTGCACAAGTAGTTTGAGTAGAACTACTGATCTTCATTATCTCCCTGCTTGTTGACATCTTAATGGTATTATTTCATGATCGCTAAACGTTTGATTCTTTTTAATGTTGTCATCAGTTAACTTCATTCAACTGCGCTTGTAGGCGCTGCCATTCAGTTGTGGACGTTCGTAAATTGCGTTTATGGGCGGAGAAGGGCAGAGAAAGGCGCAGTTTACACTAAGGGTTGAACGATTGATAAATACGACGGAAACTTGGGTCTGACAGCGCTCGCAATCTGCGGTATACAGTATGTCCATGGCGCTGATAACGCTACGTTCGCAAATGTACGTACATCTGGCCCTCAGTGTGATGGGTTTTCATGTTCTTGGTTTGAAGACCTGGGGCCTCATTTATAAAACTCAGCGTAGATTCCAGTGCATGCACCTGGACCTTAGAATTTACATATTCGTGAAAATGTTTCTTTTATATTCTTAGAATATTCCTTTTTTGCTGTTGGCTGGTTATGAATATCAACCTGCATTGAACTGTGTGTGCGTGCACAAGTGTCATACTCCTTCCATTGACGTCAACAATAATCTACAAACTGTCATTACTAAATAGTTCATGAACATTCTAATATTTATAACAAGCATTTTATTGGATAATTGTCATGATGTGAAAAATGAAGATGTCGGAGGACATTGAAAGGAATTCTAATTTCAGCAATCAGGAAATAATGCGGTATGTTAATAAGATGTCAACAAACCGACAGGACAGTAATTCTGCTCCACAATGAAAATAGCCTACTTGAGCCGTATGTGCAGCTATAACACACACACTCAAAAGCATAGCAGGCATCTACATAGGGAAGTGGATGACATGAACATGCAAAAATAAGACACCAAAAGGTTAACAAAAGTAATGCAAGCGTTTCACATTGTGGTACATACAGTAACTGATGTTTTGAGCACTGAATTCATTGTTTCTAAAAGTTTATCCTATAAAGTTAATGCCTCATACATTTAACTGCAGTCTGAATTATACCTGAATTATACATTTAAAAGGCAGAAAGCAGATGTGTACAGTCACCTGTAGTTTTGATAAATATTCTGGGATACCTCATCTATCGCTGTTAATGCTTTTTCTCCCATGTCTTTGTGTGAACCTCACACTTTTCCCTCGACCTTCCAATAAATGCATTTGCATGAGTAAGAAAAACGCAACTTATCATTCAGCGCTCCTGTGGGTAGCAAAAAGCAATGATAGCTTCAGCGAAAGTTCTAGGAAGACTCGTAGTGTAGCCTTTACTCCTCCCATGCTTACATGGAGCCAATCTTAGCCTCGCCTACTTTTCGGGAAAGCCTGCAATCTGATCATTCACTCATTCAATCAGCGCTAGCCTATAGGAATTCAGTGGGCTCCTTAAATATGTCCGCTCATCGCTGGACGGATCCGAGACGGGGCCTACGCCAAAGACTGTTACCTATTCAGGACTCTCATGCTTGTATCCAAGCCGTTCCTTTACTAATTAAATTGTTAACTGATTCTATTCTGTCTACTGAGTCTTTCTGGTAGAACTTTTATTCATATGCAGTCTGTTCACACATATCATGTCATGTGTTGATGCACAAATAGCAAAAAACCTAACATCAGAAACACAGTGATGATTTTGTGCAACGAGCAGCAGTGACCACAACAAGCAGCAGGTGTATCAGGGCATATACGTTTTAGGATGTGTTTAGAAAGCCGTGCGAAAAATAAATGGCTCCTTATATACATCTGCCCATGCTTGTGATTGTTTGTTTGTGTATGTGTGTCCGTATGTGTGTGTGTGTGTGTATGTGTGTGTGTGTGTGTGTGTGTGTGTGTGTGTGTGTGAGGGAGGGAGAGAGTATGTTTCCACATTCCTGCTCAGTGGACATATATGCATGTGTGAGTATGTGAGTGTGTGTATGTGTGTGTGTGTGTCTGCTCAGCAGGGCGTTCCCCATCGGGGGCCCTCCATCACTTTGAGTAAGTGCGACGGGGCCCAGCTCAGTCAGCGTGAAATGAGCCTGGCTGTGGTTCATGGCCCCCAGGCCGGCCTATTTGCCAAGGGCCATTAGTGTGATCATGCCTTACCGGGGCCCAACGCCACGTCATTCATCCTAGCGTCCGTCTGCACTGTCGGAGCAAGAGGCTACACACACACACACACACACACACACACACACACACACACACACACACACACACACATACAGTACATGCACACACACATACACATACACACCCACACATATATGCACACACACATATATGCACACACACACACAGACACACCAATTTATCTGGCCTCCACACACACACACACACACACACACACACACACACACACACATATATACACTGATTCTCGCACACATACACACACTATTTCCTCTGGATACCATCCTCTCCTGTGATTGGGACAGCTGGACTGTGTGAATTGATGGGGTTTATTATCCACAGGTGACACAGATTTACCTTGATTGGCTGTAGTATTTTAAACACACACACACACACAGAGAGAGAGAAAGAGAGAGAGAGAAATAGAGAGAGAAAGATAATAGCAGAGTAACAGCATGATCACACCAAGTATTAGGAGCATAAAATACACTCTGAGCAGCCATTTAAATCACTTTATTTCTAAGTAAAAGTAAATGGTTTTTCATAGGTTGTAAGATTTGCAACATGACAGCTACATCGGATGGCACTCTAATCCAAATGATTGCAACCTCTATAACGCTACTCTCTCTGTTCTTTAATCTCTGTTGAGCTCACATGGAGAGACATGCTTGGTATCTTTAGAGCTATACCCTGTACAGCAGTGACTGTGAGCTAAATGGAAGCCGGCATGCTCAGGAGAGAGAGCAGAACAGAGTGAATGGGAATAGAACAGTGGAACAGAGTAGAACACACTAAGAGGAGTAGAACAGAGGAACACAGAGTAGAACACACTGAGAGGAATAGAACAGAACAGAATAGAACAGAGGAGAACACACTGAGAGGAATAGAACAGAACAGAGTAGAACACACTGAGAGGAATAGAACAGAACAAAGCAGTGCAGAAAAAGAGAGCAGAGCATTAGCAGAGCAGGTTGTCATGATGTGCACAAAAGGCCACCAGGCCTGTCACTGCAGTGATGTATGACACAGCTGGCTGCCCTCCGGACCATACACCCCCAGCCCTCACACACACACACACACACACACACACATACATACCACCCCCCCCCCCCCCCCCTCGCCCTCTCCGTAATCAGACCGGGGCGATACCGCAGCCTTCCACCTCATCGAACCTGACTGACACACCAACTGACGCACACACACACACACACACACAGACAGTGCCGCTGGGTTGAGCCTCAGAATGAGAGAGTTAAGGTGTGAGCAGATCAGCCCTGGTAGGAGTAATACGTTATTGTTTCAGACCATAAGCGGTGTCTGACTGCGATCGGCCAGCGTGCGCGTGTTTATCGACCAGGGCAGACGTGTGGAGAGGAAAAAGGGAAAAGGAGAGAAGACATGGCCAGATGAAGATGGAGGGAGAATCAATGCTCAGTGAGAGATGGCCGCCTCATTGCTGTGGCTGACCTGTTAGTGCTTCACGACCCAGTGGAAACTGCCCTCTCTCTCTCTCTCTCTCTCTCTCTCTCTCTCTCTCTCTCACTCTGTCTTTCTTTCGTTCTTGCTTTCTCTATCCGTCTGGCCGAACTTCTCTCTCCACTTCTCTCTCCTCACTTCTCTCATCCTCACAGTCATATGTGGCCAGAAATAGAGGTGCTGAGAGCAGCCACCGTAAGAGCCTTGTTAGCTGCGTAGCTGAGCACATCCCAATCGGTCCATGAAGCAGAAATGAAAGAGAGAGAGAGGGAGAGAGAGAGAAAAGTAGCTGCAAGAGACTGAGAGATAGAAAGGGTAGAATGACTGCAAGAGAGAGAAAGAGAGAGAAAAAGATAGCAGGATGAGTGAAGAGAGAAATGTTAGTGTTAGTCAACTCTCAGAAATAGCTGCATTCATCTTTGGTCCCTGGAATGGAAGGCTCAGGAGAAGACTCAGCAGTATCGATTCTAATGGCCATTTCTTAAAAACCCTGCTATCGACCCCTTCACTCACGACAGAAGCTGGAAGGGAAAAACAAAAATCAGAGCTTGGCAAATCCTCTGCGCCGTTCTTGAGTACTCCACTCTCCTTAATAATTGATATACCTTTACCGTTTCTCCATCATCCCTCTTTCCTACATCTTTCTTTTCATCCATCTTTTCTGCAGAGAGAGAGGGAGAGACAGAGAGTGACAGTGAGAGAGAAAGAGAGAGAGAAGAGAGCGAGAGAAAGAGAGAGAGAGAGAAAGAAATGGAGTGACAGAGAGAGAGCGAGAGAGAGAGAGAGAAAAGAGAGAGCGAGAGAGGGAGAGAGAGAGTTTGCGGTGCAGCAGGTGGTGCATTAGTGTTTGTGTTGGGTGCGCTCCTTGCCTGTGCTAGGGAGTCATTTCTATGCCGGCGGCGTATGGGCAAACTAATGCCTGATAATCAGGCTTCGGGGGACTTAAGCAGAATTGCAACCGGCGGAAAGTTCAACACTGATTGATTGGCCTTCCAGAAAGCTCCGGTTTGGCTAACCCTCTTAAGCAAATTTCACACATCCCGAGTGTGTCTGCCGGCCACACCGCTACCTACCCCATCCTCCAAGGAAGTGGCAGCCAGGTCCTGATGAGGATGACATGCTCAGAGCCCTCTGTAATGGAGGTGGAGAGGTGAAATTTGGTTTTTATTTCTTTTGGAGAGAGAATTGCTCTGGCTCGTTTTTTTCCATTTGATACTGTTTATTGTATTTTTAAAATAATCTAAGCAGGCTAGCTAATCCTAGTAGGTTTAAGGAATACAATTGTTTTGCTCCTAAGAAGGTCACGAAACTCACTGAAAACACCAGTGAAAATATTATTCTTTCACTTAATCAAGAGGTTGTCAGTGATTGATTACACCTCTGTATAGAGTTTCACTGAGTTTAATTATGTTCTTCAGTTTTGGCCCTAAAGCTGTGTTAACGTACAATGGAAGCTAACCAATTTACTGATTTGTCACTGTGTATTTGGAGCAGTAATTGGAAGCACCTTCTGACAATACCAAAACTCCCATTACTGGGGCTTCCTCATAATGGGCCGGAATAATACAAAGGGAATCTCAACCTCAGATCTGGCCAGGTTTGATTGTGTGCTAGCCCCATGCTGGGTGTTGTGTGTGGACGCTGCCAGGTTGGGTTATGTGAGGCAGTACTGCCCTGAAAGGCCTGTGGAACGAGAACGAGCCCGCGGATCAATCCCTCATTGGGTCAGTGGACTGCTAGAGCTGATTTAAAGCATATGTCCCCTAATTACACTAACGAGGGACTGTTAATGGGCCTAGAGACGGTCGTCGGAGCTGCAGGCTCGTTAATGTCACTGTCACGTCGCCGATCCCCAGGCCATGGAGATCAAGGGCAGATTGGGTGAACGGGGATCTCCCCTGGTCGTCATCGCTTTCATACGCACACTCACTCTCTCACACACACACACACACACACACACACACACCTTACACACACTCACTCAGTTACACAGGCTTAGAACATTACACATTTCACGGCGAAATGAAATTTAATTGCTCTCTAAATTATTAACCTCGATTAAAGGAGGACGGCGACTGGTTTTGACCTCGGTTAGCGGGTTAGCGTCTGGAGGTCTGGCCCCGGTCCCCGCAGTAGAGTGTGCTCCGGAATACATATTTAACCATCTGTGGCGCACACCACCCCACCGCCACCGCCGCAAACTCCGCTGCCTCCTCCTCTCCTCCACGCTGACCTCAACACACCTGTCCTGAATTTGAATAAACCTTCCACATGAAGCAACATGGCGCGCCGCGCCCCACACACCTAATTGGCGCTAATTGCTTCGTAAAATGGGTGCATTGGTGCCGACTGAAGCTTTGACACTATGTTTTTCTCACTGTCTCTTCTCTTCTCTTCTCTTCTCTTCTCTTCTCCTCTCTGTCTCTTCTGTTTGTCTCTCTCATTCTCCCTCTCTCTCTCTCTCTCTCACACACACACACACACACACACACACACACACACACACACACACACACAAGTACACACACACACACAGGTACCTGTGGGTAGATGTCTTATTTCCAGTGGGACTCAGTGCTGTTCGCAGTTATGTTTGTTTAGTTAATCTTTGTGCGTGTGTAATTGCTATTTTCCACATGTCCTCCCCACTGGAGCACACGACTGTGATTTATTCATTGATTCTGCTCTAGATGTTTACACATCGCAAAAGCATAAATATTTCCCAGGAAACATTCCCTCCCTCTAAATAATTCAATCAGTTGTACATTAATAATGAATAGGCCATATCCCACTGTTTCAGTAAATAACAATGCAAATGTCATGCACCCTGTGTTTTCCAACGCTTGAGTGGTCCAGGTGTTAAGCAATGGCTGCATTGAAGATTACGAGGACATAGCAGATACCTTACATAGAAGGCAACTTACGGCGGCCTTACATTGTACGATTTTGGTCTGCTTTCACAGTCGGCGACTAAATTTCTAAAGTCGGACAGAAATCATGGGAGTTGCACTGGAATCGCGGCGCGCTCCCGTCAACTAGATTGTTAAGTGTAAGGTGGCAATCTTAGCGGTTTTAAGTCAGTCGGAGTCAGTCTTTTTCTAGTTTTGCTGTTATGTTAACATGTTTGATATTATCGCAAGTCTTTTTAGTCGTCGCTCATGCTAATAGTGACGTGAACAATATAAAAACCAATAGTGACCTCTCTCCAACACCAAACAAGAAGGGGCAAAGTAGCCGACAGCTGTAGCCTAAATGATTATTTGTTATTTAATTTCTTATCAATTATTAGTAGGCTATTCCACGTGACAGAACAACTCTATATCTGTTAGGGATGTCACACATGAAACAATGCTGCAGAAACACGATAAAATTACTTTGACATGAGTAGGCTATCATATGAGTTCCTGTTGATATGTAGTGCATGATGGAAATAATTTAAAGGAATCCATAGCAGTCTTGTAAATAGTGACCTTGCATGATCCCTAGTTGTTGCAAAATCATAGTCTGTGACTAAACAACTCTATCACTTGTCTTTAGATGTGAGAGGGTCTGAGACTGTAGTCTTTCAAAAATCTTTTCCAAATCTTTGCTCAGTCTGTCAGTGTAAGGAGGGCTTTAAACTAACACAGATACTTTCTAATGAGGAGGAGACAGAGCACTCAAAACATTCTCCATAGAAATGCATGGGGTTAGCTTGTAGCACCAATATGGCAGTTGTATATCCCACCCCTTCCGCGGCAAAATTCGACATGTGAATACATCGTGCCAATCATGTGTTGTGATCTTGCTGGAGCAAGGTTGGTGTTGTGAAGCCTTGTGCACCCACATTTCTGCCGAAATAGATGCCCGATAAGTGCCCAAAAAGCGTTGCAATATGGCCGTCGAGTGGAGGGACTTGCCTAAAAGGACTTTGACTAACACGCACGTCCCATGCACTTCTCTCACGTCCCTTCTCCACCTCCTTCTTCTACCACTTTCTCCTCCTACCACACTTTGACTAGGTCTCATAATGTCGGCACTCTCATCCACTACTAATAGTATTGGCAGATGCCGTAGTAATTCCCAGCTAAGGTCTCTACTGCACTGTAGCTTGAATGTGATTCTCTTGCTTTAAGTCACTTTGGATAAAAGTGTCTGATAAATGAATAAATGTAAATGTTAATGTAAAGAAAAGATGAACTTATACTGATATACCAAGCGGCTGTGTATATTCATCTACAGGAGCACCTTTAGGGCGATTCCAAGGGTCCTGCACTGACAACTTAATAGTGTCCACATCCACTGTTGCATTCATGTTTGGGTTGTTTTTGTACGTGGATGTGGGCAGTCCACCCTGCTGACTACTTGAACAGTCTCTGCCTGGACACCCCTGTACCGAGTGTGAAGTAGGAAACAGGGGTAGCAGCGAGTGGTGGGGCATTGACAGTGGCCAGTTCGAGTTTGTCATTTTACAGGGGTCTCTTAAGTGATACAGTAAATATCCTGTCGTCCCTACCCTGTGTCCTCAACACACTATCTGCAGTGAGGGAAGCTATATGTGGACCAACTCAGGAAATTACACTGATTTTACTGTATAGTACGTCTCTCCCCCACACACAGACACCCAGGACCAGTGCCCAAACTCAATGATAAGATGCCCCCTGTGCTCCATACAGGGCTATCTCTGATATGTAAGCTGCCAGAGGCATACAATGTACAAAATACCAACAGATATGAAATAACCAATAGAAAGCATAAATAAATCTTACTGAAACTTATTTAGATGGGTTTTTATTATCGGCAGAGTATTAATACAAACACAAATAACATCACATGTGTATTGCAGTTCTGTACAATATAATTGTTCACAATAGAATACATTAGATGTTGTTCTGGTTCATTCTAACTGAAGCATATAAACTGACATCTGAAAGATAGGAGACAACATCTAATTCTGAGAAGTACTAAGTTGAAGGCTTGAGTTGTCATACCAATGTTATGTCATATACTGTACTGTAGTTGCATGCTATTTCATAGTTTACCTGGATAGCCTTGTTTGTATCACATACACTTGGTATTCCTCTCACGCCACCAGAGAAAGTGTAAGCTGTCCAGCTGAAGTGTGTTATCCATGTTCCATTACCTCCTGGCTGAGGATGAAGCCTGCTGCAGTGATGTTCTAGCTGACAGTCTAAGCTGGCACAACGCAAACTGCCAAACCAGTGAAACAGCCAACTCAGTTTGAATAACGATCTTCCCAACATCTCCCTGAAGAAGCTGTCGCCGTCCAGAGGGAGCGGGCAGCCGTTTTGTGCCGCGTCCAGCGGAAGCGTCATCCTGGGCCCCGTCCCCAGTTTCCTGCGTGGCGTTTTCTATGAGTACTGTCCACTCCGGGCTGGCTGGCGATTACAATTCCAGCGTGACACGGCCAAGAGTGATGGAAGCCACTCGGCTCCTCATTTCACTTCGGTAATTACCAGAGAGAAACCATTCTGCTGGAACGGATCTCTCTGCTGTGGCTGTACATTAACAGACACATGACTAATATTGTTGCTGCAGCAGCTGGTGTGTGTGTGTGTGTGTGTGTGTGTGTGTTTCACTTTTGAATTAGTTTTTGAATTAGTGTCTTGCTTGAGTGAGCAGTGATTGCTTCATCCATCTATCTATCTACAGTATTTGTCTATCTATCTATCTATCTATCTATCTATCTATCTATCTACTGGAAGTTTAACTAAACACACTTTGCTTCATGGCGAAATATCAGTGATTGCATGCTCCAATTGAACACTTTAAAAACATTATACTCAATCTCTGACCTCAAACTCCACAAAGCACCAGCGTTTGTCACCCACATCACTGTTGAACTTTATGTTCCTTTCAGTAAGTGAGATAGGAGCCAGTACTGCAGCTCTTTCTTTTGAGCAGGGCAGAGAGAGAGAGAGAGAGAGATGAAGAGAACTCCAAGCAGGAGAGAGAAAGAGAGAGAGAGAGGCCTAGTCAGGAGTGAGAGAAAGAGATAAAGAGAGAGAGAGAGAGAGAGAGAGGCCTTGTCAGGAGTGAGAGAGAGAGACAGAGAGAGAGAGGCCTGGTCAGGAGTGAGAGAGAGAGAGAGAGAGAGGCCTGGTCAGGAGTGAGAGAAAGAGAGAGAGAGAGAAAGAGAGGTCTGGTCAGGAGCGAGGTGTTTGAGCTGACTGTGTAAGGGCCAATTGTCCTCCCTTGCTGCTCCTGCTGCCAGGATATGCAGCTCCCTGTTGCCTCCCTAAACCAATGCGACCAAGGAGCCGTACTGAGCCCTCCGAGCTGCCGTAACTCCGCCCGCCTGACAAGGCAGAGAGACATCTGGATAATTTAGAGTGTAATTCCCCGCTCCTTTGAGTGGTATAAAATCTGTATTACAACCATAAACAATTCCCCTTCCCCTCGTAGCTTTCTCAGCCGCCATTTTATGCATGCGGAGAGATATTACTGGAGATGTGCAGTGGCAAGCACTTCTGTTCTCTTCAAAGGCCACACGGCAATAAAATGCTGAATGAGATCATAGCCCGGGTCCTCCTCCACCTTTTACCACATTTTATTTATTTATTTATTTATTTATTTATTTATTTATTTATGTTCATTCTTTTAACTGCTCTTCTCTCCTCTCCGACTCCAACTGGTTTTGATAAGTGATGGGCAAAGACAAGGTTTGGCATGTTGTTACAGACTATCTGCAACAAATCAGCATGAAACGACCTCAGATGGAGTTGTTTGGTTGTAAACCACCCTCTGTTCCTCTCAGCCTGAGGTGTCTGTTTGGATGTCTGGTTCAGTGTTCAGTCTTGAAATGGGTTTGCTTGTTTGTGATGTACACTGAGGAGGGACAAGGCTGAGATGTAGACTCTAACAGGCTGTTGCTTACATTATAGCATTATCTGGGATGATGTATTTGTTGTCTGGTTTCTCGACCTGAGTTATCAATATATCATGCATCGTGCATTTGCAAACTGTACTGTAGGATGCAATATTGCTATATGAAGGAGGCCTTGCTCTGGACTATGAGCCTGAAGGTAATAGAAAGGTATTGGAAAAAGTATGAGAAAGTAGCAAGATAATCACGGTGAAGAAGGGCATCTTGCCTGAAACGTCTGTGGGGTGATTAAAAAGTTTGGAAAAACAACTGTGAGTGTTATCCTTTATTAACAAAGTTTATATTGCCACTCAGGAGGATTTAGCAGCCAGTTGAGACCTATACTATGGTGTTGATCGCGTTAGTCCGATTATTAAAGTAGCAAGAGATACCTTATAATCCTTATAAAATATAATCCTTATAAAAAAAACACCTTCAAGGGAAATGTGGTGAACGGGTTTATATCCTTAATACATGTGCGACCACTCCGGAATGATCCTCATTTATCATGAGTCGATGCTCAGCACTCTTCCATCATCTTCCCTGTGCTGCTGTTTGTGATGGTCTCTTCTCCTCTCTTCTTCTCTTCACTTCTCCTCTCTTCTCCATTTTTCTCTTCTCCTCTTTTCTCCATTCTTCTCCTCTCTTCTCTTCTCATATCTAATCTTTTTCTCTTCTCTTCTCTTCTCTTCTCTTCTCTTCTCTCTCCTCTTCTCTTTCTCATTTGTCTCTTCTCTTCTCTCTCCTCTCCTCTCTTCTCTTTTCTTCTTCATTCATCTCTTCTCTTCTCTCCTCTTCTTCTCTCCTCCTCTCTTCTCATTCATTGCACTCACTGCCCCCCGGTTACGCCCACCTGTCTGCCTGAGTGCGCACCTGGTTCCCACTCCAACCTCACCTCTCAGCACATTAGTTATTAAGCGCTGCAGCCATTGCGCCTCATCACACCAGGGGGCACCTAATCAGTCCTGCCACCTTGCCCACGTCCAGATGTGGAGGCGCCATTAAGCGAGTCATCCGCATCCCCCGTCATGATTAGTTCCCCTCCACCCGTCCAGATCGCCTCCCGTCATTAGGTGATAGAGCTATTTGTCCATCAGGTACAATTACATTGACCCACACACAATAGGGTGATTGTGAATGGGCCAGCATTGATTCGCGTCAACTGATTGTCTCAAAGCTCTCCTGGTCTCCCGTCTGCTTTGAGAACAGCTCAAGACCTGATGAAGAATTTCTTTTTTTATATTCTTTCTGCTTGAGTAAACTTCAAATATTTTCTTTTTTTTTTGAAAATTGCTGGAGGTATTCTCTGGTGGTCATTTTTTTGAGAGATTCCCAGTTTTATTTTAAACATCTCTCTTTCTGTCTCTATGTCTCTCTCTCTGTGTCTCTCTCTCTCTCTCTCTGTCTCTGTCTCTCTCTCTCTCTCTATCTGACTCTCTCTCTCTCTGTCTCTCTCTTATCTTGTCCGTCTTGTGTGTCTGGTGATGATGAGAGGGCCAGGGGCTCTTTTTTATTTCCTCTCTGGCTGATATGACAGGGTGTGGATAATGGCCTGTCGGCTCGGGCTGCTGAGACGTGATTACAGCCACCCTGACATCAGGTTAATGGAGATTTCTAATGGGGGACACCAAGAATGGCCTGGATCCACTGTCTCGTTCACAGACACCACCGCCGATACACATCCACACACACACACACACACACACACACACACACACACACATCCATACACACACACACTCACACATACACACGCACACACACGCACACACACACATGTCTAGATACACAAACACACGTTCATACACATACACACATCTACTCTTGGGTTTACACCCACACAAGTGTTGGTCATTCAGATGTTCCCCTTTCCTCTTCCTTGAAAGTAACTGATCAAATGTATAAAATGGAGGAAAGGTCAATATACTGTACTGTCCCTCTGCAGTCTGCAATAAACATGCATGCCAGACAGTGTGCCGAGAGTACACACAGTCAATCATTCACATTCGGTTTATCAAAGTGGAGAAGCTCCAACACCACATTTCCCTAAGATGCTGCCAGGTACAGCGTCACTTGCTGAAGGTTAAGTGGAAGTGACAAGTAAATTGACAAATCCGATTGAAGGGAAAAGGTTTTCTTGATGGCACCGATTGATATTTACTGTGTCTATTTTTATTTTTGGTGCCCCACAGTTGCATTCTTGTGTTTATATTTATGTTATGTTTTTGGACAGAAATGGACAAATGGACAAATCTGATTTAATGGACATCATCTTCCTCCTACCTATTGATATTTATTGCTCATGATGTTAGTCAGGTGTGCGCTGCACTCTTTCCTGTGCTCTACCGTCGCATCCTGCGGTACACCGAGGCCATTTATTCGAGTATTTTTAGCCACGAGCTGTAACCTGCAAGAACATCATTTCTGGACATGAAAGCATGAGAAGAGCCTTTCATCTGTGTCCCTCACGACCGCCAGCAAACCTCATAAAACTGACACTGGACAAAGTCTCGTTTTATCCGACTGTCTCCGAGTAATGTATTCATAGCCCCGTGACAGGGCACTCTGCATCTTCGCCTTGTCGGGGGAGAGCCGCCGTTCGTTCGTTCATTCGTTCGTTCTCTCTCTCGCTCTCTCGCTCCCTCGCTTTGGCACGGCGTGAATAGCGCACATCACTCTTTTGTTGTGATGGATGCCCGTTGCTGCAGCAGCTGTAATGTCATGTATAATGCCAAGTCCATTTCTCCACGCGCACCTATGATGGAACCCCCGCGCCTCTCGCCAGACTGCTGCTTTTTTTTATCATCCTCCTCTTTGTCGTCGGGGAAAGTTTGATGGATTAAAAGTGCACTATTTGAGACGTTTTATCGGTCTGGAGAGCAGACGAGGTCACAGAACGCAATTGTTTACTTCCAGAGTCTTGCTCTTTCTCTTCTCTCCTTTTTGTTTTTTTGTTTTTTTTTGTCTTGGGGGCTACTGTTTGTTTGTGAATATGTATTCAGATAGCGTGCAGGAAAAAAAGGCCTGTTATGGCTTGGAAATAAGATGCACAACTTTGGGGCAATCTGACAACTGTCACACAAGATGTATGGGCAGTTAAAGAGAGAGACAACACCAGGCCAAGTGGTTCTGCTCCAGTAGAAGGTTGCTCAGTCATCATCATCATCTCTTTTTGTCTGCTTGAAAAGATACTCCTCCAGAAATGAGTGGAAACTATTGGCATTGTGTTCAATGTCAGAGTGAATGTGGTGTGTACAAGTAGTTTATGAAAAAAGGAAGGAGTGTGTGTGTGTGTGTGTGTGTGTGTGTGTGTGTGTGTGTGTGTTTGTGCATATTTTACATATTCCATACTGTACATATGTGTGTATTTGTATCCATCTATGTTGGATGATGATCCTGCTGTCTTTCAGCAACCCCCCTCCCCACACAAACACACACACACACACACACATACACACACACACACACACACACACACACACACACACACACACACACACACACACACACACACACACACGCACACACACCTCCTCAGTGTGCAGCATCCCTTAATCAGGACTTGATTGGCGGTTGTGTGCAGCCCCTGGGGGGCAGCCCCGTCTCCTCAAGTGTCTGTGGTCAGCGGCAGAGAGGATTATGGGGGATGGAACTGATGGCCAGTGACAGCTGGACAGTGTCGATGGGGACTTGCTTAAGATGGGTGATGGTATTAGAGCCATCTTGCCGCAGCTCCTCGTCTTGTGTTTGTGTGTGTGTGTGTGTGTGTGTGTGTGTGTGTGTGTGTGTGTCTGAGCATAATGAGGCACTGTCTGGCCAAGCCTCCTGAGGGAAGGGATGAGAATGATAGAGGGATGGATAGAGAGATGGATGGATGGATGGATGGATGGAGGAGGAGAGGAGACAGTATAGAGGAAAGAAACAAAAAAATCTATGGTTGTAGTCTGTGTCTGTGGTCTATGGAATTACCTGACCCAATCAAACCTGATTTGCACTTTGCAAAACATTCCTCAGAATGATTTGCACTTTGCAAAACATTCCTCAGAAACTCAGTGTTAATGTGTGTGTATGTGTGTGTGCATGTGTGTGTATGGATTTGCATGGGGTAGGCACATAGGCAAGAATATGTGTATCTATTAGTCAACTGACTTTCCACTCCTCTCTTTACGGTATAGTCTGGCGACTCATTTCAGACATTGCTCTGTTAGAGATGAGAGTGATGCCAGCCCTGGGCCAGTCTGGGACTATATTTGCTCTTAACACACACACTTCTCCCTCTCCTTTCTTCCTCTCTCATCTGGCCTCGTGCGGTACATACAGAATAAATGTATGTGTGTGTGTGTGTGTGTGTGTGTGTGTGTGTGTGTGTGTGTGTGTGTGTGTGTGTCTGCCTGCCACCCTGTACACGTCCCCCCACTTTGTTTGGATTGCAGTCTCGGCATTCTGATTAGTCCGACTGTTTTTGGAGATGCTTATTGCGCATTGTCAAAAGAATAAATGACAGAGAACAAAAAAGGAAAAGAAAAATTAGAACAGGCAAAAGTAATTAGCTGTGAAATTGAAGAAGGCATGCTGGCAGTTAGGAGCATTTATTCAGAGATGGTTTATATAGTGTGTGTGTGTGTGTGTGTGTGTGTGTGTGTGTGTGTGTGTGTGTGTGTGTGTGTGTTGGGGGGGCATTCGAATGATTTTACAGCCATATTCAAAATTAAGAGACCACTGCAAATTTGAATATGGTCGTCAACTCACTCAGGAACCGTAGGATGACATCAGAAAAATTTGCAGAGGGCTCTTAATTTTTTTCCAGAGCTGTAATGAATGTGTGTGTGGGGGGTGGGGGTGTGAGCTTGATGCAAAACTGGAAAATCTGGCTGGAGAGTTTGATCGAATAAATCGAACGATGAACAACCCGTGCAGATGAACCCATCCCTCACCAGTGTCTAGACGCGTGAGAGTCGACATCCGTCTAGCAGATTCCCCGTTGCTGTTCTGGAACACACCAAACCGCCAAGCGTTCAGACAGAAAGCCGGAAGGCCCATCTGACGGTAAGGCCATTAAGACCCTCCCCGTATGGTCTTCCGCAGGGTGGCTAATACCTCTGCGCCGCCAAACAGCTTTTCTCAAACTCCCCACATCTGTTGGGGCTGCAGCAACTCTAATGCAATGTGTGTCTCTTCCTCACTGAAGTTTACAGAGTAAACACTGATCAAATACACCCTTAATCTCACAGCGTTTCACGTATACAGGGATTTATTTTATTTTAAGACTTTTAAGTGCAACCATGGTGATCTCATCACTCTCATCCCACTCTAATCACGATATTAATAATTCGGGACAGTTGATTCAGTCTTGAGTGACATCTCTGTTTAGGTGTGAAAGATCAATTTTTTTGTTTGCAGTGTGACTCTAAAATAGTGTTTCTACAATTCTCTCCTTCTCTTCTCAATAATATCTGTCGACATTTAGTGAAAAAAATATTTTTTCTTTATAACAACAACAATAACTTGCATTTATATAACATATTATATAACATATTAATATATTTCCGCTGATATCCCACCTATTGGTGAATTAAGTAGCCGTGCGATGATAGTCCACATTTATAACACATCAAGGCACTGTGTTGCCCCCTGCAGGTAACCCCCAGAACCTAGTCAACGTCAGACGTTTCTCAGACCCCCAAGAGGTTATTGCAGGTAGCAGGGACCTACTGTCGAGCGAAGTTGCACGTCTTCCCTCTGCGGCGCAGATAACCTATTACTCCTATTTTATATAAATATCCCCCTTGGAAGTTGATCCGTAGAGGATTTATTTGGATGCTATAAAATAAGGAGCAGCTACGCCTAGGTCTCGGACAGTTGGCTAACGTGCAAAGATGTTTGACCCTAGAGATTATCTAGAGACACAGGTTATAGGCTACTTCTTGCTCAGGTTTTATAAGGATGGAGATTTTATTACCGTCCTGCAGTACTAAAGTCCAACTAACCCAAGTCTTAGACAGAGCAGATGAATAACCACAGAAGAGTCAAGTTATCTTACCCTCCTGCTGGAATTCGTAGAAAAACCAAGAAAAGACACAAATACTGCTTGAAGAATTGGATGCCAAGGTTAAATCTTTATTTTTTCTTTACTTTATTTTTCAGCACTTTGGTTACAAAATGCGGCGTAATATCCACTTGCAGGTTACAATGTTGTAGAAAATGGAAAAAGAGTAAATCCACAAAATAGTAGATCCACAAATGGAGAAGAGATTACAATAAAAATGGTAAATCCACAAATGGAGAAAAAGAGAATATAAGGAAAAAAGTAAGTCCTCAAAAAGGGGAAAAAGTCAGCTGATTGTCTTCTGCAGTCACTCTCTGTCGGAGTAGCAGGTCTGATATCTGCAACAGGTTCCACGGAGTTTCGGTCCGTGACTCAGCCTGGCACGACGTCCAACACTTTGCTTCTCAACGAATTTCGGAGGACGAATTCTAACAACCGCACGCAACATCATAAAGCAAAAACCCAACGAGTTGAAGGAAGGAAAAAAAGAAGAAGCAGCCCCGATCATTTGGTTCGACCCCTATTTATACTAGGTAGACTTGACCTCCCCCACACATTCCTAAGGCAAATCAATCCTACTTTCCCACGACAGTTTAGAACCTTCTAGAAGTTCCCACGATAGCTGGGAATATTCTCAGGGTAGCTAGGAATATTCTCACGATAGCTAATACATTCTAGAAGTCACTGATCATAACCAACAATTTAAAATGACACACATTACTTCTCCGGGTTACATTTCGGAGATGCAACATTACATTCAGTAACTATGGTTTAGATAGTTTACGAAGTTACACAAACAGTTTACATTCAACGACAATTATAACAATGTGACACATTACATTTAACAACGTACACTTACAGTCATCAAGAGAGTTCGGTTACATTCTTACAGGTTACAAACACTTATGGCATTACAATGCAATCTGAATACATTCATTTAAACAGTTTTGAGACATACAATTCTCTAAGTACATAATTCCCTAAACTTTACAATGTCAGGCTACTAAAGTACTTGTATTGATAGACTTCATTCATCGCACTTTATTATTTATTATGAGGTCATTGTTTGCAGTTATGGTTCATTTTCCATTCTTTAATTCACATTCAATACTCATCAAGTATTTCTGAGGTCAGGGCAATCTGGTTTAGTAATCCAGCACATTGTTCATCATCTGTTACAACACATTCATCCACTTCCACACTTTCAGGTAAACTTAATTCAAGAGTAGGTTGCAAGGTCATTGGTTTAACATTACGATTACTGGTCAGTTTCTTTCCTAATTTGCCTAATCATATTTTCTAGGTCAGACAGATTACCTTGATAGCTAACGCTGAATCTAGCCTTTCTGCCTTTTCGCCTTGTAAGACGTATTGGTTTTGTGCTACCGCTCTGTGGTCCATATGGATGGTGTTCAGGCAACACGTCAGCACCCAAAGAGATTTACAATGAAGGGGGAACCTTACTAACCACCACCATTTTAATTGGAATAGTAATTTATTGGTGTGAAAAGATGTCCAAGAGGAGTTCAAGAGAATTTTGGAATTGAGCATGTTAATTATCTGATTTAAGTATTTTCTTTGATTTTTCTATAGTTTATTGTAGACAACTGGCAGCCATATACTTGTCTAATAGAGATGCTGCACAAATCCTGTTTAGTCATCCTTACATTTCAGAACTGTTATGGGTTTATATCACATCATACACTATTTAAAATGGATATCATGTTTCTTTATAAAATCTTTACAACTGTCAGTTGCATAACCTTGAAGTACTTCCATTTTGCCCATTTTCAGCATATGTCTAAAGACACAGGGGAACACAGTGAGAGGCTGTGAGAATGGACAGCCACACAAGAGAGATGGACTCTTCTCTCGGTAGACGGAGCTGACGCTGCCATGTGAGAAAGATGAGCTCTGGTCTCAGGAGATGGTGCTTACGAGAGCCTATTATAGCCATTCTCTCCATTCTCTCTTCCTTCACTCTCCACACAGACTGACATTCTCTCACTCATACACACACACACACACACACACACACACACACACACACACACACACACACACACACACACTCACAGAATCACACACAAGGACACCCGCACACAGACATACTGTACACAATACACAAACACAGGCACACACACACACACACACACACAGGCACATCCGCAAACAAACACACAGATAAACAAATACATACACAAGTTGCCACCAGATACACACACAAGCCACCACCTGCTTGTTTGTCTTACGGCGGGACTGTAAAAAAGCCCAGTGCCACCTGGCATTAGGAGTAGGTGGGCATCAAACTGTGATCCTCTGTGTGCGGTGCCACTGGCTCCCATAAACCACTCTCCCAAAGTTTCATGCCCGCGAGAGGCTAAACAAAATGGCCGCTCTTCAGAGTAAACAAGGCACCATCCACCCCGAGGCTACTGTTATCCGCTATTCTCTCTCCCCGCTGCATGGCTGAAGTGTGGTTTTGGACATAGCCTATATATGGCCTTCTGTTCTCTCGCTGGCTGTCAGCACAACTCGCATGGATACGGTTCATGCAGATAAACAACAGATTTGTTGTCTTCACATTCAGCATCCTGCAAAACAACTCGCTTTGTGTATTTTAAGGAGCATTTAAAGCAGCTAGCTAATGCTAAAGCAGTGTGGCACGTGTCAGTGAGATGTAAAGAGGGAACGGCGGTGACCTGGATGCGAGTGGCAGGCCCTCCCGTGCTAAAAGGTCTCCCCGACTGTTTGCCTGTGTGTGTGCAGAGCAAGCTCTAAATGGCACCACTGTAGTCTGCCCCCACGCCGCTTATCAGCTGTGTCCTGATGGCCTGAGAATACCAAGGGCCAATTGATCTGTAACCCCAGACTGCCTCTGCCACACACACACACACACACACACACACACACACACAGACAGAGGAGAGAGGAGCCTCCCATTTCCATGCGGCTCAGTGTCCATCCACCTGTCACCTCTCTAAAGGTTATTCCCCGGTCGGCACTGGGCCTGAGAAAGAAGAGAGAGAGAGAGAGAGAGAGAGAGAGAGAGAGAGAGAGAGAGAAAGAGAGAGAGAGAGAGAGAGAGAGGGGGAAAGAGGGAGGGAGTGGTAAACAGGGAGGAGAATAGAATGGAGAGAGGATGGTGAATTGAGAGAGAGAAGGATGTAGTAGTGAGAAGAGTGAAGAGAAGAAATGATAAACTGAGAGAGAATAGAACTGGGAATAGAACACTCACACACAATGGAAATTCTCCTCGCAATCGAACACAAAACTTTATAACATCTTGCAAATGTAATCAACATTGAAGACATAGTACATTATTACATACATAGCAAACAAATAATAACACATACAGTAGCTGAGGAGAAAGGATCACAGAGAATGGAAATTGCGATTCATATCAATAAATGTCTAAAGAATCTGTTAATTATTTACAATTGATTAAACAGTTATTACATTCGTATTACCATATCATAGTTAATTATAGCTAATTATAGGTACAGAAGTATTCAGAATTTTATTCCATAAATGTCTTAGTGGAATAATATTTTGCAGATGGCCTTTGTCTTTTTATATATTCAATAACTGAATCATGAGGTACTGCTCTGTGCCATCCCGTGTCATAGATTTTAATTGCAAAAGGTGACCTTTCATCATATATACCCTAACCAGGTCTGACATTCAGCAGGTAGGCGTGACATTGTTTGGACTGAATGAGATAGTATTACAACAAACGCACCACGCACACACACAGCGCGCACACACACACACACACACACACACACACACACACACACACACACACACTCACACTCACACACACACACACACCCAAACCCATTTATGCAATTATCATCACAGCTTTTCAGACCTTCTCCAGCTTCTCCTTGTCGCCATGGCGAGAGCGTCCCTGAGTCAAATCAATGTCAAATTTAAATGTTAATCGAATCTTAGATTATTCAGCGCGTAGTTTAGCCCCCCTCCTCCTGACCTATTCTTCAGTGCAGAGCGCGTCCCCTCATATGAATAGATCAGAGGCTCAGAAATGCCCTGCCCTTTTCTCTCAAGTGTCCCTTCTTCATTCAGCCACAATCCGTTCCGCCCATGTACAACGGCGCCGACGCCCGGACTTAATTATGTATCGGCAAATGGACACCGGGCGGTTCAATTAAAAGTGTCTCAGAGATTGATCCGATGACAGGCCCTGCCATGTCACATAATAAAACATCAATGGGAGATTGGCTAATGGGCTGCAGGGGGACGGTGGGGTGAGGTACCTCACACTGACATGGGTCAGGGGGGTCCATCAGAGCCGATGAACTGTGAACACACTTCACACTGGGCAGGCCCTGTTACAGTACACCTGTCATGGACATTTCCTCTTCAATAAGCTCCTTAATCTAAACCTATTGTTGGTGCTGTGTAATACACAGGTCACTAAACAATAACAGCACAACGATCAGTTTACAGTAAGGCTTTGGATTAGGCCTTGGGATACATACGGGTTAACTGAGACCCATTGGAATGATGCTATGGTGTAGTTAGAATGGGACACGGCCTGCATTAATATTAAGTGTCCAGACGTGATATCTAGCTATGATCTATGCTGACTGCAGTGGGTGCTAGTCAGAGCTAACACAGACAGCAGATCTGGTGTTTGGAATCACCTCCAACCCACCAGCCCCCCCTCCAAAGAAACATTAGAGAGAAAATTGATTGCAGGAGTCGGGGGGTGGAATGCTCAAACAGGTAAGGGTCGTCTCGCTATCAAAGTGACTGTGGGAGGAAGGGGAGACGGCAGCCCGAAGATCAAATTAGCCACAGTGGATGTGTTTCTGTCAGAGGATTTGGCCGACACGGAGAATGGGGCTTAATACCAATATTGCTGTGACCTTTTCGAAAATCTCCGCGGGGAACATGACGTACGGGCCAGCAGCCCCCACCCTCATCTTTCGCCTTCCTCCTTTCTCCACCATCTTCCTCCTTCTCATCCTCCTCTTCCTCTTCCTCCTCCACTGAGCAATACCACTGCTGGACTGCGGACCCTGTGATGTGGCTTTTCCAGGCACCTCCCTACCTGATCTCTCCCCTCCTCTTCTCCCTTCTCTTCCTCCTCCTCCTCCTCTTCCACCTCCTCCACGGTCGCTGACTGCTGGGCCCGGTGACGTGACCGTGGTCCTTCCTGCTGGCCGGCACAGCGCTTGTTAGGAGTAATAGAGCCGCTAATGCGGAACTTCACATCTGGGCCGGGTCAGGCCCGTGACACTAATGCATTCCAGCGCTCATTAAATGTATTCAAATTCTTGACCCCCCGCCCCGCCCTTCCTCGGTAAAGGGGCACGGTGAAGAGAACAGGGTGGAGGTGAGGGTAGGAGGGTGGAGTGGGGGGAGAACCCAAGGATGGGGCCTCTCGGAGCAGCCAGCTGTCGAGGTGTGTGGGCTTGGGGAGGTTGGAGAGAGAGCAGGGTGCTGGGTGCTGGGTGTTGGGTGCTGGGTGGGGTTTCTCTCCAGCAGCAGGAGCAGGTGCAGCAGTGGCAGTGAGAGGTGAAAGGGAGGAGAGGCCTGTCAATCAAAGCAGTCTGCAGCCAAGCACCTTCTGCTTCCTTCCCTCAGTCGCAGTGTAGCGTAGTGCACACTAACGGCAAGAGAGAGAAAGAGAGAGAGACAGAGAGAGAGAGAGAGAACTTAGGACTTAGAACTTAGGGCAAAACTATGAAACTTCTGATGATCAAGCACTTCTTTCATTTGGAGTAACGAGGGGATAATTTGTTGAGATGCATGGCCTCTACTAAAGCAAGGACTTTCATCACTGTCAAACCCCTAGCAAACTCATCCGGAGCAAATGTGCTTTTGATTCCCAAATTCAATATTGATCATATCCATCCGCAGATGTATGAACAAAGTGTTAGCGGGGCCTGCGTCTGGGCTTTCTGCTCTTGTCTGCTGACTCATCTGGGCTTGTGTTGGGGACTCGGATGGTTGCGGAGGCTTAATGAACCATAATGACGATGAAAGTAAGAAGGTGTAATTCGCACCAGATGTTGGATGATGAGACGGAATCAGTAAGGCAGCAATTTTTGGCCTAGCAATCTCCAGGGCTCTCTCTCTCTCTCTCTCTCTCTCTCTCTCTCTCTCTCTCTCTCTCTCTCTCTCTCTCTCTGAACATGGGCCTAAGGATTGTTAAACAGGCATTACTTAATGGCATGTTTCTGTTTGCCATGTGTTAAATTCACTCTCACCAAATGTCCCTCAACATCTCCACCCCCACCGAATGGGCAAATAAAAAGAGAATATTCCCAGATAATGATGATCATCATCAGACCTATCATCCATCTGCTCCCAATCCACACTCAACACACTCTCCTACACACACTTAAATTACACCTACAGCGCCTTTCCTGAGTCAGATGGCAGCTAACCTGACACTCTATATTGATAGTTCAGATGGCTCCCTAAGCAAACCCTAAGGCTTGTTAATGGGATGTTGGACTGTGGAGTTAAAATGGCACAAATGACCTAGAAAAAATGCTGATATCAACTATTTCTTGTCTGTTTTGTTGTTTTCTTTCATCTTTTTTGTTTTGTTTTGTTTTGCTTTGTTTACCTGTACCTTAACCTTGTTTTTTGCCCCAGACATGCACTTCCAAAGCCTTGTGTCGGTTGCTATCGTGCTCAGTGCCTCTGCCGCTGAGGGCTCTGACACTTTACCAATCATGACAAGCACTGAGCACAACAAAGGCTTCAATGTCTTACATGAGCGGAGAAAAAAACAGCAAAGAGGAGGGGAACTCAAACAAAAAGCTTTGGAGTTGGCACGGCAACAAGGGACAAAATGCCCCCCCCCCCCCCCCCCCACGCACTAGTTCCCTCCCTCTAAGCCCCTCCAGTGCAGTCATTTGATGGTGGGGGTCTCAACGGACGACTGTCAAATATTTGTTTTTTTGCCTCTCCCTTAATACAGGGGGGTGGCTGAGGGAATGGTTGCCCTCCCTCTAGTTGCTACGCTCATTGCTGTGGGAGGATTGATGTTTTCTTTTCATAAAGGCCCAGCCCGAAGCCCGGCGGATTCAGCGGGATTAATAAATGATGAGGGGACATTAATATTCCCTGCGTTGGCCCGCTCGTCTCTTCGCCATTAACGGGGCTGTGAGGCTGGCTAACCCTCTGCCTCTCGCCGACCACGGCTGCCAATCACTCGACTACCCTGCCAGGTTCACTCACAGTGCTCCTTGAGGGTGGTGGAGGGGCGGGTGGAGGGCACTGAAGGTGCCAGGTGGTGGAGGTTGGAGGTGAGGGTGGTGCTGGTGCTGCTGGAGGCAGTGGGGGATGGTGCTCGTCTGACTTCAAGGATCCCCGTGAGGATGATAAAAAGGGAGAAAGATGGTGGCTTTGGTAAGAGCAGTGATTTCGCGACTCGTTTGCGACTCCTGCCTCCGCCGTGCGCTGCACAGCCCAGCCCAGCCCAGCGTGTCTTCAAAGAGCCGGGTCTCGGCTGAGAGGGCAAAACCGTCGACATGGAAAGCCCTCCCCTGCCTTTGATCTGTCCGGATTTGTTTTACATGTGGTTGCCTGACATTGATGTATTCATTAAAAATGTGCACTGGGTCAAGGGCTTTTTCTCTCTCTTTCTTGTGTGGCTTTAGCATGATACACCAGGGAGTGCTTAGATAAGGAACCACACAGGGGCCCCCAGTCTCTAGTCCCATGGAGGCCCAGCGTCTGGGGCCTAACGAGTATCACAGACAGATGAAGAAAGACAAGTGGCTGGATTTACCGTTGTGGATAGATGTACCATTTGGGACAAATTGCTTTATCAATGGTTTTACTTATTTTTTTCCCCTTTGTTTTTGATTCTTGAAACTTCCTAACCTGACTCTTGCCAGATGAATTTCGTTCTGACTAGCTCCACATGAAATTTATCTGGCGAGAGTCAGGTTAGAAACTCCCATGTTTGGTAGTGAATTGAAGTCCAATCCTTGTGTAATTACAGTAAACAGACACCACACTTAGGAAGATTGCTGCTATTTTACTTTGCAAATCCATGGCAAAAAGTAACAACGTTTTGAGTAATTTCACTCAATTTCACTTTGTATGGCATTTAAATCTTAGCATATTTTTGCAAGTTCTCACCAAAAAACATTTTTGTTTTTTTATTATAGCAAGATAAGCAATGTAATGCACTGTTCTTTATGACAGTAAGATAAACACACACACACACACACACACACACACACACACACACACACACACACACACACACACACACACACACACACAGACACACACACACAGAATAAAATCTCTTAAGGATATTGAGTGTTTGACTCTGTGAGGAAGGGGATTTGGGAGATGAAAGAATTATCTTCAGTGCCCAACTCTTGACAATGCCTCATAATTAATTGCCTGAATCTGTGAGAGACTGTGTTTAATGATTCAAATGGCACATCATGTGAATGAAAGAGGAAATGCAGCTCTGTTTGTGGACACATTGTCCTCAGGAGATCTCATTCTGTTTTGGCCACTGCAGATGGTTAGGCCAGCTGAAGGGGACATTCGAAGTGATCCTCAGGAGGACGGGATCCACAAGTCTTCCTTTCTCCTCTTCCTTTCTCCTCTTTGCTCTGTTTCTTCTTATTCCCTCTCTCCTGTTCTGTACTCCCTGATGATACTGTTTAGTTTACAGCCATCCTACAATTCCACTGCATTGCTGGAGGTGTGTGTATGTGTGTGTGTGTGTGTGTGTTTGTGTGCAGTTTGATGTAGGTCTGGTGTGTGTGTCAAAGAGAGAGAGAGAATGAAAGAAAGAAAAAGAAAGAAAGATAGTAAAATGTCAGTTGTGTGTGTGGTGTGAGGTGTCTGTGTGTGTGATGTGAAGTGTGTGTGTGTGTGTGTGTGTGTGTGTGTGTGTGTGTGTGAGGTGTCTGTGTGTGTGATGTGAAGTGTGTGTGTGTGTGTGTGTGTGTGTGTGTGTGTGTGTGTGTGTGTGTGTGTGAGGTGTCTGTGTGTGTGGTGTGAGGTGGGTGTACCTGTGTATGCTGTGCTGTGCTATGACGGAGATGTCCCGAGGAACCCAACAGGCAAGCTGTCTGGGCTCATTAGAGTGCCCCAGGCCTCCTCAAGTACAGTACCTACTGCTACTGGGCTGACGGGGAATTAAAGCAAACCTACGGGGGAGAATTCCTCATCCTCCACATCATCATCTTCATCATCACCATCATCATCATTATCATTCTATATGTGCTGTCCGGTCCTTCTCCACTTCTCCAGCCTCACATATACAGTATGTCTTTTCTCTGATTCCTCCCTTCATCTCTCTCTCTCTCTCTTTTGCCTCCATAGCTTGAGGTAGAACTATCTGACAGGTTTTGAAAAGTGACTGATAAGAGAGAATAATTAATTTATCAGAGAAGGCCAGGCTCTAATCCCTGGTGTACTGGCGATAAAGAGGAGCCTTTTCCTCCCTCCGTATGTTTTTTTTCCTCCATAGATCGCCTCAGATGATAGAGGGCTTTTTCTTCTGCTCTCCATCCGTTCCCCGTTAATAAGCCTGTCACTGAAGACATGGGCGGGCGGCACCAGCCAGGCCCATGCAGGTTATCTCCGCTTCGCATGCCCCCGTACCCCTCCCTCCCTCTCTCCCTCCCTCCCTCCAAAACACACAGACAGACACACACACACACACACACACACACATACACAGACACACAGAGACAGTCCAGCATGGCGGTGGGGTCTCGGGCCCTTTGAAACCTCCAGTAGTGGCGGAGCTTTTTTGGCGCGGCTCCCGGGCAGTGCTGTCATTTAAGCCGGGCTAATTCAGACGACGGGCGGCCAGGCGGGCAGGCGGCGGGCTGCAGCTCCGGCTGCGGTGAGCAGAGTGGGAGGGATGCTCCTGTGGAGGCCAAGGGATGGGCAGCGCACCAGGGCGGGGACTTTTAAATTCTCTTTTAAGAGACATCAAAATGCAGACAGATATTTTTTTCTTTGTGTGTTTGTCTGGCCAGGAATGCAACTGGGAAGGGATTTGACTTCTGTCTCTCCCTCCATCCCTCTCTCTCTCTGTCTCTCTTTCTCTGATTCTTTTCCTCACACTGTCTTTATCTACCTCTTTCTCTCACTCTCTGTACTCATCTATCTATCTATCTATCTATCTATCTATCTATCTATCTATCTATTTTGGTCTCTCTGTCTCTTTCTCTCAGTGTGTATGTAAGCCATCTGCCTTGTGCGCCCCTGCTCTGGTGGGTAGCAGAGATGAGGTCACTAATGAAGCCTCGAATTGGGGAGGACAGCTCTTTAAATAAATAATGGGCCGGATGATTGAATCTTTGCCAGCCATGGCAACCGTAGCAGACGCAATGCAAAAACGTATTTAAATCAATTTAAATAGATGCCACTGACTCCACAAACACGTATGCTCACAGCATTAATCAGACGCCCAGGCCTCCATATATATCTTACTTATGGATGTATTTCAGGAATAATTCTGCTTAATTTGACAAGATACCTTAATTCAGACAACATCACAGGACAGAGCTGAAAAATATCTCCATCGCCACCTCACATTGAAGTTTTTTTTATTATTATTATTCTAATCAAAACAAAGTTATTCCAAAGTCATCCCAGACATCCCATCACTAAGGCTAGTTTTTATTTCCCCCACATGTCCTTGAAGTACCTCCGCAGAGTGCACTTAAAGTTGGCCAGGCTCTGTGTGTCTCCTTGGGCAAGGGACTCTCCTCTGATGGGGTCCGGAGGTGGCCTTCAGTGGGCCTGCTGAGATTCGTCCATCCCCACGAAAGGCCACCTCCTTAACAGGCTGGCTGATTTCATTACCATACATTACACCGTCTGCCCGGGAGATGTACCGAGACAGTGGGCAGAGGTGGTCAAGAGACTCGGTGGCCTTGGCGTAGCAGGTTCCATCAAGTGTGTGAATATATTGTGTATGCATCTGCCTGTGTCAGTGTGTGTTTGTGTGTGTGTGTGTGTGAGAGAGAGAGAGTTATGTTAGCCCATGTGTAGGCTATGTGTGCTATATGTTTATGTGCTTGGGCATGTGTCCATATGGAATGTGTGTGTGTGTGTGTGTGTGTGTGTGTGTGTGTGTGTGTGTGTGTCTGTGTATGCGTCCTCTATTTAATATTCTGGATTCTCTGGTGTGAACACTAACACTGGCTGCTGCCAGGCTCAAGAAGTTCAACTGGACAAAACAAAATAGCAAAAGTACAAACTCTGTTATCATATCACGTCCAATCACTCACATTGACTCTCTGTGTTGTTGTCTGCCATCGACTTGTTTGGTCTGATTCCTCGTCTTCCCTTTCAGACTGATAGACAAAAGCCCATCTTTGGGCGGGAGACTCATCTCAAGGTCACCCAGACTGATTCCTCTCAAACCTTCACATTGTGATTTTCTCTTCTCTTTTTCCCCATCCTCTCTTTTTTTGGCGAATGCCAGCGATTCTTCCTCTTCATTCGATCGACGGTCGGCAGCGGCCCAGTGGAAACCAGCAGAGCTGATTCCTGCCCTTATCTCGCTGAGGCTTTTAATCTACTCGGGAGCTCGGAGAGTGGAAGCGGAGGGCTGTCATTGTCCTGGGAGGTGAACCGGCGACCTTTTCAATTTCTCCAGCGACGCTTCAAAGCCCTTCCGCCTGGGCGGCTGCACGTCCACGCACAAAGGTGTCATTTGCTTTTCATTTCCACTTCGATAAGGGAGGACAGAAAACATTGTATATTGTAATGCTCTCTCACCCCTTTGACATCAGCAAAATTGAGGCCCGGGCAGGAAGATCGATACAAATTAAAAGCAAATACAAAACCGCGGCAGAGGAAGAGAAAGAAAGAGAGAGAGAAAGAGAGAGAGAGAGAACACTTCAGGGTTAAGAAATCCATTGGCTTTCTCTTGACTCAAGCTCTTGCCCCAGCTTTGTTTGCAGAGGAGGTTACAGAGATTGAGAAGAAATTGCCAAGAAGTGTAGAGAAGTTAGGCAAAGTTCAGTGGCATCTTTGGACTTTTTATTTCATTATCATTTTCCATGTGTCTTCACAATAAGTGTCGACTGAGAGTTGGTAACTAAAATGCAACTGAACAAGTTGGGTAATTAACACAATATTTCACCTTTACCCATCAGCAGATTTTTTTGTCGGGCTAAGCGGTGATAATGAACACATTTAGATAAATGAATTGCCCCTCTGTCAAAGCCTTACTTCGTAATGGGAGGCAATTAGTAGTTTGCACCTGGATGTACAAATAAGCTGACGTGGAAAAAATACTGTCCAAGTTTCATGGAAGTGAAAGCAAACTCTTTATCTCACAAGAATTACCATACGTATCTGTGAGAGGACAGACTGTACCGCTTAATCTCCTGAACCGGCAGTATTTTTATGATTTAAGGCGCACAAAATCTGCTGTTTGAATAAAAGTAGTAAATAAAGTATTTTCACTGCTCTGTGGGGGTTGTAGCTGTTCGCCTGAGTCGCAGGGCAGAACCTATATCGACATTGATTACTATGAGATGTGGTGCTATTATCTGACTCATTGTAAACCTAGTCGTGTGTGAGCTGATAACACAGGCTTGATGAAGCGTGGCGCAGAGTTGTGTGACTCTCCAGGCAGCTGAGTGTTTGGTGCTCATGTTGCTTAGCGAGCAGACAGAAAGCTGGTGCTGGACGTCGAGCAGTTGCGGCTTGCTCACTCCATCTCTGCTGACCCGTACTGGACGTCGTGCAGGAGAAGCTTGCCCGCTCCGTCTCTACTGACCTGTACTGTGGTCTTACCTGTGGCCTGCCCCGGAGTGCTCTTCCTCAGGCCAGACACATGGACCTGCATAGGGCAGGGCAAGCGTTGACCCCAGCAACTCCCTATTTGCCCTCTTTGTCAGTAGCTTTTTTTAAAGCCAGCCAATCTCTGTGAGCCTCTTCCTCCTCCAATCTATTTTCTCAGGAGGAATTTGAACCCAGTTCAGACTTATATGCTAAGATATGAACAGGACATGGTTCATTGTTATGCATGTATTGTATTTTAATATCAGAATCAGAATGACTACTGTATGCCAGAATCAGCTTTAATGCCAGACTATGCCTATCTGGCATGGCTGAAACCTGGCAGTAGTGCATGGCTCGGACACATTGAACACTCCTCCCTGTGCCCGGTCAGGTCTCGCTGGGAAGACATCAGTTCTGTCGCCTGATTTATACCATAGGCCTTCGCCACCTCCATGACCCCCACTGAGCCAATGGCATCGCTTTTCTCACAGAAATCTCCACCTGAAAGCCAATAGCATCATCACGTCCTCACTGAAAAGCCCACCCCCCTCCTGCCCCGGCTCCAGCGTCATTCGTCCCGATGACGGAGCGCCGCAGAGTGATATTTTATCATTATCGCGGCAACATCTACACAACATTAACCAAATTACATCTCGCTAGCGACACATTCTGTGGCAGGTGGCCCTGCATCGATCATTCGGCCACTTTAGCCCTGGGAAAATAGGAAAATGGTGACTGGCTGTAATTGTGTTCTCCTCCCTCCTCTATTCAGCTCCTGGTATAGAGGTGGGCAGACCTGCTCTCTCTCTCTCTCTCTCTCTCTCTCTCTCTCTCTTTCTCACACACACACTCTATTACCCAGCAGGCTCTGTATGCAGGAACAGGGAAATGGAGGAATTACAGGTGCAGTTTGCAGTCTCAGTAAAAATACATGCCTTTTCCCCCCAGTCATGGTGCCATTTTGTTGGCAGACACGATGAGAACATGGTCCAGATGCCCCAGTGAATTTTATGCATTTGTTCATTTTGTCCCCTTCAAACCAACTCAAAACTAAAGCCTATTCCCATAAATGTTGATCTCAAGACTTTTCAGCTCTTAGAAAATAAATCTTTACCTCTAAATCCATCATCATTAATCATCAACAATATTGGTGTCTCAGGCTGCAGTAACAATACCTTGTCTGTTTCTGTGGTAAAGGCAGAGACATATTCTCATATTCCAAATATTCTTAAACCCTGAGGGATAAACAACTGAAGTATAAGTGCACAGTAAACCTGTCTCGTGGCTAAACAGACTCCTTCGCAGAATTACTGCAATAGCATCATCCAGATCAGAACTAGCAGACTGGCTCAGTGTCCTAACTGGCTCAGTGTCCTAACTGGCTTAGTTTCCTAACTGGCTCTAAACTGTTCTTGCTCTTTAGTGACACATCAGTGACTCTCAGCAATGCTGGAATTTCACAGATGACCCGACACTCTCCACTTCACCAGCATGGGAGAGGTCATCTGACCTGGAAGTGAAGTTCAATCTCTCCACATGATAGTATTAGTAGACTAAGCAGAGTGGCAAAGAAATAGTTGGAGAGGATCAAAGAGAGAGAGAGAGAGAGAGAGAGAGAGAGAGTAAGAGAGTATACTAACCACATTGCTAATGTGAGTGAATAGAAATGAAGAGACAGACAGAGTGGAAGAGTGAAGAGGAGAGAGAGACAGGAGAAAGCGAGTGAGAGAGAGGAAGATTGAAGAGGATAGAAAGAGAGAGAGGAAGATTGAAGAGGATAGAGAGAGAGAGAGAGGAAGAGTGAAGAGGAGCGAGAGAGGAGAAAGCGAGTGAGAGAGAGGAAGAGTGAAGAGGATAGAGAGAGAGAGAGAGGAAGAGTGAAGAGGAGCGAGAGAGGAGAAAGCGAGTGAGAGAGAGGAAGAGTGAAGAGGATAGAGAGAGAGAGAGAGGAAGAGTGAAGAGGAGCGAGAGAGGAGAAAGCGAGAGAGAGAGAGGAAGAGTGAAGCTGAGGAGTGGAGGAAGGGGGGGGGAGCACGAGGAGGACACACGTTGAGCGATGAGGGAAGGCATCACTTCCTGTTGTTGTAGGCGCTGGGCGTAGATTAGGACCAGACAGGATCGCCATCGACCGCAAATTAAAAACAAATAAGAGAACGCCGCCGAGCACAACCGTTGTTCTCGACCTCCATTATGCTTTGATTCATGGTGCATTGACCCGGAGCAGGCCGGGTCAGTCTGCCTGCGAGCGCAAATTCTTGCAGCCTCATTGACAAGCCGCAGTGGCAGTCAATAACCTATTTAATTTAATGTCACAGCCAATGCGAGCGCAGTGTATTGACAAGGAGCTGAATGCACCTGGGCGAGGAGAAGAAGCAGCCCCAGCTGCATGGGGCTGATAAAGTGCAAGTGAAAAATCCCATCTCGCACTCCTGCTGAATACCTGGGCCCCCTTATAAATGATTAAACTCCTGCCCTCCTGCAAAGTGTGTGGAGAACTTCAACCCACGGGAACGGATGTCAATGATTTGGCCGAGGCTGAGAAAGTTCACCGCTCGCAAAGATCCCAATATCTAAGTCCAAGTAGCCTTTCTGCTCTCTCGCTCTTGCTCTCTCTCTCTCTCTCTCTCTCTCTCTCTCTCTCTCTCTCACTCTCTCTCCCTCTCTCCACATCCTCATCACCAGCTGCCCTTTTTAAAATGCCGCCGAATAGCAAAGGTTACAAAAGCAGCACTTGTGCTCTAAAAGAATGAAAAAAATCTAATAAAGCGTCGTGGTCCAGATCGAAACATCATCGCTGTGATATCCTTTGAAAGGGGAAAAAAACCCATGTGGCTGTGTGCATGCGTTTAAAGTCAGTTTAACCGTGCTCAACAAAAGCAAATATTGAGAAACTGTATGAGATATGAATGTCAAACAGTGTGGCACTCGTTACAGATTTGTATTATTTGTTTTCTAAAGCGCATAGGCTCTCTGTCAGCTCGACCCAGGCTTGAACAAAAGTGCCCGAAGTGTTGGCATGACGATGTGTGGACAGAACCCGTCCCATCTGTGCCCAATTGCGGAACGCATGCAGGTGACATCTGAAGGTGAGTCCTACCTCAACACACACACACACACAAACACAGACACACACACAAACACAGACAGACACACACACACTCACACTTGATGCCCCTCTGACGGTCAATAAGCCGTTTAATCTGTGAGCTGTGGCGCTGTCAATACCTCACGCCTGCGTTGTGTCCAGGAGAGGCGAGGATGTGGATGCTGCCCGCCCCTGATAAAGCATTCGCCCGCCCCCCAGCCCACACCCCCCCCAACCCTCAGCCTTTGTCTTCGGTGTGGCTGGGAGCAAAGAGCCCTCGGACCGTTTCAATAATTCATCCGGCGCTTTAATGAGCTGCGGCAGTAATCCGCGGCAGCAGGCGGCCACAGCCTCGCGGCGCTCCAAAATGAACCCGATTAGAGGATTACTCGCCTGCATTTTTGTATTCATGCACTAATTTACAAACATGACAATATCGTTCCAGAAAGTCAGTCAGTCAGTACGGTGGCTTTAAAAAAAAGTGAGCCAGCAGGTTTTTTTCATTTGTTTTTTTTTTATAATCCTGCCATTCCAGATTTTAAGCTCCCTTTCATTTGCCCGCTGCACGGGTGCCTAAGGAACCTGCTGGGTGGATCATGTTGAAAATAATGAACGCCACTCTCACCTATGCGTTGCATGTCAAAAAGTATTAACGCTATTGTTCAGGTGGTTTAATGGTGAATTTTCACCCTGCCCACAGCGCAGATGTAATGAAATGTTTATTGTTCACTGTTCGAGCGTAATATTGATATAGCATTGCTAAGTTGCTACTGAACAAATCATGTAGAAATGTGTGCTTCACTGAATAAAGTATATCAAGGTGGAAATAAATAAAACTGGTTGTCTAATCTATTATGGATGAGTACAAATCAAACAGAGTAACATGACACTGTAAATCCTATAGAGGCAATAAAGGACACTTTATCAAATCCAAAATCTTAAAGCCATATTGGACACAGCATGAGACCCATATGGCATTCCTCCTGTTTCTTCATTGATGATGAAAAAGCTGAGACTTTGGCCATTTATCAAACCAGGAGAACAACTCATAGAACAAGGTCTCACAGAACTCCACCTGTAAAGCACTCTTTGAACTCTCTGTTCAGTGTGTGTGTGAGTGTGTGTGTGTGTGTGTGTGTGTGTGTGTGTGTGTGTGTGTGTGTGTGTGTGTGTGTGCATGCATTGCATACATGTTTCAAGCCTGAGGATTCTACTGTGTGTGTGTGTGTGTGTGTGTGTGTGTGTGTGTGAGGGGGAGAGAGAGAGATGGCGAAAGAGAGAATATGTCTGTATGTGTCTGTGCGAATGAGTATATACAGTGTATGTTTGTGTGTGTGTGTGTGTGTGTGTAAGTGTCTGTGTGTGTACATGTGTCTCTGTGTGTGTGTGTGCCCGTGTGTGTATGTGTGCATGTGTGTGTGTGATTAAACTTGAGTATCCTCCTCTCTTAGGTAGTAGCAGTGGAGCTCAAAGCTAATTGAAAGGCGCTCACATTCATTTCCACTGCACAATGACTGCTAAGGGAATTGGGCAGCCTGATTTTCTCTCTCTCTCTCTCTCTTTCTTTCTTTCTCTCTCTCTCTCTCTCTCTCTCTCTCTCTCTCTCTCTCTCTTTCCCTCTCCCTCTCTTCTGCATGTGCTGAGATCTGAGTGATAAAGCCCAATAAATAAAACCTCTCTGACCTGACAGTCTCTCTGTGGAGCTCCATTAAATTCCCTCACCGGCGAGAGGAAGTTCTGATCCGTGCATACATTTATATGTCATTAGGCGGCCTGGCAGACAGACCAAGTGAAAAGGAGGCACTTAGCTCTAAATGAGTGACTCACAAAGGATGTGCTCCAGGTTGGTACCTTTTTTCCCCCTTTTTTACAATGTACACTTTGCCTTTTAAATGAAAATATGGACTTCCAATTTGTCTGTCTATGACTCGTAATGAATGTCTAGCATTTTCATGGAAATGAACAATGGGTTGTCTGCACCAACCATCTTGCAATGCACAGGATATCATTAACATATATGCCATTCCATCTTAACGAACTTCTCCTTATATAGGGACTGTGACGAATCTGTGCATTACCATAGCGATAATGGCTAATTATCTCTGGATCCAGTGATCTAATTGTAGTGCAGGGTCCTGCTGGTCTATCTGGGGTTGGGTTGGATAGTGTGACAGATAGCAGTGCTCTATTCCGTATTTTCAAGTGTAGCTCCATAGAATGTTAAAGTTCATATCAGAGGTGGTGGTGTCCATAGCACGGTGGCAGGGAAGAGAGTGAATCAGATGGTTATCTAACTGAAGGATCTCCCCAGTGCAGCTCCGCATGGGAGTTTGGAGTTAATTAGTGAGGGTTTATTTGTGGGCAAACAAACTGTGAGTTGCTATCCTTTCTTTCTCCTTCTTTCTTTCCCTTTCTCTCTCTTTCTCTCTCTCTCTCTCTCTCTCTCTCTCCGTGCTGGGTCCCTGAGGGCTGTGACCGTCGAACATCCCCCTAAATTCACTCAGACAGATGAGGCTCGCCTGCTAGCGCTGTCTCTCAAGGGCAAAGTCACATTTTCCAGAGACACTATGAAACCGCAGTGACACAGAAAACATCCCCTCCTGAGGACAGACGTCCCAGTAGTGCCTCCTCCCTCGTCGCCTCTCCCCCCATCACGACGCCGGACCTAACATGCAACACTAGCAGGTTGGGCCAAAGAATACATATGAATAAACAGGTTTTTATTACATGAGAAAACATCAGAGAAATGGCAATTACCTGAGATGAAAACTGTACTAATACATTTCTTTCAAAGTATCCTATTTGAGTGGCATTAACCCTTAGCTGTCATCCTGATGCATTTGTCCCATATATTTTATATTTATGGTTTAGATGTGTTGTGTAAGCACCAGTGTCTCTCTCCTTAAACCAACCTGGATTCCAGACACGTTATTTCCCTGTGATTACATTCATCCACCCGTGGGATTTGCATGTTTGTTGTCACATGAGCACTGTCTGCTTCAGGACAGCTGTGGGCACAGACATTGCACCAAAGACGTGCTGTTGTGTCACATCTGCATGTACTGTATGCTCCCGTGTCCCTGTACATGTAAAAGTGTGTGTGTGTATTGCCGATGATGTATGCATAGCAAACGACAGATGAGCCATGAAATACTCATCCAGCCCCCCCTCCATCCCCACACACCCCTCTCTGATGGCACCACTCTTCCCCCACCTCTCCAGGGGGTAGGTGCTGATGCTTGCCCACTTCCTGCGGAGCACCTTGATGAGGCACTGCTGCATTGCATCGCGTGATTGATGGGTGGCACTAACAGGAAGTGAAGTGTGGGGCGAGCCACAATATGAAAGACCAGAAGCGTATGTCCTCCTATCCATAGACACACACACACACACACACACACACACCCTGACAGGAACAAGCGTAGACACACATCAGGCTAAATGAGTGCATATTAATACCAGCCTCATTGCTCTGAGTCACGTCCCTGGCTCATGTCATCACCGCCGGCTGTCCTCTCAGACCCACCACTCTCCACTCCTCTCCACTCCTCTCCACTCCTACTCCCTTCTCTTCTCTCCTCTCCTCTCCTCTCCTCTCCTCTCCACTCCTCTCCTCTCCTCTCCACTCCTCTCCCCTCCTCTCCCTTCTCTTCTCTCCTCTCCTCTCCTCTCCTCTCCACTCCTCTCCTCTCCTCTCCTCTCCTCTCCACTCCTCTCCTCTCCTCTCCACTCCTCTCTGCTTCGCTCCGCACTGCTCTACTCCTCTTGTCTCCACAGAGAAGACAGGGCACACGCATATATAATCACTGCTAGTTAATTATTAAACTGAACTAAATCTATAAATATGTAATTACAATTAAAGTTTGAATGGATATTCTTTTGGCAGGACACAGAAAAAAATTAGAATCTGATCTAATAATCGTGTCCATCTCAACGATTGTCTGAGCGAAGCAATCATTTCCACTTTGTGTGGTTTGATTGATTGTTTCAATGACACTTTAATGGCCTCAACTTTACCCTGTTACTGACCCCTGTGGGAGTGGAGGGGGTCATAGCTATTCTGCGTTTATGGGCAGGTTTCAGGCCCGACTAATCAAACAAACCATTAAGCCTCTTCAGCGTTTAGTTATGCCATCTGGCTTTATGTCTGCTGTGATTGAGATGTCAGTAATAGGTAGAGAGAGGGAGAGAGAGAGAGAGAGAGAGAGGGATATAGAAAGAAAGAGAGAGAGCAAGATATTCTTCAGTGATTCCAGCACTGTCTTTCTCGTTCATTGAAAGGTCTAATTTGTGTATTGATCAGTGATGGCTCTATCATGAGTGGTGTTGAGAGAGTGGGTGTCGCAGTTAGCACACCCACACACACACACCCACACACACACACACTGGGTCATCACTGTCCATCAAACACTAGTGCGTATGAGCGAGATAAAGGCTGAGACATGCACACAATAAGTGAGATGGGGGCTCAGACACACAGAGAATAGGGAGAGAGATGAAATATGAGACAGAAAGAGGTGCACTTACTGTAAAGGGGTGAGAACATAAGAGAGAGAGAGTAAAGAGGTGAACATACTGACAAGCATCAAAAGACAGAGTGAATGCAGAGAGAGAGAGAGAGAGAGAGAGAGAGAGAGAGAGTTATTATCATAATATAGTTATTCCTGTTATCTATAATATAGTTATGTTGTTGTTATATGTTTGTATGGCAACACTGCTTCACTGAGTAATGCCAATACAGTTTCATTGAAATTGAAATTTAATTTATGAGGGGGGGGGGGGGGGTGGAGAGGAAATGGAAGGCAAGAAGAGATTTCATTTATACGAAGAGATTTTTATTTATAGAAGAATCAAAAGAAACTCAGAAAGGAACAGAGGTAGAGAGAGAAAGGAAGGTGATGAAAGAGAACGGCAGACAGAGAGAAAGAGAGAGCATAACAGAGAGAGAGAGAATAACAGAGAGAGAAAGAATTAGAAAGAGAGAGGATAAGAGAGACTGTGCATACCAGGGAGAGAGAAGGAGAGAGGATGATAGAGAGAGAGAGAAAGAGAGAGAGTGCAAGCGTGAATGAGCCCGGCAGGCCTGCTGTTTGTCTAATCCATGCAGAAGGGCCTAATGTCTTAATTGGTGTGAGTGGCAGCGGCCGGTACCTGACCAGACTCATTAATCAGCAGACATAGAGCTGGAGGGAGGGAGGGAGAGAGGGAGAGAGGGAGGAAGGGAGGACAAGAGAGAGAGACCAGTGTAAGCAGAGGCAGTGAGCACAAGCTAGTGTGATCAGGGTCACAGAATGTGTGTGACAGGGTCCCGCAGCCTTGTTCTCCCGAAATACCACCACCACAACCCCCACCGCCACAACCCCCACCGCCACAACCCCCACCGCCACAACCCCCATCGCCTAACTAGCCGAGTCCTGATGCTGCCCCGCCGGCGCCCCTCCACCGAGCCCTTGACACCCGACGTGATGCCTCCAACTGAGCGTGTCACAGTCATCCTGTCACAGATACAGGCAGGGGGGGGGCAGACCCAGAGGAAGCTCTAATTAAGAGCACAGGCAGTCAACGGCAGCAGCAGCAGCATCAGCATCAGCATCAGCATCACCATCGCCCAGACAACACAAACACAACACAACAACAAAGACAAACATGCATGCAGCCTCTCTTTGACATGCAGACACATGAGCATGGACATGAACACTAATCATCGCCATACATACCTACACACTACACATGGACATATGTACACACTTCACATGCACACTACACACTACACATGCACACTACACACTACTCACTACACACTACATATGCACACTACACACTACACACTTCACATGCACACTACACGCTACACATGCACACTACACACTACTCACTACACACTACTCACTACACACTACGCATGCACACTACACACTACTCACTACACACTTCACATGCACACTAAACAGTACACATGCACACTACTCACTACACACTACACATGCACACTGCACACTGCACACTACACACTACACATGCACACTGCACAGTGCACACTACACACTGCACACTACACACTACTCACTACACACTTCACATGCACACTACACACGCACACTACACACTACTCACTACACACTTCACTACACACTACACATGGACATACATACACACCTCACATGCACACTACACACTACACAACACACTTCACATGCACACCACACACTACACAACACACTTCACATGCATGCACACTACACACTACTCACTACTCACGCACACTACACACTTTACATGCACACTACACACTTCACATGCACACTACACACTACACATGCACACTACACACTTCACATGCACACTACACGTGCACACTACACACTATACAATTCACATGCACACTACACACTACACACTTCACATGCACACTACACGTGCACACTACACACTACACACTTCGCTCTTGAGCCCGGGAAATTTGGTCTCTGCATCCCAATCCGTGAATTAGTGAAACACATTCAGCATACAGTGAACACACAGTGAGGTGAAGCACACACTAATCCAGACGCAGTGAGCTGCCTACTACAACAGCGGCACACAGTGAGGGGTTAGGTGCCTTGCTCAAAGGCACTTTAGCCGCTTCCTACTGGTCGGGGTTAGAACCGACAACTCTCCGGTTACAAGTCCGAAACGCTAACCAGTAAGATCTGGGGCCACTGGAAGTATTTAACATGTTTTACAACCACATCCCTCATCACCATCTATAGATATAAGGTTTGGGTCTCTTATCACACTCTATAGATGTGTTTGGGTCTCTTATCACACTCTATGTAAGGTTTGGGTCTCTTATCACACTCTATAGATGTAAGGTTTGGGTCTCTTATCACACTCTATAGATGTAAGGTTTGGGTAATTATGCTGCAGGCACTGGAAAGCAACCTCAGCAGCCTAACACAGCTCCACCTTCCATAACCACATCAGACAGGTCCAATGAGTCCTATTGACCTCCCTGTTTGACTTCTATTGACTGGGATATGTGTAAGTATCGCATAACCTGTGGGGAATAGTCTGCCTTGTTGTGGTCAGAGTGGAGGGCACCTCTAATTGCTCTCTACATCATGGTTGTTGGTCTTTTCTGAGCACTAATAGGCCAGTGGGCTCCTGATGTTCCAGGATGTGTTGTGTTCATATGGGACATTTGTGTCTCAATCTTCTACAGGTCACTTCTTCTGAAAGAAAGAAAATAAGAAAGAAAGAAAGAAAAGGGAAGCAGAGGAGACAGAGAAATATAAGGAGAGAGAGAGAGAGAGAGAGAGAGAGAGAGAGAGAGAGAGAGAAGAGGAAGAAAGGAGGTCTGGAAAGTGGAGCCTGAGGGACAGAAGTCATTGTCAGGACACGTGGGGACTCGGGTGCCTGTATGTGTGTGTGTGTGTGTGTGTGTATGTGTGTGTGTGTGTGTGAATTTCTGACTTCTCGACTCCCCTTCTCCACGCCCTAGGGTGTGTGTTTATGTGCGTGTATGTGTGTGTGTGTGTGTGTGTGTGGAGGGGGGCATGAGGGACAAGGAGAGGTCACTTAGCTGCCTGTTAGTGCTGCTTTTTTCTCAGCCTATTCACGGGCAGACCATTAAACCCAAACCAAGCTTTTTGTGTTTGTGTCATCACGCTTGTCTTTTCCTGTCTCCCTCACGTCCGTTTTTTTCCCTCTCGCACGCCCGCCCAACTCTGCTGCTGTCTGTTGTCGTGACACAGAAAGAAGAGAAAGATAGACAGAGAGAAATAGAGAGGAAGAAAGGACATGGGGTTCAGTATTAGATGGTTTGAAGGCTGCGAAGCTTCAAGTATTCTTACAGTGTGTGTGTGTGTGTGTGTGTGTGTGTGGGTGTGTGTTTGTGTGTGTGTATTTCTGTGTCTCGCCTTAAACAATGCCATACATGAAAGTGGGTCATGGCCTTACATATGAATGTACAGTCCATTATAAGTGATAAATAAAGTGTGGTTCAATGACGTGTCAGTTATACAGTGTTCACCCAGATAAACATCTTCTTCACCCCAGATAAAAACAACATTCATATCACAGAAGCTCTGAGGTGCCTCATTTAAGCCACCACATTGGAAAATCATTGGTTTAATTTAACGATCTTAATGATGCAACCATACAAATGAATCGCATTATGAATAGCATATGAATTGTAGCCTTTAGTAGCCTAAACATTAATGAGCGTAATACCTAATAGGTTTATTTTTGCTTTATTACAAAGTGATGGGAGGATTAACAGATTTTATGTATATGTAATCAAATTATAAAGTTTAATTGAATTAGTTGAACTGAATTAAAACACATTAAAAAATAATAATGCAGATAACCATTACAAATGTCCTATTTACAGTTCTTGTTTATTCCCCTTTCGTGTTGTTGCTTCGTGAGATTTCTGAAAGCGTGACCCAGTAACCTTTTTATGTAATTTGTGGGCCAGCTTCATGTTCAATGGCCTTTACAGCACACACTGTTCATCTCATCTCACCTCTGGCCTTGGTCCTCAGACGGCGCTGAGGCCATTTCAAAACAACACACCACCTCCCATCAACCCACACTCACACTCGGCTCTTTCAGTCGCACTCGGCTGTTTTACTGTCCACTAGATCCAGTTTGAATCTTCAATCTCAGGTTGAGCTGTAGTTCTGTGTTCCTTTTATCCATTTATTGTTTTCCTGAAGTTATTTCCTTTTTGACATTAATTTCCAAACACAAACATTAAATGTGGACAGAAGCCAAGGGCATGAGTTTGGTGAATCTTACTGTAATCCAGATGCTGTGATTGTGGCATGCATCAGGTTCATTTAGAATTGTGTGTGTGTGTGTGTGTGTTTGGTAGGGAGTGATTATTCTTTTAAAATGCATTTTTTGTAAACATGTGACATGTGCTTACGATGTCTGTGTTTTCTCTGTCCTATGGATATAAAAATGAAAAAATGCATAATGTTTATTCACAGACAGAATGAGACAATATATATATATATATTTTATCAAAGTTCTATTTGTTTGAAGTTCCTTCGGGGCTAGTGATTCTCCCAACCTTTTGTGCGTAGTGAGGTGTGGGACTTAAGAAGGTTTAGCATCCTCAGGGAACATTCCTTGCCATCTATGGTCTGGAAAGCAGCACAGAATGTCAGACTTTTATTATGGCTGGAGGAACAAAGTGCATCCCAGTCCGTTTGATTTTGTGTCAGAGAGTGGAAGTGAGACTATTTGTGTGTGTGTGTGTGTGTGTGTTTGTGTGTGTGTGGGTGAGAGAGAGAGAGAGACAGAGAGAGAGAGAGAGAGAGAGAGAGAGAGAGAGAGAGAGAGAGAAAGAGAGAGTGTGTGTGTAAAAACTTTTTGTTTTTTAAACTGTGAAACAATTTCACAGTATGACTATGCTTTTCTCATAAATCTTGGTGTGGATATATACACTATTATATAATATATATTTAACTCTAACTGAAGGATTATGGCTGCTCAATATATGCTCCCAAGCCCATTCTCTCTGTATGATGTTAATAGAAAATATGAAGGGGCTACTTACAAAAAAATTAGGGTTTGATATGAAGATGGGACTGTCAAAGTTTGCTGTGATGTTGAATCTGCCCTTTGCTGTGTGTGTGTGTGTGTGTGTGTGTGTGTGTGTGTGTGTGTGTGTGTGTGTGTGTGTGTGTGTGTGTGCGCGTGTGTGTGTGTGTGTGTGAGTCCTTTATTTTGTGCATTTTGTGCACAAATGTCCATGAGATATCTGCCCAGTGCAACAGAATGCAACTCTGACATTATACTTAAATGCAACATTTCAGTACATATGCACATACCAGGGCTCCCTGGAAAAAAGACATTTAAAGATCTCAATGGGACTCACCTGCTAAAATAAAATAAAGATAAAGTATATGTTTTATGTTTTTTTTTTTATCTTACACGTTGCCTTTTCTCTGTCTCCATCTCCCTCCAGTTGTTATTTTACTCTCATTGCATGGCCCTTCCTAACCTATCATTCTAACTCTCTCTCTCTCTCTCTCTCATCTATTATCTCTCTTTCTCACCTTCCATAACTGTCCTTCATCCAGGTTTTGTCTGGTTCTCCCTCACAGTAAATGGGTTTTGCTTCATGAACCAGCTGTCTAATTGTCTACAAGATCCCCCCTTTCTCTGGATGTAAATGATGTGATGTCCTCTGTATCGTGGCCAATAAAGGGCAGTGTTGTGAGAGGCAGGAGAAGAGCTGCTAGCCGTGCGCTGCCAAGGTTTGGACCTCTGGAGGCCTAAAGAAAGTGCAGAATGACACCCTGAGAGAGAGAGAGAGAGAGAGAAGGGAGAGAGGGAGAGAGAAGGGAGTGAGGAAAAAAGGGAATAAAAGTGAGAGAGAGGAGAAAAAAGGCGCTTTCATTACACCCAATCCAAAGCAGTTTGCCCATGAAAGTGGCATGGCGGTGACAAACTGTGACAGTGGCGCGCTCCCTCTCGCTGCCTTTTTCCCCGTGTAACCTCGCTGGTTGCCAATCGTCACGCTGTCTCTTCCCATCGGCCCCGGGTGTGTGAGATGGCTCATGGGCTATGCGAGCAGCCCCCGCACCGCACAAAACGGCAGGGAACGGGAAAAGAGGACAAAAAGGATGAAAAAGAGAGAGATGGGGGATAGAGGTTATATCCAAGGAGAGAGAGAGAGCAAAAGACCCCATTTTATCTTTTCACTTCACTGAGCCTGGCTCCACACTGCTTTGGCTGTCTCTGTCTCTGCCTCTGCTTCTGCCTCTGCTGCTGTTGCACGGTTTGCCACTCTCTTTTAGTCACTTTCGCCTCCTCACTTTGCACAAGATGTATTTTTTTTTCAGTCCTTTTTGACCTTGTCCTCTCGCAAACCGTTGACGATAAAGTCACCGGACGTACGCCTCTCTTCCCTGCCACTACACATCTCTCCAGAGAGCAGGTCTCTGCCTCTCCGATGAGGGACCCGTGGCGAGTGGCTCACCGGTGGGCATACCACTCACCATCACCCCACTCAACAGGGACCATGCGTGATTGACTGGAAAAAGACTACATTAACCTTTCAGATGGCGAGCTGCATGTTATCTTCACCTGCCAGAACATGTGAAGTCCTCTTATGCAGGTGTATACAGTGGCCATGGGAGGAGGACATGTATTGTATAATCAACACAGGTGGAAAATCAAAGTTTGGATAATGTCATGTGATGCAATCTGGGAAAACCCTTCACATGGTGCAATTTTAGGAAACATAGCACCCTAGCAACATCCCAGGTTTTGGAAGGATGGTATCCAGGATTTAGGGGATAGGGGGTGCTAGGGGTGTCCAGAATGTTACCAGGATGGTGTCAGAATCTTAAGTTGGTGAAATTTCACCAGAGAGGGTTGAAAAATAGCAAAAATCAAGGATTTTTGAATGCACATGTGAAGGGTTTTCCTAGATCGCATCATTATGTCCACAGCACTTTGTGAACATTACCCTAGCTTGACCAGATGGCTAAAAGTGCTCTGTCAGGGAATGGATGGGATGCAAGCATGGGAAACCCTTTGGTTCTGTGAACCTAAAGTTATTTATAGCCTTAGATCTAGTCTATATGCATCTAAGGAATCTAGTTATTTCTAGCATTTTCTGTGGGGGTGGGGTGATCACAGAGAAGTCTGAACTGTGCCTGTGCTCTAATCCAGTAAACTTTGGGAGCACTCGCTCTATCTGTCTGTTCCATCGGATCTTCTCTTTGCTGTTGACTGAGCATGTAAGTGCATTTGACTTCTCATTTTTTATAGATCAGTATCGATCATCCCACGGAAGAGACGCGCGGCTCTCAAGATAGCAATCAAAGCATGGCAACGTTAGGCCCCCATTTCCCCTCACCTTGTCAGGCGGAATTGATTTTATGGGTGTGGGGGTCTCTCTCTCTCTCTTTCTCTCTCTCTCTCTCTCACTCTCTCTCAATCCTGCTGTGCTTTAAAATCTTCATCTTCTCTGGCTTGCCTGCTAACGTTGTTGACATGCTTCAGTGGGCTTTGAGAAATGGCTGCTTGCTCTTGCCTCAGACTTTGCAGAATGGCTGTAAAATGTTTGTTTATTTGCTATTACAAATGGTTCAAAATGGTTCTCTGTGACACTTTTATGACCCCTCCCTAATCAATATTTTATTTCGGATTTTCACCGGTATTGGGTTATCTTCTGTAATCTCAAACATATTGATGTTCATATGGAGTGGAATCCTATAAATATTGCATACATTATATACATCCCTTAATCACTTGGATCATCTTGGCTATCAGATCTTACTGTATATGGTTCATGGAGACTCTTTCTTTTTTCACTTCTTTAGCTTCTTGAGCCCTGTATTGCCATGGAAAATATAGCCCTTTCAGAAATAGGTTATACGTGTGACTAGAATAACAACAAATAATGTGAATCTGAATGAATTTACAAAACAAATACTATAATGATAATTACTGATTTTTCCTGTTTACATTACACTTATAGACTAATCATCAACAAGACATCTTAAATCTTAAACTGTATAAATCATCGAAAGAAGAACCAATCAGTGGAAAGCACTCCGTGCCACACCACGGGTCTATGTGACTGAGTTATATTGATAGGCATGAAGCCAGAGCTGAGTATGTAAATGCCCTGCTCGGCCCCATGCTGGGGTTAAACACATGTGTGCTGGGGGCGATCAGGCCTGAACCCCCATCCTCCTCATCAAACCTCCTCTGGAGACGGCCTGCTCGGTGGGAGAGGGAGCGGAGAGAAAAATGCTTCCTCCTGACGGAGCCCTTTAAAATATTCACACTTGAATTTACAGTTGAGCTCACTATCTCACACACACACACACACACACACACACTCTCTTTCTCTCTCTCTCTCTCTCTCTTTCTCTCTCTCTCTCTCTCTCTCCTCCCCTTCTCTTTCTTTCTCTTCTCTACTACTTGTACATGTGGCTCACTCTCTATATGTCTTTTTCTCTCTCCCTCTCTCTTTTCCCTCCGAGCTCTCTCTCACTCTTGCCCCCACCCTCATTCCTGTTCCCTCCATCTCTCTCTCCCTCTCCTCCCCTTCATTCTCTCTCTCCTTCTCCATCTCTCCCTCTCCCTCCATCTCTCTTCATAATCTACTCATTAATAATAGGCTCTTGGTGTCACCAGCACAGCTCCCAGCGTGGGGCTAATGTGGAGATGGAGCCGTCGCTTAGGGAAGGCCAGCTCGCCCGGGCCCACACCAGACCACCCCACAGCACTCGCCTACTCCTGCCTCTCCTCTCTCTGCCTCTCCTCTCCTCTCTCTGCCTCTCATCTCTCTGCCTCTCCTCTCATCTCTCTGCCTCTCCTCACTCTCCTCTCCTCTCTCCTCTCTCTGCCTCTCCTCTACTCTCTCTGCCTCTCCTCTCTTTTCTCTGCCTCTCCTTTCTCTCCTCGTTCTGCCTCTCTTTTCCTCTCCCCTCCTCTCCTCTCCTCTCCTCTTCCTCTTGCATTTGCCTCTCCTTCTACCTATGTGTCTACCTCAGCCTGTCCTTCTTCTCCTTCTTCTTCTTCTTCTTCTTCTTCTTCTTCTCGATCTGCCTCTGCTTCCTCTTCTGACTGGACCGGACTGTCTATTGGGTATTACAGGCTGACTGGACCGACTATTGGGTATTACAGGCTAATCTATATCTGCTTCAGCGTCTGTTTCATTGATGATGGACCAGATGCTTTCACACAGTAAGATACACTCCTCCAGTCTCATGCCAGATGATTGACAGCAGATTTTGGCCAGGCCTGTGAGTGGTCAGCCTCTGTTTGGCTGACCTCCCTCTCTTCCCTAATCTGCTAACCTCTCTCTCTCTCTCTCTCTCTTAAGAGCATCCCGTAAACCCCAAAACGCCTGCTGTGCCACTTGGGCTGGGATCTGCGTGCCAGACAGAGCAGTGTTCTCCTTGGCTGAGTGCAATTACCCGTTCAGTTCTACATTATACTACATGCAGGTAGACCTTGAATTTGACTGGCCTGATATTTCTATTGGATGAGCTAATAAACCACACTCAAGTTTTGGTTTTCACATTGAAAGGTGAAATATTTCATCAATGTTAATATATTGTAGACGACTTTTTGCGTTATGCATCATTGCACAATGTATCTTGCAGTCCTATAAATGCCAGCATTTTAGCACCTCAAAAACATTGCCAAACTTAGAGGTCTGATGTCAAAAAAATACTCAAAATCATGCATTTATTAATTAATGCAATGGGTTTTTCAGAGGCCTTCGTAAAAAGACTATCAAACAGTTTCAGGTGATACAAAATGCAGCAGCTAGGGTTCTCACGAAAACTGACCACATTACTGCATCCCTGCACTGGCTTCCAGTAAGTCACAGAAATTACTTTAAAGCACTACTGCTTGTTTATAAATCACTAATTAGAGCAGGACCTAATTACCTATCAGACATGCTTTCAGTACACATCTTCCAGACCTCTCAGGTCTCAGGAGTTAGTAAAACCCGCTGTTAGAGTTGCTATGCGGTTGAGCTCTGGAGCCGACTTTCGGAGGACATCAAAAAGGCTCCTACTGTAGACAGTTTTAAATCTAGACTTAAGACCAAACTGTTCTCAGAGGCCTTCTACTAAATCTTCAAATGCACTCTGTGTTACTGAATCTGAATCTGTCTTTTAATTATACCTTGTGTCTTTATGTTTTCTTTTCAAGTATTAACTATTTAACTATTGGCCTTTTATGCTTTTTATTTACTATTACACTTTGCTTTTCTTTATGTAAATGTGCTATATAAATAAACTTGACCTGCTTTGGAAAATCCCATTGAGCATCCTCCTGCTCTGTGCAGCTCTGGTGCCTGTCCATGGTGCTGATTGTGTTTGGAGGTTCATGTAGTGAGTAAAAGAGACTTTTTAATGAGGAGTCACAGCACTCCAAGAATCTCTCATAGAAATGTATGGGGTTAGTTCGTATCGCAAACAAGGCAGTCGTCTACACATACAGTATTCCACCCCTCCTGCTGCCAAAGTTGACATGTGAATACATCGTGCCAATCATATGTTGGTGTTGGTAGGTTGGTGTCATGAAGCCTTGCCCTTATGCAGTTCTGCATGAAATAGATACCTGATAAGTGCGTGGATGCGTGGAAAATATGGCAGCCGAGTGGAGGGACTTGCCTAAAAGGACTTTGATGAAGGGAGCAGGCCACTTGGTACAGGCTGTAGACCAGGCCTGAGTCTAGTACTGTACAGCTGCCATGAACCTTGTTGCTGAATTCATTATCATGGCGGATAGTGGTGAAGTGGTTGTTGGTGACGTTGTCTGCTGCTTTGGATCTTTGGTTGGGCAGTCAAGCTACCGGTAGCACATGTTGTACCATAGAGGAGTGCCATTGCCAATCCTGGGTTCAACTGCTGCCAACCAATTGTGCATTGCCGTTTTATCCTGTATCATGTTTAGTGGGCTTGGTTCTTAATCGGCCAGTGTACAAGGAATTACTGTACTGTATATATCTGAAATGGAGGGCTCACTGGTTATACAAAAGCCTTACATATAATATGTAGTTTACAGGTTCTAAAATATCTGTTTTTGAGATGAAGGAAGGTCCATAAAGACATTTAGAGCAAGTTTGGTGTAGAAGAACTTGACCGGCCCACTGACAGGGATGAACTAAGAAAGATTGCAATTTGCCATATGAATAACTATGGATTTAGAATGGGATATCATTGAAGTTCCTGTGGGTGTAATAGCAGGTCTCCCAATTGTGTCTATAGGATATTTTGTGGAAAGAAAAGCAGATAAAAAATGCAGCGCATTTTCAGGTTTTGAATCCTAATAGAATAGAGGTTTAAATTCACTCACGCTTATCAGCATGCTACTAACCCCCATCAGATTGTACACCTTCCTTGAATAACAGACTGGTAGCACATTAAAATTGAGACCTTGAACAAGCATAATAGAGCTGGTCAGGTAAATGGTCTCCCATTGAAAAACACAATGCTTAGAATTAGGATTGGCAATACAACAGATAGAAGAGTTATAACAGAAAACTCCATCAAGGATCAGGATTCACAATAAAACCACAATGTTTCTGAACAGTGTATAGCAGAATTTGTGTCATCATTACAAAGTAAAATTGTGTATTCATGCTTAAAGCACTCAAGGTCTCTTCTTTTTCAGCTGTTCAACTGAAAAGTAACTTGTATTAATCTGACAAAAAACATAGCATCTCTTGGTTTGAAGGGTGCAACAGGTTTTATGTTTGTGCTAAGACTTTCTTTTAATAAGACAAAGCAGTGTCTGTATTCAATAGGCGAAAAAAGGCAAAAAACAACCTCAATAGAGAAAAGAGAAGGTCAAACAAAATGGCTACCTCCATCTCTCTCCATGATCTACTCATTAATAATAGAACATTAGAACCACACTCTATTGTGAAGATGTCACAAGCTGGAATTGCTCCCTGAAATCTGTTACTGGATCAAAACAGAGGAGCCATTTTGGCATGTTAAGCAAAGTCCATGTCATCCAAACTAGTCCTGAAGATGCCACAGCCTACATAATATCCAGCTGCATCTTTTCAACATGGCTGGCTTCAGTTTGACAGCTTTTGTTTGTCTCTCCTTTCTGGTGCCTCGTAGGCTGTGTGGTGTGGGGGATTTCAAACCCAGCTGTTTTAAATCCAGTTAGACATACATATGGATGCCCATCTGCTAGCAAAGAAAACAAAAGGATGTGCAACACATTTAAACCTTGTTTTGTGTCATTACAGCTATGTGCCCACATCTTCCTCTACTCTCTTAGAATTTAGCTATGCTAGCACCCAAACTCTGCCAATCATGACCAAATGAGGAAACGGAAAACTGACAAAACCAATGATTGGTACATAGAGGGCATTTTTGTTTCATGGATCTGGTCTGTTAACCACATCTGTATGGTTATGTAGACTCTGTTCTTATGGACAGCAGTGCTAACCTCACCGCCTGGCAATCGGTCGACCCGGTTTCGTTTCCCGAACCTGCCATTGTGAGTCTGTGTTGCTTTGGATAAAAGCATAAATACCAGTCAACTTTAACTATAAATTGAAATAGAATGAGCATTCCTGCTCTCTTTCACATGCAGAACAGGCTGTGAGTTAACCAATCAGGTCAAACCCAGAACAGGAAGTCAAACCAAGAGCAGGAAGTGAGTTAACCAATCATTTTGCTTGATACAGTATTGCTCATTTTGCTTGATACAGTATTTTTTGTTCAATAACTTACACCAGTAAGATGTGTATGTTCATTGAAGCAGACCATGAGTTTCACGTCCATTACTTGTCTTATTTTTGTACTGTTACAATTATACACCTTACAACTGAATGTTGTGTATCCAGCATTAATGTAGCCTTGCAGTTCCCACTGTATGGTCCATTAGATCTCTTTCAGTGCAGGTGTCATATGTAATAATAATAATAATAATAATAATAATACATTTTATTTGTTACATAGCGCCTTTCAAAGCACCCAAGGTCGCTATACACACTAGACATTTACGCGTAAGACAAAAGATGCCGGACGGAGCGGCGTAGTCGCCAGCGTTCCCGTGACATCAAGACAAACAAACAAATTTACAAAATAACAATTGACGCACAAGACAAAAGATGCCTGATGGAGCGGCGTAATCATCAGCGTACCCGAGACACCTACAGTAACAGTAGACATACAAGACAGACAACAAACAAAAACTAGAAATGCAATTCCGAGGAATTACACAAGGGGATGCAGTCTGCTGGTTAGGGTGTTGGTGGGGCTGTTGAGCTTGCTGCTAGCTGGTTGGTAGGGTAATTATGATACCTGCAAAGGTGCTTTTGGAGTAACCAAATTTGAATCTTGTGTGAAATGGCATTCTTGAGATATCATACTCAAGGTGTTTTTGACCTTGACATTTGACCTTCAACCTCCAACTTCAACTCACTTCATCTTTGAGTCCATAAAAACACTCATACCAAATTTGAAGTATGTACGTCAAGCTGTTCTGGAGATATAATGCTGAATGCATGAGATATGGCTGGGACTTTTATTTTGACACACAGGAAACATTTTAACAGGATGTGTAGTTCAGGTAGAGCTCGATTGTATGTTTAGAAGCTGAGACAGTTGAATTCCTCACAGGTGACACCTGTGCCAGTGTTCTGATTAGCCTGGGAACTGCTCTGAGAACTACTTAATGAACGCAGCTGGCTCTATTATGACATCACAGCCCCCATTCAAGTCTATGGGGGAAAAATGCACTTTTAATTACAAATATCTCAAAAAGAATAAACTTCTCAAAAATGAAAAACGGATAGGACGGTAAAGCCTTGGAAGATCTACGGAACGGTGCTTCAACCAAATTTGTACGTTAAGCGGTTTGGGCTGAATAGCACGCACAAAAAGGTAAAAAGAATAATAATAACTAGATGTACCGCAGAGCGATACAAAATATGACCGCCGCCCAGTCCAGCACATTTTTTCCACAAAAATAAATCACGATGAAAGGCATATATGATTCTAACTGTCTCACTAAATTGCATTATGCACACTCAATTCTCACTAGTATCTGCTAGACAACAAGTACCAAAACATGATTAGTTCATTTTGATTTCACATGTAAAATTCATTTTATACAACCCCACCCTCATCTTGCCTGTTCATAATTCTGAGAAATTCTTGAATTGTGTGCATGTGTGCGTGTACATGTTTATGTTTATGTGTGTGGGTGTGTGTGCGTGCTTGTGTGTGTGCCTGTGTATGTGCCTGTGTGTGTGCATGTGCATGCATGCGTACATATGTCTACTGTGTGAGTATGTGTCATACGTATGATTACTGTGAATGTATGTGTGTGCATGTGTATCTGTTTATGCACATGTGTGCATATGGAATGGGTTAACATGACCCCTGGAGGCAAACATACACAAAAAATTGGTCATCCTAGGCCATACGGTTCTCAAGATATTCACAGAAAACTCTGTTGGTGTACGGTCACTAAATGTACACATAAATTATTTCATTTTTTTATTATTAATTATTATTAATTAATTATTGTAAGGCCCCCCATGAACGAAAGTTCACGGTACTTGGCATGCATTCGGAGGGTGTCATAATGATCCTACACTTTCAATTTCATGCAGTTTTGACCATGTCAGCCAGAGATATTGTGATGAAAACACCTAATTTTTTGCTTTTTCATTTTTAACTAGGTGGCGCTATACATGAAATAAGTGGTAATGGGATGGGTCGATATGGCCCCTTAGGACCAACATACAAAAAAAGGTGATCCTCCTAGGCCCTACGGTTCTCGAGATATTCACAGAAAACTGTCTCCGGCCACCTACAGGCCAGTTGGTGTATAGTAACATAAATTAATTTATTGTGTGGCCCCCATGAACGGAATTCCACGAAACTTGGCGTGCATTCAGAGGGTGTCAGAGGGTGTCATCATTCCAATTTCGTGCAGTTTTGACTATGTTAGGTCACAGATACCTGCGATTACAACACCTCATTTTACTTTTAAAATAAAAAAGTTTAACTAGGTGGCGCTATACATGAAATAAGTGGTAATGGGATGGGTCGATATGGCCCCTTAGGACCAACATACAAAAAAAGGTGATCCTCCTAGGCCCTACGGTTCTCGAGATATTCACAGAAAACTGTCTCCGGCCACCTACAGGCCAGTTGGTGTATAGTAACATAAATTAATTTATTGTGTGGCCCCCATGAACGGAATTCCACGAAACTTGGCGTGCATTCAGAGGGTGTCAGAGGGTGTCATCATTCCAATTTCGTGCAGTTTTGACTATGTTAGGTCACAGATACCTGCGATTACAACACCTCATTTTACTTTTAAAATAAAAAAGTTTAACTAGGTGGCGCTATACATGAAATGAGTGGTTATGGAATGGGTTGACATGGCCACTTGAGATCAACATACAAAAAAAAGGTGGTTCTCCTAAACCCTACGGTTCTCGAGATATTCACAGAAAACTGTGTCTGGCCTACCCTCCTTTCGGGGGGTCCAGTCCAGCGGGGGGGATACATATCAAAATGAAAAATGATGGTTCCATGCTATCCATGTGGGGTTACATGCCCACCAAGTTTCGTGTACCCCGGTTTTTTAGTGTCCCGGGAATCCTTGACGGAAATTTGGCCATGCGAAAAAGAAAAAAAAAATCTGACTAAACCTATATGACGCTGCGTGGCGGTCATAATAAGAAGTCGTCTCCGGATTTCAATAGAGGGGATGCATCCCCTCTAATTAACAAGTAATAAAATAAATAAATAAGAAATTAAAATAAAGAAAAGTCCGTGTTAACTTAGAACAACTCAGTCCAATGGCAATGATATGGTGTAGCTATAGCTGTGTCTTCAGACCAACCCGGGGGATTTAACGTTAACGTTAACAGGCCTTCAGGAAGTGACGTTAGTAGGCCCTACTTGTAACAGTTAGACTGCAGTCTAGATCACTGGAAGCATAACCAAAGATCCTTAAAGCTCCGCTTTAACCCTCTCTGGCATAACCGTCTGAAGTTGTGGGCGATCTTGCAGATCAGCAACTCGGTGGACTTATGACAGCGACAGTTTAATGCTCCGAGAGATTGCAGTTCTTCAACGTAGTTTCAAACGTTAGCAGCTAGAAGCTAGTCTGCACAATCCAGACTCCAGGCAAGGCAGATGGTAGCTCGCAGGTTTGCAGCAGCTCGGCAGCCGCGGTAGATCTTTCGCAGAGTAGCATCTAGGTCCAGCTGTCCCGAGAAATCTCCTCGACCAGACAGTGAAGTGCAGCACCGCTCACGGATGGATGGATGGATGGAAGGATGTCAGTCCAGGGCAAAAGCTAACGTTAGCCATAGCAAGCTCCCAATGGACCAATGTTAACGACATGTGTTAGTTGTTAAAAGGATAAAGTCAGTTCAATCTTCCTCTCATTAAAATGGTCCAAAATACAATCTCCACATCCAGAGATATCTAAGGTTGCTTCCATCACTTGGAATGTGAGGGTTTCAGGCTGAAGAAAAATGTGAAATGTTATTTATGAGGGTTATTTGGAATGTGAGGGTTTCAGGCTGAAGAACAATGGGAAATGTTATTTATTTGGAATGTGAGGGTTATTTGGAATGTGAGGGTTCCAGGCTGAAGAACAATGTAAAATGTTATTTATTTGCAGAGCAAATGTAGACCCAGACGCATAATGGCAAATTCCATTGCTTCAATTGCTCACTCGAGTTCTACACATCAAGTCCGGAGAAATTAACTGGAAATGGGTAGTTGGCTCTGATACATCCACAGCTAAGCGTCAAGGCTTGGCTGGGTAAGAAAGCCATAACGGACAGAATCCCTTCCTCTCCTGTCGATAATTACATCAGCGTTGGGAGGTGGCCGTATCGCATTTCTGCGGGCCTTGAAGAATGGGTGACCTGCACTGGCCATAATGAGCTTTTTGATTAAGAGCTAAAATTCTGCTGGAGGGTTTTTGGGGAAAATAAAGTGTGGGCAAGGGTAATGTCCCCGCATGCCAAAGCGATACACTCACACAACCACAGAATGAGATGGCAGTGCTCTGCTCTGCAGCCAGGCTGGGGAGGGTGGGGGCTTGGAGGGAGGTGAAGAGGGAGGGGTGAGGGAGGGTACCAGCCAGCCAACACTTGTCGCTCGCCGTGTTTTCCCCAATTCCGACTGCAGTCCGAGGGCTGCTATTACAAGGGCTACTTATGCATCTGTCTGCACTGTTATTATTCAGAGCAGACATTTCCCAGTCCCACTCCTGACTGACACAGAGCCATTAGCGGCACCAGCCAGGTGGTCGGAGGAGGGACGGGGGGGGATGAAGACCTGCCGAGCCCCAGACCGAGCTCCTCCGTCAGACGAGACCTGGACGAAGACAAGATGGCGGAGGGAGAAGGAGCGGATAAAGAGGCTTGTGTCAGTCTCAGGGAAAGAGTGGGTGCTACGTTGCACCAGGAGGGTGATACACATTAGTGGTGTGCAGGGCACCAGGAGGGTAATAGTGCTACACATTGGTGGTGGTTAATGACCAGGAGGACTGTGAAGCGCTTTGGGTGTCTTGAAAAGCGTTATAT
>NC_055963.1:15743714-15768714 GCF_018492685.1 Alosa sapidissima
GAGGAGAGGAAGTGAGGTGAGAGGAGAGGACAAGAGAGGGGGTGTGAGAAGAGGGGAGGAGACAAGAGGAGAGGAAAGCAGAGGAGACGAGGGAATATGGAGGGAGGAGAGGAGAGGAGAGGAGTGAATATGGTGAGAGGAGAGTAGACTAGCGGAGAGGTGCTGAGGCGGTATCTAGGCCAGTGGAGGTGACAGAGCCTGTGTGCTTCAGTGAGAGCAGGTGAGAGGATGAGGCAGTGGCGGCGGAATTCAATTAGGGTCCGGGCGCTGGGCGCTATTCACTTTATTATGGAGCGACTAACAAAGTCCTCCTGTGGGCGCAGATAAAGCTGGGGTCACCGCCGCCTTTTGTCCACCCCCCCACCGCCTACCGCCACCACTGTGACTGCTACTACCACCATCACAGGTCGAACTGATCTGGAGATGTCCCCCATGACCACACACACACACACACACTCTCTCTCTCACACACACACATATTCAGACGTGCAATCACAAGCTGTGGCCAGGAGCACAAATAACTTACAGCTTCAAATAACATATTACTGGTGTTTTACTCATACCTTGTACTCTTAAACCTTACCTCCACACACACATACACATACACACAGACACACAGAAACACACACAGACACACAGAAACACACACAGACACACACACACACACACACACACACACACTCTCTCACCCCGTTCTTTTCATCTGTCTTTCCCACTGTCCTGCTGTGCCATTTCCTTGGATGCCTGCCTTCAAATTTCATTAGGGAGCCTCTAGTACATTAACCCCTGAGCAAATCAAATCGGCGTTCCTGGAGGTAGTCGCAGGGTTAAATGAGGCTCTCAGATGACTTGGACGCGGCCTGCCTGTTATTAGCGCCGCTGCGCACCACACTTACCCTTGCTGTGCCCTTTGGGCTGGGAGAGGCCCACCTCACCTCTGTTGGATCAGTAAGGACATGTCTTTAACTTACTTTAACAGCATTACATGTTTGGTTGATGATACTATACTATTCATGTATCCATGTAGGCCTACATCATATTTGCAACTCCCTTATGAGAGCTCCACTGTGCTATTGTGGCCATAATGCTTGAACATGCTAAATGCTGATATGTTAAAGGTTGACAGTAACACAGTATAATAATCTACTATGTAATGATGTAATGTGTTGAAATGTATTATGTTCAAATCACCGATGTTAAATCCTCTTCATACTCAAATTTTGCTCAGGGTTTCTTTCCTAGGCTGTCAGAGGCATCTGCTATGATAAGTTTGGTGTTTCAGCCTCTTATGTTTAATTTCCAGGGTCAAATAGTGTCAGGGGGCACAAGCATATCTACAGCTCAGCAACTCTTGACCTTGAAAGACCTTGCAGGACTGTTTACAGGCTTAGGCTAAAGGATTCTGGTATCTGTAGACAACCGCTGTCATCGTGTGCATTCAGATTTATGGTAAAGCGATTGTGATTTAATGAAGAAAGTCAGGTACTAATGCATTCAATTTATCATTTTTGAAAGGCATCTAAAACACCCATATCCTAGCAAATGCACATGGTTTATATTCCAGTAACATAAACACACACACACACACACACAAACACACACACTTCCATTAATGCACACATTCATACATACTCACACTGACTCATGCCACGTACACACATTTATCCATTTGCTATTCATCTATCTGTTATCGTGTGTGTGGCTGGAGGTAAATTAGACAGCTGGCTTCCGGCTATGTGCTCTGAGAAGCATAGAAATTACCGAATAGCAAGAATCATATGAAGCGCTTGGATGGGCACAAGCGACTGCCTTCCATCGGATCAAATCAAATTATATCAGACATCCAAATACGTAATTATAGGCAGATTTCAAAAAGAATGTCTGAAGTCCTGTAGCATACAGATGAGGTTTTGCTTCGACACAGTATGGAAGCACTCTGGGCCCACAACAACAGCACGGCTCAAAACCTTTGCATTTTTTTTTCTTTCCTTTATGTGTTTTTGAAACTAAATAAAGATGGTGTTTGAAGCTGTTCAACTCTCATTCCGAGACGAACCTCTGTGAGTTTTCTGCAATATTATGCTTAGTGAGTGATTTGAAGTGGTGATTAGGTTTGCTATGGTGCTGGACTCCCACCAAGGCGTGTGTTGTGGTTTCCAACCTGGAGGAAGTTTAACCACAGACTCCCATAGGAGCGCCTTTGTGAGCAGCTGAAAAGTTTTACATCCTGTGAACAAGGCAACGAAAACACACTAAAACAAGGAGGCAAAAAAAAGACAGAGGCGAAGAAATATTATTATTTTATTTTTTCTATGTTGTTACTCATGTTGAAAATAATCAACACACTATAGGTATTTTTCCCAACACTGTTATTAAAAAATAAAAAAACCTCTTCTGGTTCATTTATGTAAGAGCAATTTTCTAAAAATGCACTTATCTAATCAACAGATGCGAATGATGCACACCCACTTTGCATTTCCCAGCGAGCGAGAGAGCGAGTGAGAGAGAGAGTGAGAGAGCGTTTAGGGCAAAAGCTTGTTGAGATACAATCAAATTAAAACAGGCTTTAACACGTCGGAATGTGCCTGAGCTAGAACTGAGGCCCACGGTTCCCCCAGCGCCCTCTGCGGAACTGGGGGTATCATGTTCTAGTCCCCAGAAATAACACAGCCAGGGTGTTGCTCGGCCTGTCCATTAGCAGGTCTGCAGACCCCAAGGCTGGTAATAGCATAATTGGTTTAATGGTGGAGTTGGGTGATGGGGGGTGGCGGTTTAGGGGATTAATTAAAGGATTTGGTTTCACACGGAGTCAGGGAGACTGGGACCACAGTCAGTCAGGGTCTGTGGATAAATAAACAAACCTGTCAGAGAGCTGCTACAGATTGGACTTGGAGTGTTTTAAGGCCTCTCTTTCTCTCTCATACACACACACACATACACACACACATACAAAGGTATAGAAATAGAAATGCATAACGACAGTGTCATACACACAAAGCCACCACATATGTAGAAAGACATAAACAGGTAGACTCACACAGAGGACTCATTTACAGACTGTGGCACACACACACACACACACACACACACACACACACATACATACACATCACAAGAAGACCAATACACACCTTATTCCCATGAGGTCACCACTTAAGCTTTTCACATCTGGAGTGTGGCTAATGTTCGACAGTTTGCTTTTGGTCTATGGAAAGTTTTAACCCAGCTAGTTCTCTATGTAGTGTGTGTGCGTGTGCGTGTGTGTGTGTGTGTGTGTGTGTGTGTGTGTGTGTGTGTGTGTGTGTGTGTGCGTGTGTGTGTGGTGTTTTACAATAATGATAGAATTACTCTATCTAAATGACTTCATTTTCAAAACCCCATCGACTTGAACACTTTATATAATGTAAGCTTTGGCAATTGATTTCAACATAACCCAAAAATGAGTACTGATTGTGGAAACTTTGTTTTATGAACTTAAGTTGTCATTAAGACAATGTGCCACACAATTAAAAGACTAGATAAACAAATATATCACTTGTTATTTTATAACATGTCTACATAATGCTGAATTGGCTTGACTGGAGGGGGCGAATGACTTGAAGCAGTAATTTCACTAGAGACAGACATCACAATACTTGCAACCCGGTAACAGCAAAGTAATTCAGGTCCTGAAATGTGCACTGATAAGCAGAACATATGTTCATCAGGACTAATTATCTTCTGGCAGAGCAAACTCAAACCCTTTTGTCTCACGTAAATAAAACTTGAGCATATGTTAGCTACATTATTCAGGCTGTTTCTCTCCCAGGCTGATAAGCTATAGAATAATACACCTGCAGACAAATATACAGTACATATATGTATTGTACACACACACACACACCAAAAAAACACCCAAGCAGAGAATCACACTTGAATTGTGGCACACCCAAGCCTCTCACTGGCTGTTGTGACTGCGGTGCATTGGTAGTGTTGTGTCCCGCACCCCCACCAAACCCCCGTCACAATCCATTTCATTTGACCAGGAAAATAAGTCGATTTGGGTCCACACTAAAGATCGCTATCCATTAGCGGCCCTAGAACAATGGGGTCTTTTTCCCTGTCCACTGAGCGGTGCGATACCCTAATGTGTTTAGGACCGCGTGCGCCAGCCATGAATCCGTCCTACCGCCCGTGTCACCTCACTGCACAAGTGGCCACACCATCCTTCTCTGACCGCGCTCCCCAGCCAGTGTGAACAATGGCACTGCTGCCCGGCTCTCTAAATCAAAGCCACCTCTGCCACAGCCTCTATTACAGAGCCTGGCACAGTAGAAGGTAATGAGCTATGGTACTACGGATGTATAGCCGCTTATGTGTTTTTAACACCACAAAATGACCAGTGGTCCTATATATTTCTGATGGGTTGTCAAATGTGGTTAAATAGATTGAATGTTTTGGAGTGTGCTGTTGTCGGGCAACATTCGACTAGATGTGTTTTCTTGGAACTAAAAAATAATTGTTGGGCTCTGCTGATAAATGCTATAATAAATCAGTTCTGAAATAGAAATTAAATGAAATGAGACAATAGCCTCTTTTTCACAAACTGTCAGAACATGGTTTAGGAGGACAACTTGCAATGTTCTTGGCAATTAATTCTCTAGCTTTTTCTTTCTAACTTAGCTGTTTTTCCCACTTACAGTAACACCGGTGACACTGTTGTCTTGCTTTTTTGGATAATTTGGAAACAGGCTGATAAATTGCAATGCATTGGGAAATGCTCAGAATTTGTCCTCCACAGCATACTTTTACCAGTCTGTGGTAAAGCGGTCATGGAGCCACTTTCAGAGAGCTAGGCCAGGCGGGCACAGCCGGTGATGGGGGGACCAGGGCCAAGCTCATCTGGACGGCAGAAGGGGCCAGAGCTCGCGCCCGGACGAGACGAGACGAGATGATCATTTAGCCGCCATTATCCTGGAATAGAGGAAATGGCCTCTAATTGGTCTTTTAATTGCTGTGTAAATTCAGGTTGTGGGCCTCAGAGCTGGACGAGATGGCAGTGTTCCTCTCAAACCCCTCTCTCTCTCTCTCTCTCTCTCTCTCTCTCTCCCTCTCCCTCTCTCTCTCTCTCTCTCTCTCTCTCTCTCCCACTGGCATGAGTGCTGGGCTCCTCACACCAGCAGATGAGAACATTAGCAAGTGTTTAGAGCAATGAAGACATGTTCTTCATAGAGAAACAGAGATGTTTATTAGCAGTGAGAACATTTTAGCAAACACCAAATCTGTGGCAAACAGAAACATGTGGATATTTTCTACACAAATATACAGTAGATAGATAGATAGATAGATAGATAGATAGGTAGGTAGATAGATGACAATAAACCATTCATGCCAATTCATGCTATTGTTCTTTTGAAGATCTTCACACAATGACATACATTTGAAACACTAGGACATACAGATGCTATGGATGTGAAAAACTTTACACATACTGGAGGTGATCTGGCCCTTCCTGACTAGATGTTCTCAGTAAAATCTTCTCTAATAAAGCTTTGTACACAATATAGTCCTCCACACCCCTAATTCACCCAGCCACTCCGCTCCGCTCCTCGATCCTTCCTCACACCATCCATACTGATAAAGCTGTGAGTCATGTTGTTGTGCCAAGGCTGGGCAGTGTGGGTGGTGGTAGGCATTCATTGTGCACATGTTTCATTATGCTGCGCATTTGTTAATAAAAAGGACATGTGAGGTAGGATGTAAAAACAAATAAGCTGCCTCTCTCTCTTTCTTTTCTTTCTCTTATTTATTTATTTTTTCTTATTTTTCAATACAACCTGCAAACCATTAACAGATTTTCTGATAATTCATTTTTCACAGGAACAGATTTAACTGAGCAATTGTCCTCTGTTTGCAGACTCGTTAATTTAGCACAAGGTGCATTTTTTTCCCCCATGAAAACTTACATTATGCCTCCTACTGCATTATTAAATTCTCATCTGCACTGCATTGTTTATTAACACTGCCATTACTCATCATTATCTCCAGCAAAGACAGAAATGGAAAGAGAGAGAGAGAGAGTTTCTTGACAGCACTTGTTTTTTAGAGCTTCCGTTCAGCGGTGGAGTAAACTGGAAGGTGTCAGGTGTGTCAGGTGCACCTGCTCTCTTAAGCCGCAGCCAATCAGTCCACAGGCCCATATCACCCTGCCGTTCCTTCAGAGGGACCGGGCTGCCCTTGGCCCAGGGAGAGACCCTTAGGTGGCTTAAATGGCCTCTCTCCCCCATCGTAGTCACGGCGCAGAGCTCTTTCATATGCTGGTCAGACCTTCGAGAGACTCGGCTGCACAAAGTGCATTAACCAGAGCTGACCTCTCTCTCTCTGAGGAGATCGGATAACACACATACTAGTATATGTCCACAGTGGCCATGGAGCAAAGTCCTCACAAGCAGCTGGCCATGGCTGTATCGTTATGGCTCAGAGGAAGCCATTTTGGTGTGAAAAAGTCAGCACAAAAATATCTGCTGGACTATTGGCCTTTTGGATTTTATTTTTATCAGAACCACCATTAGCAGAGGTGTTGCGTTCCATTATTCTCTCTCTACCCAGAGTGTTGTTCACCAACAGCTGAGGAGTCATGGTTTGTCCCTGAACCGCAAAAAAAATGTATCTCACCAGAAGTGTTGACATTCTCAAATGCTAATTGTTGCTAATCATGGCTGTACATTCTCAGTCCGTTAAAATAAATATCTCCCCTCAGGGAAAAATCAGATAGACTTAGATGCACATAAATAGAGGGAGCTGAACTTTTGATTGTCTAATTTTATCTTTGTATTGTCCTACTTTAAAATGTATTATTTTATTTTTTTTGCTTTTGTCAAAGTCACTTTTGAAAGTGTTTTTCTGCATGTAGGACATGCTTGAGTACCTTGTTGTCTTTGTTGTGAGTCGAACTGAAGGGGAAGTGGAATATGATTATTTGCAAGCCTACCCAAAGAAGCACTTACGAGTGTGAGTTGTGTCTGCATTGATCGTCTGTCTGTAACAAGATGTCTGCACCAAAACCTCTACAGAACAAATTCTCTCTTAACGCAAGACACTTTGCATTACAAATTCATCATTTGATTCGCCCAGGGTAAGCTACACGGAGGAGACAGGTTTAAGTGGAAACCACCTCGCTATATTTAACAAGATTGTGTGGGCAATTACGCTAAAAGTGTGCCGGTGAGCATTTTTAGGAGAAAGAAAGGGAGAGAGAGAGGGGGGAGGGTTATACATAGAGAGAGGGAGAGAAAGAGAGATAGAAAGAGGGGAGGATTCTGCTTAGTTGGAGGGAGGTCTAATTCAGTTATAACTAAGTGGGCTCCACTGTTAAAAGAGATGACCCTTGTCCCTCTGCTGTGGGATAGTGCTGGGATGGGAGATGGGGGTTGTGTGGCACTGACAGGTGTGTGTGTGTGTGTGTGTGTGTGTGTGTGTGTGTGTGTGTGTGTGTGTGTGTAATGTAAATATGAAGGGCAAACACACAAGCTTCTCCTCACTCATGAATTTCCAACAGCTGACATTTGCAGATGCTGCCTCCTCCCAAGTTGGGCAGAAAGTAAACATTGCGTGTTTTCTGTACAGGCCGGGGACAACGGAGAAGAGAAGAAAGGAGTGTGGTGTGTGTGTGTGTGTGTGTGTGTGTGTGTGTGTGTGTGTGTGTGTGTGTGTGTGTGTCTGTGTGTGTGTGTGTGTGTGCGTCTGTGTGTGTGTGTGAGGTCCTGCCCTCTATCCAGCTCTGTCTGTGTCTATGTATTGAATATCAACGCAAAGTGAAAGGAAATGTCTGCCACATGTCTTGCCTCCGTTTTGTTTTGTTGTACAAAATATGTTTGCAGATGTGAGGTGGGTTAACAGGGACAGTTTTTTTTGTCATTCCGATTGAAAACTTCATGCTGTCTGTTTACATGAGGTACGTTCTATTCAGATCGGGTGCTCTCAAGCGCTTTAAAATCTTTGATCGGAATAGCCATTGTTGCCTACTTTTCCTTGGGAAGATACAGCAGGCAATCCGATTGACTGTATACATGGCTGTTCAGTGTTCAGTCGGAATAGGAATGGAATACACCACCTCTTTCATTGTGATCGGGTCGGCAGTTTTATTCCGATCAAGGTGTTTATATGTGTCATTTCTATTCCAAATGAGCCATTATTCTGATATTCTCATATTCGGAAGGAAAGAGTCCATGTAAACCCATCTATACACACCCAGGCACATCCACATACACAAAAACACATGCGCCACACACACACACACACACGCACACACACACGCACAAAAACACACACGCACGCACGCACGCAAGCACACACGCACACACACACACTTAGCGAGTGCTTCATTATAAGATAAGGTGTTGAGTGGGATGTTCTGAGAGGTTATGCTCCATTCAGTGCAGAACAACCATGAAACAGGACAAAATGGACAACTACTCATATACGGTTTGAATACAGACTTGCATTTTGCTACACTGTTCTGCCTGTCTGCAGTTTTCTCCAGTATGGCATTTGCCTACTGTAATTGGACTGTAATTGGACTGTACTGAACTTGGCTGAAGGAGAATAAACATGAGGTGAGTTTGATTTGTGAACTTTTTTGGAAGGACATATATTGGCTCAGCCTGAAAGCACTAAAGAAACCCTTAACTGACATTTTCACCATAGCCAGTGACAAGATGTTTGCGTCTTTGTGGAAACGCTGACGCACTAGGTACTTAGAGGTGTCTGAGCACAGTCAAGGCTGGAGGCGGGGTGTGTGTGTGTACTGGGGGGGTGGGGGGGGGGTGGGGGGAGGGGCTTGGGGTGGCAGGTGGTTGCGGTCCCGAGGTTGTCTTTGGACATCATGCCGGACCACAGCTCCTGACAGGACAGCATGTTGGGGCGCTGCTCAAGGTTTCTGCTTGGGTAGGAGGTTTAAAAATGGCCAGCGTCTGAGGTCTGCGGGAGGGTTTGGCTGGGTTTGCCTGCCCCCCATCAGAGCACTCTTTTAAGTTGTCTCTTTGCGTGCTCCACTCCACTCTCTCTCTATGTTCTCACTGACTTCTGTGCATGTAGATGAGGAGAGAGACCACTCTTATGGCAGTGGGATTGCATCATGCAATCAACACACCCTCGGCCTTGACACACAGACACACTGACTCAATACGTGCATGTCGACATAGAATATTCCTCACTTACATCTTAATAACACACATCTCTCTCTCCATCTCTCTCTCACTCTAACACACATCTCTCTCTCTCTCTCAAATGTTACCATTTACATTTAAAATAGGATGCATTGGCATGACATATAATTGCATCGTCATTTCCAAGCACTTGGCCAATAGTAAGAAAGAAGTAAGAAGTCATCAAAGTTGCTGAGTGAGTGTAATATTCAATCAACATTATAGGCTTCAACAAATTCATTGTCTCTCTCTTCACAATTCTAAACATTCTCTTCTCAAATCTCCCATTTCTTTCTCACCTTTTCTCTTGCTGGTTTGCCTCGTTGAACTCGTTCTCAGACCGGCTTTCTTTCACACACAGACACGCAGATACACACACACACACACACATACACACACACACACACACACACACACACACACAGAAAAGTCAGTGCGTCTACCTCGCCAAGGTCATGGCTGGCTTGCACGGTTCTGCTTGGGGCCAGCCAGGAAGTGGTTGAAATGGAGAGCCACATTTGTGTGGTAATCCATCAGGTGTGGAGCCCATGTAGTTAGTGTGTGTGTGTGTGTGCGTGTTGTGTGTGTGTGCGCGTGCGCGTGTGCGTGTGCATGCGTTTGTGTGTGTGTGTGTGTGTGTGTGCGTGCGTGTTTTTGTGTGTGTGCCAAACACACTATTTGGAGTCACATGGTAACAGTTTAGGAAAAGTCTGAATGAACAAAACTGCTCAAGCTGGCTGTCATCTGCCGCTTCAAGACTTGTTATCATATGTGATGTCATTTCCCTTTTGGCCATAAATGTTATAAATACATGTTAAACAGCCGCATGCTTGTTGAATATCTGCTCTTTGCTGCCAGTTAATCCTCTCCAATGTGATTAATAATGTTATCACACATGTCCTGTTTATTTGTTTATTTAAACCCCCGCATCTAAAACATGTGTGGAGAAAGTGTGGGAATGTCGGAGAGACAATCCGTAGGCTAGCCCTGCATTTTTAATGCTATGTCTATAGATAATGATAGTCCAAGAAGCCATGCTACGGGACACATTGGCTCGTGCTTGGGAGAGATTTAATTTTGAATAATGCATGATTAAAAAATGAAACTTTGAATGAATCTAATTTAAATTTAAATGTGCCGCATGGAGAGGCGTGATGGAGAGGCCCAGAGGAACGGGGACAGCTGCTGAAAGGACCCTGTACACACACACACACACACACATACACACACACACACACACACACACACTCACACACACACGCACACGCACACGCACACGCACACACACGCACGCACACGCACACGCGCGCACACACACGCACGCACACACGCACACGCACAAACACACACAAACAGATGCACACGCACATACACACACACGCACACACGCACGCACACACACACACACGCACACACACACACTGCAGGAGTGCACCACACTTAGCTAGCTTGGCCACTTAGCTCTGTTTGTCTACCTAATTTAACCCTTTGGTCTCCATCCATATTCATGATCCACTTACTTCTCTACTTATTTAACCTACCTTATAAAACTTGTATAACCACGTTATAAGCAATTGATATCATATTGTCAGTCAACAGTTAACTATTTGCTCATTTTTATTATACAACTGTGTCAGATGTCATAACATCCTGATGCACATAAGCCAATATACGTCTCATAAGACTCAAACAGGCACCTTCCTAAGGCATTTCGGGTGGCACAGAAAACTTAATGGAGCTAATGGTAACTTGGGGATAAAGATAGATAAATAAATAAATAAATAAATAAAAATCATATTGTTGACAACAGCATATGGTAAAGGGCTCAAGTGAAGTAAGACCATTAAATTAAAGGGCTATAGCTTAGCATTACATTAAAGTAATTGTAGTAATATTGATGCTAGCCTGTTGTTACTCAATCTCTTTGTCTGCCTGCGGACTATCAAGATACATCATGTGATGCCAGTGATGTTAATTTGCATACCACACCATTTAATGATTTATGTAATGAGCTCAATCAACTAATTACTCTTATGGAGAATAATTACTCTTAACTAATAATTTAATTGAACTGCAGCCACACTGAGAATCAATCAAAGTCTATTTTAAGAGCCAAAAGAAAAAAAAAAAGATTTGTCCAATGTCTGGCTATGTGTCTTTGTACTTTAAAGCGGAGATCTAGACCTCGTATTACAACTTCATTTCAATCATCAGGAGACTCTTCCTCTGAGTCCCACGTGATTTCCTTTTGTTATTCCTCCCATTGCAATCCCATCCTCAACGCAAATGCCCATGACAGACCAGTCAGAGCTATAGCTATGTCACGTTCTGATCCCCCCTACACACAAGCACACACACACATACACACTATGTTTCTCTCAGTTGCTCCATTTACATGTGATAAGTGCATGGTGTGGTGTGTCTGCCGTCTGGGTCGCTGTGTGAAAGGCCATGCTGGATTAAGGTATCACCACAGACAAGACGCCTCCTTGACAGGCCAGCCAGACCATCCGTGGCCCTAAATCCCTCTCTGAAAGGAATGAGGGGGTGGGAGGATGTGTATGTGTGTGTGTGTGTGTGTATGTGTGTGGGCTTGTGTATGCGTGTGCACGTGTGTGTGTGTGTGTGGGCTTGTGTATGCGTGTGCACGTGTGTGTGTGTGTGTGTGTGTGTGTGTGTGTGTGTGTGTGTTGGTTGGGGAGGGTGAGACGTGTTGCAGATAAGCCTTAATCAACCTCGACCTCTGGCTCTGCCACCTCTGATGCAGCGCACCCCCCTTTACCACAGGAGACTCCGGAGCGCTGGCCGACATAATTATTGTGTCCTCTGCCTGTACCCATGTCTCTATTAGCCACTTGAAAACAGCCTGACACCAGCAGCAGGCCACCTCGCTCTGATTTCACAGTTTGTGTCTGTTTCGTATCTGTTTGTTTCCTTGTAATGCTGTGGCTTTGTGTCGGAACGGCTTTCATACCATAACATCATATCATGACCCATGTACAGTATGTGACTTATGAAAATCCATTAAGATGGATTTGGTGTAGGTGTTGTACTATTCATCCTATGCAGTCACAGAGCACAAACGCGGTTTTCCACAGTTGATTTCAGCATCAAATCTGATGGCATATCTCCTTTACCTCTTCTACCATCTTCTATGTAAATGTAAGTTTTATCTGTGCTGTGAGGCCCCCGCCCCAAATCTCCCTGGAAAAAAATGATAATAATGTATGTTAGTCATCACTTAATGCATGTTACACCAAAATAGTCAACACCTAATGCATGTTAGTCATCACCTAATGCTTGCTTTACAATTCCACCACTGATTATAATGTGTCTCATGTTTTGCAGAGTTTGTCTTCACTATCCACCGTGGTTGTTGAAAGAAACAGTAACACAAAGCTCTTTCATTGTTAGTATGCAAAACAACGTGCAAGATAGCTCACCCGCGCCTCTCTGCTGATGGAGAGGGGAAATGATGGGAAACAAAAAGACCAACTAGTAGAAGAAGAGCAAAAAAACACCCCCTCACAATTGGCCCATTAACCAATGTGATTCTGCTTAATAGCTGCCAGTGGGACACTGAAGTGGCTCCGTGGAGCGTGCAGAATTTCCGCTGCGGCCACGTCGTCGTCTCTTCTCCACCTTCCTGCGCCAGCCGACAGACAGACTCTGGTGGGGCTGGGTGGGGGATGTGGGGGTCATCTCTTGCTGTGGTGTGGAAAGCAGTCTAATTAAAACCAAATTCATTATAATCACGCCCTTGACAGGAGAGAGTCGAAAAAATGGCTGGCAATTTCCTGAGATTCAAATTTTGATAAACATCTTATTAAAATACATCCCCTCTAAACACCCTCTCTCCTTTGCTCTCTCTTTTTTTTCTCTCTCTCTCTCTCTGCGTAGGACAAACAGAACTGCATTGTTTGCGGCGATTCTAAGTAAGTGTATTGTTAGGAAGCATCTGTGTCGGAGAAGACTACCAGATGTACAGCTGTGTTGTAGCCGTGAGCATTCTAGATCTTTCCGTCCCCCCCGCGTGGTGATGTCATCGTTAGAAAGAGGGTGTAAATGACTTGCCGCTGTGTGCACAGATCACTTAATTGTTTTCTAACTGTCATAGAGACAGGCAGCCCAGATTCTGTTGCGGATGCACAAAATGCCAACCCATCTGCGGGGCATACATTCTCATGGCTGTTCTGGAGGTGTTGCCACCTCGGCACTTTCTTTCAGTGGCTCCTTGAAAACAACTCGCCTATACGCAAGAGTGATGAGAGGGAGATTGCAGACATGCACACAAATAGTTCCTCCTCTACCCACCGTAACGTCATAAAAAAAAACACCTAGGCACAATATGTTGAGATGAGGACATTGACCCAATCTGCCCCCACTGCCCACTGCCCACACTCTGAGTGATTGTCCCTCTAAGAAAATCAGAAGTGTTGTGTTTATGATGGAACTTCAGGTCCTCTCAGGCGTGACCCTCCATCAACCCCTGCGTCTGCCCCATTGGTTGTGTTTGTCTGCAGCGCCCTCAGATCACGTTGCCGTGGCCAACAGAGGATTGCGTCGGTCTCCTCGGATGCCGGGAGGCCGACGGAGCGACGAGGCTCGGCCCGCAGTCATCAGATGCGCGTGGAACATACGCCTTTGCCTGACGGTCAGGTCAGAGAAGAGCTTGACCCCCCCCGACTCCCTCGCTGAGAGGCTGTGCCGTGGCGTGCTGCTGCCCAATTATGGAGGCTTTATTTCCTCATCCCCTGGGTTAGACCCATGGAGAGTACCACCGCCCGCCCATCATTATACCCCCTCCCAACACACACACACACTCTCTCATTTCCCTTACTTCCACTCTCTCTCTCTCTCTCTCTCTCACATCTCCCTCTCTCCTTATGACCTCACACTTCAGTGTCTTCATGTGTTCCACTGCTGAGTGACAAGGCCTTGCTGCTGTGAACACGTGATGCCTCTACTTCCCTTTTATCTCTTTCTCTTTCACTCACCCTCCTTTTCTGTGAGTCTGTTTTTGTTTTTCTCTACCTAGCTTCTCTCTCAGACAATCTCTTTCTGTCTCCATACCTTTTCTCTTTCCCTCTTTCTGCATCTATTCTCTATTCTGTTGTTCTCTGTGTTTCAGTCAGTTCTGCCTGTCTTCTCTTTATCTCTGTCTGTTATTAAACTGCCCTGCCTTATTTCTCTTTCCACATCTCTCATTTCTTTCTCTCTCAGTTTCCCTTTCCACCTCTTTCTCTCTCTCCATCTCTCTCCCTCTCTCTTTCTGTATCCCTCTCTCTACCTATCTCTCCCTCCCTCTCTCCCTCTGTGGGTGGGCCATTAGAGGTCTCTGACACCTGCATGGCAGCCGTATGAGTGGGAGAGGGAGGTGACAGCTGAGGAGAGTAGCCCCACTGAAAGGCTGTCACCACCACACCACACAAAGAGCACCTTCTCAGCACTGCCAACGTCCTGAAGCACAAATTACCAACATGTAGTTATCCTGTGTGCATGTGTGTGTGAGAGAGAAAGAAAGACAGAGAGAAAGAGAGAGAGTGACCCACAGAAAGAAAGTATGTGTGTATGATTACATCGTGTCTGATTTGTGTGAATATGTGTGTCTATTGTATGTGAATGTGTGTGTGTGTGTGTGTGTGTGTGCACACGTGTGCGTGTGTGTGTATGTGATGTATGTGCGTGTTTGGCTCTTTCGAAGTAACTACTTTTCTCAGCAGTCTCAGCTGTGAGTAATCAAATGGGGACCTGTAAAGCTCACAATGACTAGTGATATTATAGCAATTTGCCTACTTGAATGCTGTCTTTCAGTATTTTTAACCAAGCTCTCATTTTCCCACTGGAAATCTATAATGCCATGAGAATGTTATAATCAGAAAATGTTATAATCAGAAAAAAAACACATACACACATTACATGCACACAATTACATGCTATCATGTTATATTACATGTCATGTTAACATATCATATTTTTTACATTACCTTTCAATCTGAGTATGAGTTTGAGTCCTCTGCTATGTGTCTGTGCTGTCTAGGTGTCTCAGGTTGAGTACTTGCTCCATAGGTAGGCATTATTAGTGCTCTTTTGATGTGTGCATGTCTGGTTACGTATTATGTTGCTACGGTTTCTGTCCAGTGTGCTTCCTGATACAGTTGAGAGAAGCTTTGGAATGGCAACCCTGCTGAGATGATAGGTTGCAGCCATGATCCCTTGTGATGCCAATGACCACGGGTGAGTGTGTGTGTGTGTGTGTGTGTGTGTCTGTCTGTGTGAGTGTGTATGTGTGGAAGAGAGAGAGAAAGAGAAGAGTGTGTGTGTGTATGTGTGTGTTTGTGTGTTTTGGGGGGTGCATGAAAGAATATATGAGAGAGGAGGCCAACTCTCCACACCCCCACCTTTTCAAGACCATCTAACTCGGTATGAAACGTTGCAGCGTGAGCACTTTGATCACCAAATGGATGAGTGCCGGCCTTGCAGTCAGCCATCGTTCCACATTACTGCTGGCAAGCGCTCATCTTCTTGGCCTGTGTTTGGCTTGCATGGAGGACTGACCACCAAACAAATCAGCTGTGTGCCGCGCCAAGACTTACTCCCATTGCTTCTCCCCCTCTCATCACCACCTCTCTCTCTCTCTCTCTCTCTCTCTAAATGATCTACCAACTCCAACAGTCAAAAGCTACACCTACAAGCCTTCTCCTTTTGCAGCTTCTCTCAAAGGGTTGTAGATAGATAGATAGATAGATAGATAGATAGATAGATACATACATAGATAGATAACAAACTAACAATAGCTGTGGCAACACTGTTCCCATAGTCATGCTAATAAAGCAACCATGAATTTGAATTTAGATAGATAGATAGATAGATAGATAGATAGATAGATAGATAGATAGAACAGAGAAACTGAGGGACAGTGGGAAAGAGGACAACATAAAGCCCAGGTCATGAGCCCCTGCCAATCACGACAAGGTTACACAAATATAACATTGCCACTCATACCATGCAATGTCAATGAGAGATACTCAATATTTCACCCTCAATCTTTTGAGAGCAAAAGTCACAAAAGTAAGACCAAGTAAACACACCCTCAGGCTGGCAGACAAGATTGCACTGGACCCCTCCCCAGGTGTTACATAAGGAGTACCAACTCCTGCCATCCGGAAGACGCTTTAGGATGCCCAGCTGTAGGAGAAATAAATACAGACACTATACAGACATTATTCAATCAACAGAGAGGAGAGGAGAGTAAATCCCTCACTCCTAGTCTAATGGACATGTGTGTGGGCTACACCTGTTACATGTGACGTGAATGATTTTATGATTTTGAATGTTATTTGTAATGTCTTTCTATGCTGATTGAGCTGTAATGCAAGACAAATTTCTGTGTAAACGGTTATTAAAGTATTATCTTATCTTATTTTATCTTAAGTCAGCCTGTCTGCCAGTTGGAGGCAGCTGAATTGTCACATTCCTATTGTTCCTTCCTACTGCAACAGGTTTAGTGCTTTAATGGACCTTGACAATGGAGGAGATCTATGAATTATGGGGTGATCGATCTACAACCAGCCTGTCTTTGCATTGCATTATGGGGGCTTGAGAAACAGTGGCGAGCTGGAGGAAGTACAACTGAAGACACCGATACCAGGGGCCAGTGAACTGTCCATCAGCCTTGGCCTCTTTTCCCACAACAGCCTTTGTCTTGTGGGTCGTAAATAAGTGGCATTCCAAAACATACACACTGTGTTGTCGCTCAGGCTTGTGCAAAATTCAGAATTGAATTGAGAATGACTCCTAAATTCCAATTAAATTCTTAAATTTGAATTGAATTTGAATTAAAGAAAGTAGAATTGCAATTCAATGAAATTCTAAGAAATTCATATACATAATTTAAGGATAGTGTTTAACAATGAAGCTTCACAGTATATGTCATATATGATTGCATCAAACACACAACTTATAACTTAATAGTTACCAATTACATTTCCAAAGTAACCTTCCCTACACTGAATGTTCTTTGAATTAACATGAATTTAATTCCACTTCCTGTCATTCCAATTCCAATTCAAATTCAACTTCCTGTGGGGCAGAGACAATTCAATTTAAATTCCAATTCATGAATTGAATGGAGGCCAATTCTAAACCTCTGAATGTTGCACAAGCCTGTGTGTTGTTAGTACAAGTCTAAAACAATCACACATACAAACAAGTCAGTTGATTAAATAATCTTTTGCTATAAAAAAAAACAACAAATCTTTGATAATTATCTTAGATAAATACCAAAGGTCTGAGAATTATTTTAAGCAAGTTGTATAATGTATGCTGCAGAGGTTTCATCAACTAGTCAACGATATCGGCCAGTTGATCAGTAAAATCACTGGTTGGTGGTGTAGACAGCAGTCAACTAGTCGTGGACAAAATGCCCAAAGGCAAAATAGGTTAGACATTTCTATATGGAAGGACTTCCGAAAATGAGACCTGCTCCACAGTGACATGTAAGTTGTACCCAGCTGTATTAATGTACAATAAGAACAGATCTGTTAGATAACTATCTAAAGATGAAACACCCACTGCAGACAACTGGCACTAGCAGTAGGCCTACTGTTAGCACTAGCACCATACTGTACCGATACAGAGCTCACAACCATTATGAAAAATGTGTCAACAAGTAAAAATCAGCACTTGCGGAACGTCTAGTTAGTTGTAATTAATATGATTTCACATACTTGTGACTGTTCTTCCTCTACTCATTACATTTGTTTTCATTCTGACATTATGTTTACCGAAAGTGCTTTAGTCATCTAGAAAGTGAATATGAGAAAACAAGACGTAGAATGACAATTTTACATAGACACAAAGTCTGATTTCACCTGACACTGAATAGTCTGATTCATTTCATTACATTTCACATGCAGACAGGTCAAGAGCTGACTCCCGCAATTATCCTCTCTTTGAAATATTCAGAGATGAAACTTGTTTCATAAATGTATTATTTTTCAACATCTGGAACCTGAACCCAATTTAAATGCCTCCGCAACCCCTTCTGAGTTGAACAAGCACCCGTAATTAAGTTCAGACTTTACATTGGAGCTCAAGGTCAGGTGGAGATAATGTTTCACGGATTGTACCAATTATAGCTTTAGTTCCAGCGTTGGCAATCGAGGCAACCTTGAGGGAGACCTCCCATTTTATTATTCTGTGTGTGTGCTCCACTCCGAGACCCTTCCCATATGCCATGTTTTAAATCTGAGAAAAGAAAGGAAGGGAAAAAAAAATATCCATACTTGACAACTGGAGAAATGGCTTTCTTGTGCATGTTATGGGGTTGTGTTATGTTTAAAGTGATGCCAGAACCTGTAGCTTGGTTGTTTGACAAGGTATTCTTGAGAGGCCATTTTAAGGAACTACAGGACTCACAGCCAGTGCCACATTTTACTGCTGTTTCAAAAATGTCAAGATTGTAGGTCTCTAGTTCAAATGTCCTGGATTGTAGGAGTGCTCTAGTTCAAATGTCTTGGATTGTGACAACTGCTAGTACTCAGACAACTCAAAATAAAGTCCATCTGCTGGTTCATCAAAACTGTTTGTTGATAAATATGTAAGCATCTCTATAATGCCCCATATCAAAACTACCCCCCACCCCCACCCACACACACACACACATAGCAATGTAATATAGACATGGCCTAAAAATACCAAATACATATTTAACACTATGTTTATTTTCCTGTGACCTGACTGGGTATTTTGCTTAGCTGTGCTTTTCTTGCCATTTAATAACATTCCTTCTGCACAACCACCAGATATGATATTCAATGATCCATGCAGGTAATAGCAGTAATTTGATAAGTGCTTTGTTAGCGCTAGTCTAGCTCAATTGACATTTTCAACTGAAATACTTTGCTATGATTTATGAGTATGATCTACTCCATTGAAGATACATTCTGAACATAACCAAATGTCAAATAATGAGAGAACAATGTGCAATGGCTGTGAGTGTGTGTGTGTGTGTGAGGGTGTGTGTGTGTGTGTGTGTGTGTGTGTGTGTGTGTGTGTGTGTGTATGTGTGTGTGTGTGTATGTGTGTGTGCATGCATGTTTGTATGCATGTTTGTGTATCTGTGTATGTATGTGTGTGCATACTTTAATGGGTATTCCTGTAATGTTATTTGTTAGATAGATAGATAGATAGATAGATAGATAGATAGATAGATAGATACTGTATTGATCCCCAAGGGAAATTCAAGTTTGGATTTCAAGTAAAACCTCTCAGAGGAATAAAGAATTGCATCTGCCCGGGCATGGCCAGGTTGAACACACCACACCGCACCACACCACAGTGCACCGAGGCTCTCTGATACAAATCACTGCTTGTTCTAAACAGGCCACCGAGTAATGGATTGAAGAGAGGTGCATTTGATTATCTGTGCCGGAGGTTGACTAAGATACATCTGATAGGCAGGACAGTGAAACTTGAATATGGATAGCCTCCAGCTATTGACCCCTTATATCTTCAAAAGTGAGCAGGGCTTTTAGTGTACTTATACACCCGCTGGGTGTATGTCTTCTTCTTTCTGGCACTTTCACAATATTCTGATGGCTGCTACTGGGCCTTTACCCATTCTGAATTATTGATGGATGACAGGATATAGGACTAGCCTGAATTCAGACTTCTGAGAATACACACACAGAGAGTGGACCCCCCCCCCCCCCCCCCCCCTTTACTTTTTTAAGGAAAACAAATCACCTCAGCTATGACAGAATTCCAATTTTGAAGTTTCAGCATTAAACTTGCAAGCTGGAGTGTGTCCATTAATTCAAGTTGGGGATTTTAGACTCAGTGTGTTTGCATGTAATTGGATCAAAAATAGCTTCATCTTTTAAAACCAAAGACAAATGGTCAGAGCAATCCAGACTGATCAAAGGTGAGACATGACAGTGCCTGTGGTCAGATGTTGAGGGCATTTTGTGTAATGGTAATAACTTAAAAATCTGAGGACAATGGCTTCTTGGACATCAGCCCAGAGGCTGAACTGATTTAAGTGTGCTTGCGTGTGGGAGAGAGAGAGAGAGAGAGAGAGAGAGAGAGAGAGAGAGAGAGAGAGAGAGAGAGAATTGATCGGAGAATGCCATGCTTAATGGAATCCGGAACACTTAGGGAAACAACTTTAGTTGGATTTGTTTAAAAGGGAACCCTGCGTTTGGTGAATTTATGCTGAGACAGGTTTGTCATCTCATTATACTCTCGACAGCATTGTTCTGCCGACCCTGGGGACAGAAAAGGACCAGTGAAAGTTAAACCAGATCGTTATCCATAAAGACAGGCTCTGCAACCACAAAGCCGATCAGAGACACTACTGATTCCAAATGTTAACAGTACAATGGATAAGTGCGCGGATAATAATTCTGGTTCATTAAAAATCTGAAATGAGCATTATCATTTGTCATTTTAATAGCGCGATTTAGATTTAGCTCTTTTACGTATGAGCAAAGTTAGGAGCCTTTTCTAACTTTCTTTTATTTATGCTATACTCTCTTCGCAAAATAAATGCAAGCAAATAATCGCTCTGTCTGCCCATAAAAGTAGCTGTTAAAATGAATCCATTCAAAATCCAACATCAGTGTTATGCTTAGTGCATATCTGAAGACGGTCGCATAATCCCATTTAAAATAATTTTGACTTCCAATGCCATGATAACCTATAATTTGTAACATATCTGGTGTTTACTTATAAATAGGACAAAGGACTTGAAAATGTGCCTTGTGTGGACTATGTGAGCTTGATTGGTTGAGCATTTCATCCACAGATGTCCGCGCTACTTCAGTTTCTGAGTGCAATACTAAAGTTATGTCTATAGATGGCAATATACCAACAGAATTAACCTACCTCGAGATCACATCAAAAAGCGAATCCCATACTTAACGGTGAGGTTGAAGTGTTCTTTTACAGCAGTGGTATCCAGAATACTGACACTAACGTGTCTCTATATTGTCTATTCATTTGTGTGCTATGACGAAATTCATGTTCTCGGCGCATTCTGTCACAGTGAACTACTGGGTTGTGGCCATGAAAGCTGACGTGAATGTAAATTAAACCTGTTCTTTAAACAAACAGGCAATATTTGATCAGTTGTTTTCCCACTGAATTATGGACCGTTTATTTTGTTTTTGCTTTTGTCAGGAAGCCTATCTGAGTAGGCTACATAATATTATTATGTGCAAACAAATATTAATTAGAGGTTTAACAATATATACATCCTGATCAGTCATGTTTTTAAACATCTAATTTCGCGTCAAGGCTACCACCCGGCATGCGCAATTTAGGCTACTGTTTTTCGCTTTGAGCACATCGTTACTGACCACATAGAAGGACTCGTTGCTCAAACAAATACATTACATCGGTCTCCCGCAGGGCACCAAAGGCGGTTCTCCGAGGCCCCGGACTGAAACGGTTAACGCATGCGACATGCAAATGAGCCGATATTCGCGGAGAGAGCAGGGGGTTGGGTTTAAACGGTGTGCTGTGCAAGTAGTACTGTACGCTGACGGGCTTTGGTAAACGCCACAGCACTGCCAGTCCAGCGGGAAAAAAACCTTTCGGAGAAGTCGAATGAGAGTGAGTCTTTGTGAACTGCAGCGAGCTTGCAATCCGAACTGATGAGAACGCGGACGATGGCCAACCTGTCTGAAACCGCTGTCACTGGACGCTATCTTAACTAATGGAATGTGCCCCATTCATGGTAGCCAATGCTCTCTTGATTGACCATTTGGGTGGACATTTTTGAGCGAGAGGACATCAGCACTCCCAGAATTTGCTGCATAGATCAATTACTGACATTACTCGCGCTGTGACGCCGGGAGCTTGTTCAGTAGCCCTGCATGCGCCGGAGTGAATGAATGAAGCGGCATTATGTTCCTGAATTTTTCTAAGAATTTAGTGTAATATTACCTTGTTTGGTCGTTGGTCAAGAGCATCATCTGACTTTGCAGTTGTGCCAAAAAGGAGCGTTTTTCGCGTGGATATATTGAGAATAAACCCATCACGCGAAGAGGAAACGGAGAGACCACATAAATCGGCTGTGTGACCAGCATGAAAATAAGCCCCATCCTCCTTTGAACCAAAAGGTGAATGAGAAATGTTTTTAAAAATCCTTTTACTGTGCGGACATGTGTCAAACTCGGCGTTATAGCATGATGTCATCTTCTGAATTGTTCGTGATTAAGGAATTTTAGCTTGAATGGGGTGAGAGAGAGAGCACTTTGGTCGTAAGCGCTGACGCTGGTTCTATGGTAGACGCTAGCCTACTGTTAACTACAACTGACAGCAGCATAGTAGGATTTTTTTTAATTAGGACAATGGAGTACATTAGGTTGATTTGTCATGCGTCCAGGATTTTACAGGATATTTGTACCCTGTTCTAAGGTAGCCTAGTCTATAGTGGCCATTGCCTATTGGCGTGTTGCTGATACACCACAGATAAGCACGAACAGTCAGCTACATTGTAATAGTTCTTTCATGGCTCTGGCAAATGTCAAATGCAATCGCTTGATTTACCTGGGTATGTCCACTCTCTGACGGACGGTTGGTGACTGTCTTTGGACTTTTACCGTTTACCCGATTGAACAGAACATCTTTAGTGTGAGGCTGGACGGGAGCACTGAGACGATGCGATCCTTATGAATGAGGTGTGTGAACAGCACAATTCCAAAGGATATTGGTGAAAGTCTCTCACCATTAGGGCATTGGGCATGGTTCGTTGCAGGCCTATTAAAATAAATGTATTAGATTACATTTTCATGTTCTGCGTCTTGGGTATAGCAAAATAAATCCTACTTCTGTTGTGAAACAATTCATTGAATAGATGGAATCTGGCTGTTGGATCTCCTAACATGCATGATGCCGGCTAACCTACTACCCTAATAAGAATCAGTTTGGTCCCTACTCCTTTTCACACCGCATTTGTCCAACCTTGGCAGTGAACTCTCGTTGAGATGCAGCAGCCTTCTGCTTTAACATGGATGTAATGGAAACAGTACGTGTGTGTGGACAATATACTAGATATATGTAAATTGGCTTTATTAGTAATAGTCATCAATATTCAGTAGGTTACACTGAACTTTTTCGCCCTGTTGCAAACGGCTATACACAATCTTATGTTGTCATAGCCTAAACATAATAATTTGCCATTGTCACCAAGCGCATCTTCAACCTATAGTAGCCTACAGACGGCAAAAAGCTAGGTCTATTAGTTTTTCTTACTCTTTCGAATTGCTCTGCATAGCCTACCTCTCTGTGCAATAATGGTCATTGTCATTCACGTCGAGAGGTTTCTTCTATAGCGGTATGTAGTTATTCGAAACGCTTAACTTGAATAACGTTTTGGACTGCAACTTAAATCGGATGCTTTGTTGCTAAAAAGCAATAATTCAGTCTTCCTATTTTTGTCTTGTCCGTGCTGGCTCATATGTCGTGCCAGTAGACCGGCAGATGCACCCACAAATCTTCATTTTCCGACCCTCAGCGCGAGACTCCCGCTTCTGCCCTGACATTGACTCTAAAGAAAATAAATGTAGTCCTGAGAAGAAAATTGCACCGGATTTGCATGAGAATGACTTGCATCTGCCCTGGCCGACAGATATCATATTAATAGCTTTGAATTCGTAGTAAAACCCTGCTTCTTTTTTAGTAAAATTAGTTTTTGCACATCATTATTGTAATATCCATCTTAAAGCAAAACAGCTGTTTGACTTCGACAGGCCTTCACAGACTGCAAATTCCGGCTGGTATGAATAAAAAGCATTGATGAAACATGACCCCATGACATCAAATAGAGTCATGTGTTTGCATTTTATAAAGTCGAATATGTAAAAGTACTTGCAATAGACTAAATCTAGACAACAAATATTGTTTAACTTAAGTTGCTGAAGGTCATGGTTCATGGAAAACCGCTGCAGTGAAGGAAAGGTTAGGCTACTTGAATATCTTAAATATAGCGCAATAGATGAAGAAGCTAAAAGCTTTTTGTTCTCTCAAGGTTGCCGGGTGAAACGGTCTTCAGAGTGCAGGGCACTAAAACAGTGCAATGATTAAAGTTTAAAATCCCGCAAAGCATCTCATACTGAAAGTTTTATGACCTTTCCTTTGAAGTTATACTATATGATTCACACCTCCACACATTAAGAGTTAACAAATTTATTAATGCAACAGCCAAACTCAATTACACTATCGCTCTGCCTGTGATGTCCAGTCTGAAAATAATCATAAGCATTCAGTGTGAATGAACTAAACCATTTAGGACAGCTCAGATATGACAAATGTACTGCAGCTGTTTTCTGCATGGAACAACTATGGACATCTCTGAGCCAGAAACGCTCTCCTCACCGTCACACTCGCTTGTCCACGGATTTCTTCGCTCAGAAACCCGTTGTTGTTGACGATTATGTCTGGACAGAGAAAGGAAGAGGGAGATAGAGAGAAAGTGAGAGGAAGAGAGAGGGGAGGGGAGAGGAGAGAACTGATGCATCTCAGAGTGTACACATCACAGACTCTTTAATCAATAAGGTTAACTACACTAAGATCAGAGGCACCCCCCACCACACACACACACACACACACCACCACCACACTTTCCCCAGGCTGAGCTATTTGCACTGACTGCCCCTCCACTCCGGTGGCTTAGCCAGCGCATTTACTTCACAGGGAAGAAAAATTGGGGTTCCAGATTGATGGGGATTGGAGGCCTGTCCATTGTGTGTTTCAATCCCTCTATCGATTGTGTTTCTGTGTGTATGTGTGCAGATTGAATGTGTTGG
>NC_055963.1:15780416-15792916 GCF_018492685.1 Alosa sapidissima
CCAGAGTGGCGTAGGCCTCGGCGGAGTGCTCCCGGGCTGTGTGTTGGCAGCTATTTTTGGGCTCGGGGAAAACGAGGAGGAAACGTACGCCTCAGCCTGATGCGTCGCGGCACAGCGAGGCACGGCATGCCACGGCAGAGGCGGGCGGCGGAGTTGGCAGGCGAAGTGCGGGCCGTTATTGCAGTCTCCTCTGGCAGCCGTAAAGGCTTTACGACCTTGGGCTGCCACCGCTGCCACGGAGACGCGGCCCCTCTAGAGAGGTGTCGCTGATGTGCCGACGCTGCGCTTGCGTCTGCCTTTTCAGGATCATTTTTTTGTCCTCCTGCCTCTTGTTCTTTCTTTCGCCCCCTCTCTGTCTTTCTCTCTCTCTCTCTCTCTCTCTCCTACCTCTCTCTCTCTCTATCTCTCTCTCTCTCTCTCTGTCTCTCTCTCGCTCTCTCGCTTTCTGTATCTCTCCTCTTCTCTGGCTCTACTGGAAGCCATCCCAAGATAAAATGCCAAGCTGATCCTAGATGTCTGGCTGCAGACAGTGCAGATCAGATCTGACTCTAGCGTGGATCTGACTCAGATGCGGGCCAACTCTGGCCCAGATCCACAACCCCCTCCCCCCCTTTTCTCTCTCCAACTCTCCCTCCCTCTCTCTCTCTGTCTCTCTCTTTCTTGGCTGCCTCCTCCTTCCTCCCCTGCCGACTGTCAGGGAGTGGGGGTCTTGCGATCGCTCTTACTCCTGGTGACACTTTGAGGCCAGCAGCAGTCACAGACAGTGATGACCTGAATCAGCACTGCGCTGCTGCCACTGTAGGGTTTTTTTTTTATATAGACCCTTTCAACAAGGTAAACAAAAACAATGCTTGAACATTCTATTTGGTTCCCAATCTATGTCCTCTGCATTAAGATAACATATGGAATGTTAAAACGGAAGCCTTGTGGGGCCAACTATGATGCTGATAATGGAACTCTCTTCCATTCTTCTCTACAAAGGGTCTATGCACTGTCCAGCTGGCTGGCCAGCAAGTGGGTCCCACCACTCGCTCCTTTTAAAATGAGGAGTTATGGGCAGCCGCCCGCTCCACCTCGTGACATGACAAACGGCTCGCAAATCCTCCAATTAGATAGTAAATGTTTACAGGCCCAATCCGTGGTACTCAATCTGCGTGTGTGTGTGGATGGGTGTCTGGGTGTGTAAATGTATGTGTGTGTGTGTGTGTGTGTGCATTGTAAAGGCATATTTGTGTGTGTGTGTGTGTGCGTGTGTATGCGTGTGTGTGTGTGTGTATGGGTGTGTGTGATATATGTGATATGTGTGTTTGTGTGTATGAGTGTGTGTGTGTTTGTCTATGTTCCTGTTTGTTCTTTGTGGTGTCATCCTAGAAGAGGTTTCTGATTGGGCTGTGGTTTGCCAGTGAGATTGTATGGGGAGATTGTGTATGGCTCCAATTTCTGTACTCGTGTCTGTGTCTGAATCTAGAGTATGTGTGTGTGTGTGTGTGTGTGTATGCACACTCATATCTGCACATACATATAATATCACAGTCGAGGGAAACATTATACTGCAGGGTTAGCTAAGGCCATCGGCAACTCAGAGACTGACCAGATAAAGCAAAGAGAATCCACACACATCCCACACAAAGAGAATCCACACACATGGTCCTGGCTCAAAAGAGCTGGTAGCACAGGAGTATGTGAATGAGCTGCAGACCATATACCTCCCACTTTTATGTTCAATAAATAAATAATCATATGGAAGCTATATGGTGTACAGTCTCTTCAGTCTTCATGAGCTCAGAGCCTCAGTAATCATATGGAAGCTATATGGTGTACAGCTTCTTCAGTCTTCATAAGCTCAGAGCCTCAGTAATCATATGGAAGCTATATGGTGCAGCTTCTTCAGTCTTCATAAGCTCAGAGCCTCAGTAATCATATGGAAGCTATATGGTGTACAGCTTCTTCAGTCTTCATAAGCTCAGAGCCTCAGTGATCATATGGAAGCTATATGGTGTACATTCTCTTCAGTCTTTATAAGTTCAGAGCCTCAGATGCTGGTGCTACAGAGGGAGGCACAGCGAGACTCCTTCAGCTCTCTCTCTCCCTCCATTAGGAGACAAACAATGATGTTTAAAATGGTCTCATTACATAATGGTCTCTTTGTCTCCCCTCTCTTTCTCTCTTATCCTCCCCTTCTCTTCTCTCCTCTCCTTTCTTTTAATATCTCTACTCTTCTGCTCTTCTCTTTTCTTCTCCTCTCCTCTTCTCCCCTTCTCTTCTCTTCTCTGCTCTACTCTTCTCTTCTCTTCTCTTCTCCTCTCTTTTTATATATCTACTCTTCTGCTCCTCTCTTCTCCTCTCCTCTCCTCCCCTTCTCCTCCACTCTTCTTCCCTTCTCTTCATGTGTCTGCAGCCGGTGCCCATTGACGACTCCTTCTGTGGCCTGGACATCAACCAGCCCCTTGGCGGCTCCCAACTCGTGACTGGACACACACTCTACACGGAGACCCGCGACCGCATGACCGCTGTCACCTCCTACGTCTACAACGGCTACTGCGTGGCCTTCGTGGGTACCAAGAGCGGGCGTCTGAAGAAGGTTAGTTTTAACAGCTGTGCTTGTTACATTTCTCCATTCGCTTACAGGCCCCCATGCCAAGATCTCCCCGTGATGCTGAAGCCAGATTTGGCTTTTTTATCTCTCAAATTCCATATTTATTTGAAGAACTCTGTGACCACACATGAGTGTAAGTCAGTCTGTATCCCGTGACAGTCCTTCAAGAGACCTTTTAGACACTCCAGCACTAATGCTCAAACTATTCCAGTCCGATGTTTTTTTTATATAGAAATAGACGTGTGGGCGTTTGGCTGGGCTTGCCTAGGTGCGGTGCAGCTTCACATGAATAGTAACTTCTCTCCCGTCTGCATATTGAACGGAGCGGGCTGGTCTGGGCTGGGCTGGGCAGTCTCTCGCACTCTCTCTCTGCAGGCTGGGGGCCATTATGGGCAGCAGCTAGCATATGCACGTACGCCACACCGCTGCTAACCCTGTGCTTGCCCATCAACTTTAATGGGCACCTTTTCAATGAGACCCTTCGAGAAAAGTAAGAGAGAGAGAGAGAGAGAGAGAGAGAGAGAGAGAGAGAGAGAGAGAGAGAGAGAGAGAGAGAGAGAGAGAGAGAGAGAGAGAGAGAGAGAGTCTCTCAGTCTCTGTCCCGGGCACAGCCGTCAGGCGAGAGCGGTATCAAGCTGCTAATTGCCATGCATTTAGCAGGAGGGGTGCAGCGGGAGCGAAAATGAGAGCCTGGCGTAAAGAGCACCTTCCCCGATGACAATTAGCCTACGCCATGATTGAATGGAGGCCTTTTCTCTGCAGGTTGAAATTGGTGCCCTTTGTGTTGGAAGCACTGGACACCACTGCAAGGCTACATAAACATGTATGAATAGTGTATTTTTCTGCCAAATCTAGTTAAATGTTGGTGTGACAGACAGTGGTGGTTATTTTCACAGCAGAGCTAGTTTCCGTTTCAGATGCTGCCACTGAGGTATGTTGTAGCACTAGCGTTAGCATTAGCGCAGGGGATCTGACCTGTGACTGTGAGCTCAGCTCTCCGGTACTGTCCTCTCATCTCTCTACCTCTGAGCTGATTAAAGGCAGGAAAAAGAGATTTGGCAGAAAAAAGAGAGAATTGTGCTGCATCATCAGCGGAATTATTTTTAATCTGTGAGCTACACATCTATTCTTGTATTCTTCCTTCCATCCATCCATTCTGACCTTTTCAGTGATGGAATGGACCAACCCAGACATAGATACAGTCGGTTAAGATGTTCGGAAAGGTTACCGCCCCCCACGAGGGGGAAAGCATGCTAACCTCATACAATGGAAGTCAATGGGCGAACTAGCTAACAGTTAGACTTTATACATTCGTTTTACATTCAGGTGGAGTTCTGCTTGTTTCTGAACACAATAATTTGAAGGAATTGTGTTTACTTAACTGCCTAGTGTATGCTAACAACTTAATTCACCATCGATTGCCCAATGTTGATGACAAATTTCTCTGGAAGCTATATTCAATGGTAGCATCATTAGGTTGCTAACTGGCTAACTTTATATCGTCAGTGTAACATAACCAACTGGTACACATTACTTGTTAAAACTATTCCCACGGCCATTGTAGGGAATGTGCATTCATGTGAGAATAAATTCAGATGCAACTTACGAGTATGTGATGTTAAGGCAAAAGGGTTAGCTTGCTAAACCGAGCTACACAGTCCGGCCATTGAAAGCAGTTCTACAATGAGTACACTCGAGACAGTTCTGGCCGTTTAACTGGAATTAGCAAAATGAGGGAACTTAATGTTACCCTTAACCTCCTTGACACACAGATAACTCTCAGTTGAAACGTGTTTGTGCCGTTTAGTGATGTTTGCTAAAAGATTTAATATTTTTATAGGTGCTTTCTGTACTCAAGCCGGTGCACCTCCATTAGATTACATGCAATCGAAAACGAATGTTTTCCCCCTCGGGGGCTTTTCAGCCACAGTAACCACAGCAACTGGGGGCGGTAACCACGATTATGACTAGTTGCCGACTGTATGTATTCGGAGTCTGTCATTCATTGTCTGGTTACCGCGGAGGCGGATCTGTTGATGTGTTTAGCATTCTGCTAATGGAGTAACCCAGCGCCACAGACACGGCTCTGGTGTGGCCATTAGGGTAATGGTGTTACTGGCCTGGGCTCTGGCTGTCCTGTCCTGTCCTGCTGGTGAGGGCTGCGTGGGTGGGTGGGGGGGGTCACCTGTGACAGCTGCAGCAGAGTGAGAAGGGTTTGTTAGCAGCTGTCTGCCGCCTTTCCTTCTCATGTGCCCCCTTGCACCCCTGGAGACCTCTGGGGGGGCTGAAGGGGGGGGGGGGGACTGGAGTAAGGCTGTCAGGAGTGTCTAGGGTGACAGGCAGGGCCTGTGTCACACACACACACACACACACACACACACACACACACACACACACACACACACACATACACTCACACACCTCAACTCCATCTACCCCCTGCTGAATAAACAACAGCTGACCCTCCAGAGGCTAGGACAAATGGGCGCTGCTGGGAGTGAGGGAAGGGTGAGGGGGTGGGGGTGGGGGGGGTGGAGGCCACAGGGATACCTGTTACCTTCATTAATACTGGGGAAAGGGACACGGCTTCCCTGTCCAACCCCCTGCACAGAACAGCTGTTCCACCACTGTCCTGATAGACAGATGAGAGAGAGAGAGAGAGAGAGAGAGAGAGAGATATGGGGCAGAGAGAGGGATATAAATATACTATATATATGCCTACTGATGAATTCATTCCTAATTGAATGTGCGGCAGGCGTAATCAGGAAGTGGCATCAGAGGGATCCAGCCTGTGTAATCCCCCATGTTGCAGCCACTTAATAATTCATCGCTTTTTTAGTTTGTCTTTTTTTTTTTTGTTCCACGTGGTTAAATTGAATTAGGCAGGAAGCATTGGTGCTGTGTCGCTACTCACCACGCACGTACACACACACACACACACACACACACACACACACACACACACACACATACTCTCTCACACAAACACTCACACAGAAAGACACATACACACGTGTGTTTACGCCGTCACAGCCACCGGAGAGGAAAATCCATGTGGGATGGGTCTTGCCGAAAATCCGGGCTCAAATCCCGCGGCCGTAACCACAGTAACGGTTGCATGGGGGAGGACTAACATCAGCCTGCAGTATGCCTGTGTTTCTGTGTGTGTGTGTGTACACGCGTGTGTGTGTGCGTGTGTATGTGTGTGCGTGTGTGCATGCGTGTGTGTGTGCGCGTGTGTGTGTTTGTGTGTGTGTGCGCGTGTGTGTGAGTGTGTGTGCGCATGTGTGTGGCGTGTGTGTGTGTGTGTGTGTGTGTGTGTGTGTGTGTGTGTGTGTGTGTGTGTGCGCGTGTGTGTGTGTGTGTGTGTGTGAGTGGCGATGCGGATGCATGCTACAGCACCTGCTGTTGTGTGCTGAAGCTGGCTGCAGGCTTATTAGCTTAGGGTTTCTCTCCATGGGTGGCAGGAGGATGGGGAAGATGAGGAGACTTGCTTTGTAAGGGTTTGTGTGTTTTGGAGAGGGGCTGTCAGACCTTGTGTGTGTGTGTGTGTGTGTGTGTGTGTGTGTGTGTTTGTACATTGTGGTATATGCATTTCTGTGGATACATTTCTGTGGATGGATATGCATATGTGTATGAATGTGTGTGTGTGTTTGTGTGTGTCTTTATTTGTGTCTGTGCATACAGTGTGTGTATGAGAGTGTGGCACCTCAGGAGACCATGGCGTCGATGCCTCCTCCCGCTGCATTTTGTCGATAAGCCAGTGCCAGGTGACACGTTGCGGGCAAGCCTGTCACCACGGTATGTGTGTGTGTGTGTGTGTGTGTGTGTGTGTGTGTGTGTGTGTGTGTGTGTGTGTGTGTGTGTGTGTGTGTGAGAATAAGGGGCGGCATCGTGTAGGTTTACAGGATTTGATGCTCCAGAGGTGACACCACCAAGCCAAATGCAGCCACTAGCAGTGGAGCCCCATTCTGTACAGCCATTTGGTCCTGTCTCACCCCTCCCCCACTCTGCCATCCCTGTTAGTGAGGGTTATGTGTGTGTGTGTGTGTGTGTGTGTGTGTGTGTATGTGTGTGTGTGTGTGTGTGTTCAGTAGAGAGGGGAGGAGCGAGAGGAGAGATGCATATGGAGGGAGGGTGGGAATAAAACTGAGCGAGAAAGAGAGAGAAAGAAAGAGAGAGAAATGGATGAAGAGAGGAAGAGAGTAGGAAAGGAAGAAGAGAGAGTGAACAGATATAAATAGAGAGAAAGAGAGAGAGGGGGGTGGGGAGAGACTGTTGAAATGTGAATTCAGCTCAGTTGAAGAAGCCAGGCCTGCACCGCTGCCTCTAATTGGATTGGCTGCTTTCCCAAAGATCCCCCTCACCCTCCGAACCCCCCTCCAGACCCCCCCCCCCCATAACACACACACACACACACACACACACACACACACACACACACACACACACACACACACACACACACACACAACTGCACTAGTCATTCCTCAACCCTCCCGGCCCACTGGCCGTCTTCTCTATCTTCCTCCTTCCCCTTGAACAGCTGCTCCTGCTGTTCCTGGCGTGTGTCCTCCTCTGAGACAGGGGGCGAAGGAAAGTGGCGTGCAGTACAGGTTGTCGGTGGGCAGGTTGTCGTCTTCTCACAATCTGGTAGCTTGGGTTGGGTTGGGGAATTCAGCAGAGACAATTGGATGAAGAAACTAAAAAAAAAAAAAAAACACAGCCGTTTGAGCATTAAATTGCACATGTAACTATTTTGACAGAGTCTGTTTCACAGCCCTGATCACAGTGTTGCCTCGTGCTCCACTCGAGGCGCGCGATAATGAGATACTAGACGTGACATCCGCCACCTCTGAGCTCTGTGTCTGTGTGCGTGTGTCGCGTGGCTTTGATTGCACGATCAAGCACTCGTTACTTGTTTCTATTGAAACGTCTCCCGCAGACCCTGAGATTGTTAGGGTTGGAAAATGAGAATGAGATTTTTTTTTATTTCCTAAGGGTTGGCGTAGTCGGCAGGATCCTCTGGGCTCGGCGCTCCCACCCCTGCTGTGAGCGCACGGGGTCCAGAGAGCGGAGACAGAGAGCTTCATCAAGGGCAGAAAATCACTGGCCTTTCCCGGGTGGCACGGCTCGAAGCAGTGATTGATTGCGGAGTGGACGAAGCAGAGCGGAGTGCTCATGTGCGCCTCAGCAGAAACCGTGGCGACCGAGGTGTGCCAGTCGTATTGATGGCCCCCTTCCTCCTCCTCCTCCTCCTCCTCCTCCTCCGGTCTCCCTCCCTCTCTCTCTCTTGAGAAAGTGTCTCCCGGCGTGGTCTCGCCATCTTAGAAAAAAAATAAATAAATAAAAAAGAAGCGAGACACCTCAATATTACCTTTCTCTGTTCACGTTTTTATAGCCTTCAGATGATCCGACAGGGAATTATTGGCCTACCTACCCACTGAGAAGCCGTGCCGTAATTACAGATTGTATTTTCATTTTGAAGAGCGCCAAACGGCAAGCTCGAGGGCCATAAGTCCAAAAGATTTGGTGGGTGAGCGTTGCTGGGATTAACAGAGGATTGCGTCATGCCAGCTCGGATTGGCGTGAGGGTGAGATTCATTTGCTACTTAAGCGGGAATTTCACGAGCGGGAATGGGGCTTGGTGAGGGAGGGGAGGGGGAACGCATTAAGCGTGAAAAAGGGACCCAGGGGGAATCTCTCGCTTTGATTCTGTGCAGGGGGGAAAGGACCCCAATGTAAAATTGAATGTTAAAATTGATCCCTGCACGAGATTAATAGCATAGTTACCCTGTGACTACTGGCAATACAGGGACTATGCACCCAAATCCGGACCCATATAATATGCTGTCACAGTTCCTTATGACTTCCAGTCGCTATTCTGCCCTCCATGACTTCCTGCTTAATTCTGTCTGCTCCTAAGCATACTGCAGAGATGTTGGCCATTTACTCTATGCATTAATCCAGTAATCCAGCAATGTGTTCCTGTTCAGGAGTAGCACAGTGCTGCTGAGGGTTGTGTAAGTAATAGTAACAATGACGTTGATGCCTTTGCATGGGTGCAGTCGAAATGTGATGATGATGAAACTGGACAGATGCAGGCATGCCTTGTGTCCTGATCAGGACATGGGGGGTCTTTCCGGGGGCTTTGACCTCCACAGCTCTTCCTCCAGGAGCAAGGGAGGCAGGATCAATTCTTACTGGGCTTCATCTCGGCACCGCGCCAGACATTTTTGGTCGTCTGAAAAAGAAATCACACACACATGCATGCACACACAGACACACACACAGACACACACACACACACACACACACACACAAACACACACACACACATGCCCCGTCTAGTAATTGATTCTTCTCATCGTGCTCCGGTCCCTAATCAACATTTTGTTTGTGTGGGAGCTTCTGTGACTAATGTGGACACAGCCCGCACTTGAAAGGGGGCTGGTTCAGGTGCGTCCCTCCTGGGTTCGTACAGAAGCCATTAATTGGACAAATGTGCCGTTGAACTGGTTAACTAGGTTCCTGGGCGCCTGTCCCAAACACGAGGTCGCCGCTGACATCATATCTGTGACATCAAGGGGAAGTGTGTGTGTATGTGTGTGTGTGTGTGTGTGTGTGTGTGTGTGAGTGGAGAGGGTGTTTGGACCGCAGCTGACGGTCGCACATAAAGGAGCCTGCAACATGAAAGGGTAGCAGCAACAGCTGCTGCTGTCACTCCTCTTACCTGTCGTCCCCTCTCCCTCCTCCTCCTCCTCCTCCTCCTCCTCCTCCTCCTTCTCTCCTTCTCTCCTTTCCTCTCTTGGCCCAGCTGTCATCCAGGACATGGCATACACACACACACACACACACACACACACACACACACACACACACACACATACTTCCAGGACATACTGTAGCCTTGTTTGCGCATGAGCTGGCTGCCCAGATGTGGCCGGTCTGCAGCTTGCCTGGGCATTGGCCGATTTATCATGCGCATTACGACCACAGTGGCCACAGCGGGCATGACGGACACGGTCAGGCTGACGTCCCAGATGGTAGTGGACCGTGGTGGGACAGTGGACCAGGATCAGTTCTGGCATGGAGAAGGGCCAGGGGGGTTGAGAGGGGGGTCAGCCGCCCCTGTGTGTCATCATGTTTGCCATGACTCTGCCTTAACTGTGTGTGTGAGTGTGTGAGTGTGTGAGTGTGTGAGTGTAAATGAGGCCATGCGGGGGTAAACATATGAGAACTGGTATTAGCGCGAATCCCTCTGTGTCCAGAACAGTGAAGCAGCATGCAGGATGGTATCCCTAGCAACAGCTGAGCCACATGGCAACAGCTCAATAGTGTTCCATCCTGTCCCTCAGGGCTCCGTCCTGCTCCACACAGCATGGGGCTCCACAACCTGTCCCACACACACATACACATGCGCACACACACACACACACACACACACACGCACACACACACACACACACACACACACACACACACACACACACATGGACATGCACACTCTCACACAGACACATGCACACTCTGCAACACATACAGGAACACACAGTCATGCAAAAACACACAAGCAGGAACACACACACACACACACACACACACACACGCACACACACTCACACACAAGCATACAAAGTCACACCTTGCACACAGATGTTGACTGTCAGCGTTGGAAAAGCAGACAGCAGAAAGGCTTGTCAGAAGTGCTGGCTTCCTCTATCAAAGGCAGATGGGGTGATGGAGGCATTGATTTCTCATCTGCCTGACATTTCCTGTAGAAGAGGCCCAATGAGAATCATACTGTTGAGAAGCGACTCATATCGGTGAACTACTTGAAAGAAAATGTCACTTCTAATGTTATAGATCTTCCATGTCGGTAACCTTCTTGCCGTGGTTTACTTCATTATTTTGCCCTGTTATTGTACATTTTCATGTTGACAGGCGGATGATTATCGCCGGAAAACAGAAAATGATGTTGACAATTTGTCTTTGGAAACCTCATTGTCCACCCTCACCTTTGTGAAGCCTCAGCTCAGGCTATTATACGCTGGGCTGGAAATTAAAGATTTGACTGACAGCGTTACACAATTAAAGCGGTCTAAAGGGAGACTATGGAGAGAAATGTGTTCCACAGCAATTTCCATCTCTCCTTCTCATTTCATGTTGAATTATCATCAATCCACCCTTAATTGAAATGGTACAGTTCTATTACTTCCTGCAAACCACATAAACAAATGAGACATACTCATTATGATTGAGGTTATACCTTCCCATTTGCTTTCCTTGATAAACAAGTGCTTTTTCTCACTCGGACACAGACACAGTTCATTTTATTAGCCAGTGCGGAAATTCATGAGAAAAAAAAATAAACAAATGAACAAAATTAAATGAACTGATAATCCTTGTCTCTGTGGAAAACAGACTGAATCTTATCATAAGATGATCATTGCCATGATTGCCTTGGATATTGTTCCCAAAACGCCACCTCCCACCCCCCCACCCCCAACACACACACACACACACCCCACACACCCACTCCACACACCCCACTCCACACACCCTGATCCAGCCACCCTCATGCTCCTTGTGCGAGATTACCAGCAATCTTCCCTAATCATGTTACTGTATACTGGCCAATTCAACAGCAATTTACCTGCTGCCAGCAACAGGCCGCTCCTGGAGAGGTGGCAAATTGGCAACGGCAGAGGCGGGTGTGTGTTTGTGTGTGTGTGTGTGTGTGTGTGTGTGTGTGTGTGTGTGTGTGTGTGTGTGTGTGTGTGTGTGTGTGTGTGTGTGTGTGTGTGTGCATGCAGATGTTAGAAGAGCAAGGCTCTGCACTGCTCCGATTTGGGGCCCACTGAGGGAGAATTCACTCAGCTCGTTAAGAGACAGACAGGGGAAGAGTGCTAGCTGATTAGAACAATAGGGCAGCCACCATTGAGAACCCATGCTGTAGCCCTTCCTATATCCATAAGCAGTCCATATTGTACACTATGTTATTCTGCACTACATTCAAATATGCTATATACTACTGTATGTTGTACTATACTCTGCTACACTGTAGTATACCATTCTGTACTATACTGTACTTTTTGTATCTTCCTTGGGTTGGATAGAATGATGATTAATGTTATTAAACTTGGCTTGCGAGATGTGTAAGTAAATGTTATCACAATAAGACTAACTTGTTTTAGTATCTCTTGTTGAGTCTGTGCTGAAACAGGCACTTGTCTAAGAAAGCATTTTATTCTAGATTTGAATGAGCTAATTTAATTAGCATTGCTATTCTGGAAGCAGAGCTTGTCATGTCTCAGGAAAAAATGTAACGGCAGACAAAGCATGTCTCATCAACATGGATGACGTCAATTGCAAATGGGCTGCTCAGTGCTTGAAGCGTGTTATTGTTTGTCTGCCGTAGCGTGCCCGGAAACTATGTTGGAGACTGATTGCAGGTTCTGTTATAGCCATTCCAAATTACCACATTACTGGAAATACAAGATGCACGTCACTCCCAATTTTTGCTGTTGTAAGCTGGAAAAAGAAGGGACTGAGCTTTTATCTCTGTCAAGCTAAGAACAAACACACACACACACACACACACACACACACACACACACACACACACACACACACCACACACATGAACAGACAGACACCCTTGAGCAAGGCACCTAACCCCTCACTGCTCCTCGAGCGCCGCTGTTGATGCAGGCAGCTCACTGCGCCGGGATTAGTGTGTGCTTCACCTCAATGTGTGTACACTGTGTGCTGTGTGTGTTTCACTAATTCACGGATTGGGATAAAAGCAGAGACCAAATTTCCCTGAATGTGTGTGTATGTGTGTGTGTGTGTGTGTGTGTGTGTGTGTTTCTGTGTGTCTGTATGCATTCAGGTGTGCATG
>NC_055963.1:15797030-15804530 GCF_018492685.1 Alosa sapidissima
ACACACCCAGGCACACAAATATAGTATGACACACCATATAACACATGCACACATAATTGTACACACACACACAAACACAAACACACACACACACACACACACACACACACACACACACACACACACACACACACACACTCTCCATTTCCTGAGAGAGCCGCGCTCAGCCACCCCTCAGCCTACGGTCACATAACAGACGGCCAGCCTCAACTTGACCTCCTGCAAGGCTACACGCGTCTTGCATATGTGTGTGTCTGTGTGTGTGTGTGTGTGTGTGTGTGTGTGTTTGTATGGGTCTGGAAGTTTTAATGAATGGATATGTGTCTGTATAATGAATGGGTGGGTGGTTTTTGTGTGTGTGTGTGTTTGTGTGTGTGTGTGTGTGTGTGTGTGTGTGTGTGTGTGTGTGTGTTTGTGTGTATGTCTATGTTGGGGGGTGGGGTTGATGGATAAAGGATGAAGCCATCACTTCGGGGCTGCGATGTGTTTCCCGTCTGTTGCCGCTAGTTAAGAGCCCAACCTCGAGGTCACGTTAGACTTGTTACCGTGGCGATGAGTGCTCCAGTTAATAAGCCTAAGTGAAGCATCGCCCGCATCCTCCTCCACTCTACTGCTTAGGTACCAGAGATAAATAATTGCCCAGATCTTTTTTTTTTTCTTAAACCAGGCAGACAATGCTTTAAGACTTCATGGCTCTTATTATTTTTTCCCTTATCCAGAACATCTCTGTTCTTAACCTACTGTTCTGCAGTTGTCACCTACATCGTTAGGGTATTAATGAGTGGTGCGACTAATTAAGGTCAGCGTATAATGAGAATGGCTGGGGGCATTGCAGGTGTGCCATTCGTGTGAAAACGTGTGGGATAAGCAGCAACGCTACCTTGTTCTTACCTTGTCTGCTGTTCCTGTCCAGTGAGAATATGTAGAGCACGTTCTACAGTGGGTTCCTGTACAGTGAGAATATGTAGAGCACGTTCTACAGTGGGTTCCTGTACAGTGAGAATATGTAGAGCACATTCTACAGTGGGTTCCTGTCCAGTGAGAATATGTAGAGCATGTTCTACAGTGGGTGGATCTGACTGGATACAACTAGTTTATATTATACTGCTGGCTGACTTTGTTCTAATTGGGTAGGAATGTGTGCAAACAGACATGTTCCATTTGTCGGTTCCTTTGCATGTCTCTGTGGACAGGTCTCCCAACAATGTTTGATTGTGATGTTCTGTGTGTGATTGTGATGTTATAATGTTCTGCATGTGATTGTAATGTTCTAACGGTGTGTGTTCTACGCTGTTCCCTTGCAGATCCGTGTGGACGGTCCTCCTAATGACGGAGTGCAGTATGAGACGGTGCAGGTCATTAAAGACGGCAGCCCTGTGCTGAGAGACATGGCCTTCTCTCTGGACCGCAACTACCTCTACGTCATGTCTGAGAGACAGGTAGGGGAGAAAATGCACGCACACACACACACACACACACACACACACACACACACACACACACACACACACACACACACACACACACACACACACACACCCACATGCATATGAGACACACATGCTTAGGAAGATGTGCACATCAGTGTGTGTGTGTGTGTCTGTCAGTGTTAACTGATAAAACATTCAGCCCTGAGCTCAAGGACACAAAACACACACACACACACACACACACACACACACACACACGCGCGCGGGAGTTGACTCGTGTATGAGAGGCTGATGAATGGGTCTGAGCACACTGGCTACTGCAAGTTTTCACCAACCTCAGCACTATGCAGAAACCAGGGAACTAGGACACCTGCACACACGCTCACACACACTAGGACACCTGCACGCACACTCTCACACACACTGAAGCAATGGCATACTTACACAGACAAACACACACTCATGCACAAGTAACACAAATACTGTATGCACACTGTCACACACAAAGACACACACATACACAGACATGCATACGTGCACACACACACACACACACACACACACACACACACACACACACACACACACACACACACACACACACACACACACACACACACACACGCCATGCCATGAACTCTGGGCAGAAGTCTGGGCAGGACAGGACAGTGTCTAAACAAGTCTGCAAACGTTGAGTAAATCTAGGCGTGCATGTCTGAGTATGTGTGTGTGTGCCACTTCTCCATCTCTCTCTCCCTTTTATCCACCTCTCCTTCTCTATCACCCCTTTCTTCTAATCCCTTTCTCTTTATTTCTCATCTCTCCTCTGACTCTTTATCCATCCATCTCTCTCCATCCCTCTATCTATTCCTCTTTGCTGTCCATCAATAAGTGCTTGAAAGAGAGAGAGAGAGAGAGAGAGAGAGAGAGAGAGAGAGAGAGAGAGAGAGATAAAGAGAGAGTGAGAAAGAGAGAGAGAGAGAGAGAGAGAGAGAGAGAGAGAGAGAGAGGGGGGGGGAGATGAAAATGAATAGAGTAGATGGGAGAGAGAGATACTGAATAGATGAAGAGAGAGGGAAAGAGAAAGGAGGATAGCGATAGAAGGATAGAGTGGATGAGAGAGATATATAGAAAGATAGAAGGAGAGTGGATGAGAGAGATATATAGAAAGATAGAAGGAGAGTGGATGAGAGAGAGAGAGATAGAGAGAGAGAGAGAGAGAGAGAGAGAGAGAGAGAGAGAGAGAGGAGAGGAGAGAGAGAGAGAGAGAGAGAGAGAAGAGAGAGAGAGAGAGAGAGAGAGAGAGAGAGAGAGAGAGAGAGAGAGGAGGGACAGCTGGGAGGAGCGAGGGGGTTGACAGACGCACAAGGTCACCCTGCCTGCTGCCCGATGAAGTGGCAGAGCCGAGCGACACACACACACACACATGCACACACATGCACACAGATGTACATGCTGACATGCAGGGAGACACAATTGCACTCATGTTGACACTTAGTTACACAGACACAGGCATTCCCAGGCTACCAAAGGCAAACATTCAAAGACAGAATCACACACACACACACACACACACACACACACACACACACACACACACACACACACACACACACACACACACACACACACAATCAGCAGGAGAGCTGCACAAGAGTAAAGAAGATGTCAAACAGCTACACACACACACTAGCCCTTGTCACTCAGTAGTTGATGTATGAGCGGTTGCCTTTGGAGTGTCTTGCCTTCTGTTTCTACTCGTTCTTTTTGTCATCCGTGGCCCTCCTGGGGTGAAGTCTCGGCTGAAGGATGGCAGACTAACTGGGGTGTGTGTGTGTGTGTGTGTGTGTGTGTGTGTGTGTGTGTGTGTGTGTGTGTGTGTGTGTGTGTGGAAGGACGCGGGTCAATACTATGTGTGTGTGTATATATATATATATATATATATATATATATATATAGTATGCAATGGGATTTGTGGTTAAAGTGGGATTTGTGGTTAAAGTGGGGCAGGTGGGGGAACCCTAAAATCCAGTGCCAGTGCAACGGGGAAAAATGACTCACTGTTGGACAACATATTGAGTATCGTGGTGTAGCAATACATTTTGGACAATAATTGCTAGCTTCTTGGTCACCTCTGTACACGCGAAAAAATAACTCACCATTTATTTTAACAATATCAGCCCGCTATATTAATAATTTATTATAATTATTATTAATTTATCTGAGGTGGCAAAACTGCGCCCCCCCCCCCCCCCTAAAGACAGACAACAGTCAAACAGACAGGAAATGGCTTCTCAGATCTTCATTTACTGCCCAGGAAACTGACCCGCAATGACCACCTCACTCAAGCATGCCAAACAAGCACGTGCTCAAAATGGCTGGCTGACCAACAGCACCCAAGGTGGGGAAAAAAGAGAAGTGGCAAGAATAATAGATGGCTAACATTTCCCACATCATTTTGAAACAATGTCCAGGTGCTGTCGGAGAACAATTCAATTCAATTCATGGTGCAGGGGATATTGTCCAAGAGATTGATATTTTCACCTGGTGAAATAGCATCACAGAAGGCCATCTCAGTCCGAAACAGAGGGGTGTAGAGGAGAGAAGAAGGGCCATCAGTGTGTGACTTCTCTGCTATAAAACAACTCTCACTGCCTTTGGCTACAGTAGCATCGTGCACCAGATCTGCTACATCAGATGAATTGTCCATTTGAAGCAGTTGTGTCTGTCGCTGCCACCCCCCCCCCCCCACTACCTGCCCTCTTCTGTCTCTCGCTGCTGCTGCTGCTGGCTGTCACATGAGCAGGAACACTTTACTCCACACAGATTATAACTTATTAATGCTCAATCTGGACACTGGCTAGAAGCATGTAGCACGTAGTGCATTTGTTCACCTTGTCATTGCTCACATGACTGCCCTAGTTGCATTATGGGTAGAGGAAATTGGGGATCATTCTTGGGTCCTGGATTTTGGGGGCAAGGTGGAGCGTTGGTAGCGTAGCTTTGCTGCCTGGCCATCAGTTGGAGTCTTTGTGAGTTTGGAATTGGTTGGGAGCCTAAGAATAGGCCTGTGATTAGGAGTGGTGAATAGAGATACGGCATCAAATGTATGGTATCAATTGGCAGTGGGATTCACGGATGGGTACCTAAGTGCTAAGAATATGCAAGTGATCTTAGATGTTGAGAATGAAAGCTCTTTTGTATTGTAGAGGCATGGGGTCTGGATTTATAGCTTAGCCCCTGCCCGGGGTGGTGCTGAGGTGTTATTGTGTCCTCTCCTGCTCCAGTGGTCCAGTAACACCAGAGGAGAGATGAGAGGACACCATCAGCCGCGGGATTATGGGAAATTTGGAGTGTAACCCAGCATGATTCCACACCAGCTGTGTCTTCCACTCAGAATAACAATGAGAGGCTGTGAGGATGAGCGTAGGTACAAGTGTGGGAGAATGGAGGTGTATGTAGCGTGTGTGTGTGTGTGTGTGTGTGTGTGTGTGTGTCAGTGTATGTGTTAGTATCTGTCTGTGTGTGTATGTATCTTTGCTTACTAGTAGCCGCATATAGCACTTATGCTACACACCAATGCTCAAATATTGACACTTTTACCTCTCATTCAAATTTTAATGACATTTATTAGTAGGTTTGCCCTCCCTCCACACACAACACACACACACACACACACACACACACACAACACACACATTGGTCTTCCACTCATGCATTTTAAATGGAGTGTCCTTTATGTGCTTTATATAGTCTATATATTAGGCTTTTTCATCGTCTTCCATGCATGCACACATAATTTACAGTTGCCTATAGCTATTCCGTATGCATGAGAATACTCTATCACAGTCGTAAATAGAATTCAGTGCGTATTGCCTTGAAATAGATTCAGGCCTCTACCCCCACTTTCTGCATACACACACACACACACACACACACACACACACACACACACACACACACACACACACTGCTTCCATTACCGGGAGCCCTCTATCTTGGTTGGCCTATTCAAACTAAGGCCCTTTAGATGTTTTTGGCAGATTTAATGACAATAACATCTAGCACGTTAATGATCCATAGAGCTGGTATCAGACAGCGGTACCGGCATCACGCACAAGAAGCAGATGAAAGTACAGGCTGAGTAGGCTCTCTCTCTCTCTCTTTGTCTATCTCTCTCTCCTCCTGTATCTCTCTCTCTCTCACACACACACTATCTCTCTGTCTCAGTCTTTCTCCACTCTCTCTATGAGTATCTCTCCTTATCTCTCTCTCTCCCTCTCTCTCTCTTGTGAGTATCTCTCTCTCTCTCTCCTCTCTCTGCCTCTCTGCCCTGTGAAATAGTGGGGAGTTTTCTATAGGGGTGCTCAGACAGAAGGCTTGACTGCAGGGTACTGCGGTAGTGCATCATTAGTGACAGGCAGGAAAACAGAAACTCACTCTGCTCCCTCTTATTCTGATTCACGAGCTTCACCAGAGTCCACCCCCACTATGCTGGGGAGATGCCTGCAGTGTGTGTGTGTGTGTGTGTGTGTGTGTGTGTGTGTGTGTGTTGTGTGTGTGTGGAGGAGTCTGTGTTCTTGGAAAAGTGTGTGTGTGTGTGTGTGTGTGTGTGTGTGTGTGTGTGTGTGTGTGTGTGTGTGTGTGTGTGTGTGTGTGTGTGTGTGTGTGTGTGTGTGCGTGCGTGTGTGCGTGCGTGCATGTGTTGTATGATTGATCTCTCCTCCGCCCCACTCCTGAATTGGTTCCTCAGCCAGCCATAGCAGCTGCAGCATCTCACTGGATCCCTGCTAGAGCTGGCTCCCATTTCAGAGGAAGATGAGGAGGAGGAGGAGGAGGGCTGTTTTTGATGTCAGGAGAGCACACATACACAATTCTTTTTGTTTGAGCTGGACCTGGTCAGTGTCTGTGGAGTGTGTGTGTGTGCGTCAGATCAGTGAGTCTAGATAGAAGCCGCCAGTGCTTGTGGGAATACTGCAGTGTGTTTGCTGTAGGAGTGTGTTTGAGCCACACACAGTATTTATTTTTACTGAACACATTTATGTGTTCAGTCACATAGACCCTAAAGGAAACCCTTAGCTCTACTAATGCCACGGTTTCCTCATTTGAAAGGTCCATACAGTCTTGTGTGCTCATGAGTCTGCACGTATAAATGCTGCTCATGTTTGTCACTCTCCACCCTCTTGAAAGTTTCCCGTGGCTGTGAAATTTGAGTTGAAAAGGGGGCAAAGTGTGCGGTTTTGTACTTTATCTCTAGACTTCCTCATGTAAAAGAAAGCAGGCGTGTTTCCAGTGGCCACGAGTGAAAAAGGCTTCTTGGCTGGGACCTGCTGTACTGTACGCAGGCTCATTCTTTCCATGCGCTGAGCCAGGCTAAAAGGAAATGTCTGTCTGTGTGTGATAGTGAGCCTCGTCGCCCACCACACTTTTATCTGCCGGCCTATTAGGTGTCACATCCTGCGAGTCATTTCCTGTCAATCCTGTGCCTTCGCGTGTCTCATGTAAATCACATATTGTGTGTGTGTTTGTGTGTGTGTGTGTGTGTGTGTGTGTGTGTGTGTGTGTGTGTGTGTGTGTGTGTGTGTGTGTGTGTGTGTGTCGGAGTGGCGAGAGGGTGGCCCAATACGCTATGTGTATTTATAGTCGAGGAATAAAGTGTCTTCAGGTCTCTGGTGGTCAGGAGCACCTGGGGCTGACACAGTAGTAAAAAAGGTTGGCTCATCAGATGCTGCTGCAAAACAAGTGCATAGTGTGTGTGTGTGTGTGTGTGTGTGCGTTTGTAAGCCCACTCTTTCGTGAGCATTTGTTTGATTTCCACTTCATGCTTTAACAAAAAGAGAACACACACACCACACACACACACACACACACACCTGCCTTATCCCCCTGCAGCAGCGAGTGTGCAGACAGGCGATGTGTGGAGAACACACACATTTGCACAGGCAAATGAAGGCTGGTTTGATCCCCAGCGCTCAGCAGGGTTTGCCTGCTGCCGCATGCACGACTCTCAGAGCAGAACGGCGCCTGCCGCTGCGAACGCCACATGCAAATCCATCCCTGCCCACCACAG
>NC_055963.1:15821265-15828765 GCF_018492685.1 Alosa sapidissima
TCTCTCTCTCCTCTCTCTCTCTCTCTCTCTCTCTCTCTCTCTGTGTGGCCTGTGTTCAGTAGTAGTGTGAACACAGCAGCACTGGACAGGGTCCACCTCTCTCATTAGTCCTGAGGGAGGAGACAGCTAGCTGAAAGTCCAGACACTGGAGGATAATAAAGAAATCTTTTAGCCCCTGTCACAGCAATGCACACACACATACATGCCCACCATGCACACACACCACACACACACCACACACACACACACACACACACACACAGACACTGACACACAGATACACTCACCCACATACACGCACACACACACACACACACGCACAGACACAGACACACACTCTTGCCTCACCCCTCATATCAGCCAACCCCAAAAGAACTAAGGCTTCCTTCTGGGTTCTGAAGAAGCAGCATTGCCACGACCACTCACACACTCACACACACACACACATGTTCAAACACTTGCAGTGTCTGCCTCTGAAATTAATGTTGTGTGGCCGGGAGAGAGCTTCCAGCTGTTTGAATGTGTGTGTGTGTGTGTGTGTGTGTGTGTGTGTGTGTGTGTGTGGTGTGTGTGGTCTGGTTGTGTGTGGGTGTGTGGTTGAACAAGGGGGAAATGTGTAGCAAGAAAACAGCTGGAGGGATGGCCCAGGCACTTCTGTTTGTTATCTAGCTTTTTCCATCATTTCTTTGCTTTTTATCTCTCTTCCCCTTCTCCCATTTTTTTCCTCCCTCTCTCTCTCTCTCTCTCTCTCTCTCTCTCTCTCTCTCTCTCTCTCTCTCTCTCTCTGTTCTCTCTCTCTCTCTCTGGCGGACTCTGTTTACTCTCTCCTGTGCTCTCGGCGACCCCTGTATGCTAACTAGACGGGCGTCGGCCGCCACTAAGCGCTGGTGTGTTCAAAGGGAACGGCGGTCTCATTTGATTTGTGTCACTGAAGTCAGTTAAAAGCCTCTTTAATCAGTACCTTCTCAAAAGCCCATTATCTTCTAAGCATCTCCTACAAAGGGACAACTTTCAGATGGGAGGAAGTGAGTTGATTTGAAAAGAAAAAAGTTTCCTGGGTGTTATAAATAAATAATTAGATGAGGGAGGGAGAGAGAGAGATAGAGAGATAAAAAGGAAGAGACTGAAGAGGAGAAAGTAAAAGGAGGGTGAAAAACTAAACGAGAGATACAGACAAGCATTCAGTCTGGTTTAGCTAGTGTAGCTCATACACATTCATATGTCCAATGATGCCACTTCCTGACTCCTTCCTTCCTTCTCTGATTCTGATTCTGTTTCCATGGCAGCGGACACACTCCTCTGATGGTGATGGGGACCAATCTGGACGTGGTGCAGGAGCCACGGATCCGCGTGAAGTACGCCGGACATGAGTCTGTTAACGTAAGTGTCCCTGGGGCAGTGTGTCCTGTCCTCACACAGACACCACACACACACACACACACACACACACACACACACACACACACACACACACACACACACGCACACGCACACACAATCTCTTTCTGTCTTTTTAAAGCCATTATGATGTGCCTGTACTTTCAAAAGTGACCTCAATTACCTGTGACTGGGGTGGCCCAGGTGACCGTGTCTGCTCTGTATGTGTGTGTGTGTGTGTGTGTGTGTGTGTGCGTATGTGTGTGTAAGACATCTCTCTGGAGAGAGGGTCTAATGCAACAGAAATCAGATCACAGGGACATCAAGGGGCCCTGACCTTGTGTGTGTGTGTGTGTGTGTGTGTGTTTGTGTGTGTTTGTCAGGAGAGGACACACTGCTTTGTGTGCAGGTTTTGGTTAATTACCGTTGCCTTTCAGGCAGGTGGTAGAGATCAGCGCTATGCATTAGGCTAATGCCCGTCCTCCCTCTCTCTGGTGACCCACACTGTGATGAGGTCAGAGCTGACTCACGGCTTCGCATCGGCCCGCATCGCCCTGCTGCTACCCACAAGGGCCGTGCGGGGCTCTCATCCGAGACTATGGTCCTGTCTAATTTAACCAACTTCCTCTCTGTTTTTTATTCACATGAAGTTTGTCATCTAAGCTTTTGCTTCTTTTTGCTGTCCCCAAAACTAGCCATGATTTACGGATTGTCTCTATGTGATATAAGATTCATTTGTTTGATTTTTTTTTTGCTGTTGTTGCTGTTGCTGTTGCTGGTGATATGACTGTGGAACATCTCAGTGGAGGGTGTCGTGGAATCTTAAGAGAGCATGTCCAGTGGACAGGGGTGCTAGTGGAGGAGGCCAGGGAGAAGGGATAGAGGGAGAGGTGGAGAGAGAGAGAGAGTGACAGAGGGAGAGAGAGAGAGAGGGGTGGAAGGAGAGAGAGACAGAGGGAGGGATGGAGGGAGAGAGGAATGGAGAGAGAGAGAGAGAGAGAGAGAGGGAAGGAGGAGGAGGAGGGGGGGGGAGCAGTGGGGGTAGCTTGGGCCTAATGGCTTCCAATGGAAGATTAAATGCTGTCAGAAGTCTCCGTCAGCATAAAGCAGCAGGAATAATCATGGTGGGGGGCAAGGAATCGGTACAGATTGCATTTGCTCTCTGGTCCTTGGGGGGTGTCAGGGTGGGGGGATGGTGTGTGTGTGTGTGTGTGTGTGTGTGTGTGTGTGTGTGTGTGTGTGTGTGTGTGTGTGTGTGTGTTGGCTTTAATTAAAGCAATGGGATTTTTCATTTTTCTCATTCATCCGTGGTCAGCCTGGGAGGCTAGATGCAGTTAGGGGAAGGGTTCTCTCTTTCTCTCTCTCTCTCTCTCTTCTGTCTCTCTGGGGTTGTGTAAGCTCAAACAATAGTGCTGAACCAGTACTGATGATGAAGCCTCATGCTGTGGACCTCTGCCTACACATACTCAGAGTTTTTTTAGGCACACATATACATACACTTCCTGAGACTTAAAATAAATGTGCACACACACACACACACACACACACACACGCACACACACACACACTCTGATCTGTACTTGTTCTTGCAAACTCTCCTTTCATTACTGTACATTCACACAGGTACAAGCAAAGGCTGATCGCCCACAACGTTGTGGCAATGCCAATGCTCTCCTGACTTATCTGGGGGTTAGGCAGCGTGTTTGCACTGCAGGCCATTTAGCTGTGAACCAGATATCTAATGCAAGCATAATTCCCCTTCAGCCAGAGTGGAATCCAACAATGGAGGATTTGGAAGATGTGTGATTCACCCCGTCTTTTTACTAGTTAGTAATCGGAAAAGTGTGTGTGTGTGTGTGTGTGTTTGCGTGTATGCATGCTTATGGGGATCCACATAAACAGTATAGTCTCTGGGTCCACCGTAGTGTTAGCTACTAGCCAAAGCTGCTAAGCTATGCAGCACCCAGCACCTCAGCTGTGCCCCTCTGGCTTAACCTGGACACATGTAGGCACATGCCACTGGAGGTTATCCACCTCACTTTACTCGTTTTACCTGGCACCATTCTTTAGGGGAGTTATATGATGCAGCTCTGTGTGTGTGTGTGTGTGTGTGTGTGTGTGTGTGTGTGTGTGTGTGTGTGTGTGTGTGTGTGTGTGTGTGTGTGTGTGTGTGTGTGCGTGTGTGTGTGTGTGTGTGTGTGTGTGCGTGTGTGTGTGTCTGAGAATCTCCAGGATTCTTGGAAGTCGTCTGGAATACGCTAAAACACGCGTGGGCGATGTCAGCTTTGGCAGGTGCAGGAGCTCGGAGGAGAAAAAGATTGTAAGAGACAGATAGAGAGAGAGAGAGAGAGGGAGAGTGTGTGTGAGAGAGAGAGGGAGTGGTGTGTGTGTGAGAGAGATGGAGAAACAGAGTAGCTTCTACCTTTCAAGCGCAGTCTTCTCCCTGTCAGAGTGATCACCAAAGAGTCGGCATTGCTTTGATTCCCCCCCCCCCCCCTACTCCCACCCCCACCTCACCCCTTCCTCAACCTGAGAGAGCAGAGCAGAGCTCTAGCCGGCCTGAATTTTTATCAACCTTGCTGGGGTTACAATTACGTATCTCTTCATCCACAGTGTGTGTGGTGCGTGTGTGTGTGTGGTGTGCATGTTTGTGCGCGCGTGTGTGTGTGTGTGTGTGTGTGTGTGGTGTGTTGTGTGTGTGTGTGTTTGTGTGTATGTATGTATGTGTGTGTGTATGTGTCTGTCTGTGTGTGTGTATGTGGCAGGGGGCGAGACTACCTCGCAATCAGGTCTGAAAGGCTGTCAAGTCTGTCTCCAGATGTCCCAGCCTCCTCCCCAAATTGCCGGGGCTCTCGAGGAGGATGGGTGGCGATGACGGAGGCGGGCGGCGGCCATTGTGAGTGGGGCTGTGATGACGGAGGCGGGCGGTGGCCATTGTGAGTGGGGCTGCACCTGTCACACAGCTCTGATTGAAACATTAATCACCACCTGGATCAGAGTGGGGAAAAGAGTTTCTTTCTTTTTTTATTGTCATCAAGATTATTTCTCAACCTCCATTTCCCCTCGATGAGAAAGACCACCCAAAAAAGACAAAGAAAGAAAGAAAGAAAGAAAAAGCAAACATGTAATAATAAGTATAAGAGGAAAATAACTAAAGAATGGAAAACAAAACAAGAAAGAAAGAAAAAAGAATTGTTACATGGCTTAGAAAAAGAATGAAACCTAACAAAATAAGATAAAAATGCAAATGAATAAGCACCTGGTGGACTGGCGTGTGCATGTGTAGCATATGGAGATGCTCCTGTGCCATTATGAGCCACTCAGGGCTGAGCAGAGCAATCAGCAATCAGCAGTGTGGACCTGCCCAGGAGCAGCTCCACAAGAGAGGCCCAGGAAATATGCAGCCGCTCTGTGCTCTCCAACAACACACATGGACATTTAGATAGATAGATAGATAGATAGATAGATAGATAGATACATACATACATACATACATACATACATACTTACTTACTTACTTACTTACTTACTTACTTACTTACTTACTTACTTAACTTAACTTATTGATCCCCAAGGGGAAATTCAAGTTTATTTATTATTATTTATAATGTGCAGCCACTGTGTTATTCAGGAATACACATGGACATTTATAATGAACGTTCTGTTAGTTCAGGCCTTGCTTCTGCAGAATGCACGGGTGTGTATGGAAATACTGTTCTAGCAGATTAGTAGATGCCTACTGTGTATTGTAGCAGACCTGGAAAATATAGCTCTGAGCTTTAGAATACAAGATGTGCACAGTCACATATGCTGTGTTTGTGTGTATGTGTGTGTGTGTGCTTTGTTCTTTCCGACATGCCACGTAGGTTGAATGTCAATCAGTAATACATACCTTCTTCTCCTCCTCTGGTTGTGTTTGGAGTTTTGTTTCACACCCATCCATCCGATGATCCATCCATCTCTCTCTATCTATCCCTCTCTCTCTCTCTCTCTCTCTCTCTCTCTCTCTCTCTCTCTCTCTCCTCTCTCTCTCTCTCTCTCTCTCTCTCTCTCTCTCTCTCTCTCTCTCCCCATCCCTCCCTCTCTCTCTCTCCCTCTCTCCTCCTCCCTTCTGGTCGTAGTCCCATTACACATGTATGTCAGTGTGCTACAACTGAGGGCATAATTCAGGTGCCGGCGCGGGTCCCAGCTGCTGGGCAGAAATAGGCGTCTCATTTGTTATGTCTCCCTGATCCACCTCCAGCACCGCACAGCTGCACGCCGCTACATTAAACAGCCACATCCGTTTGCAGCTCTCATAAGCCACTATTATTCTCACACACACACCCACCAAGCCACCAACATGCCCGCCTGCAAGCCGTGGAACAGCCCCAACACACACACACACACACACACACACACACACACACACACACACACACACACACACACACACACACACACACACACACACACACACCCCTACCCACCAACCTGCCCACCTGCCTGCCGTGGAACAGCCCCAACACACACACACACACACACACACACACACACACACACACACACACACACACACACACCTCTGCCCGCCAACCCCACCTGCCTGCTTGCACAAGCTTTGGCACATACACACACACACACACATACACCCACACACACACACACACACACACACACACACATACACCCACACACATACACCCACCCACACACACACACACACATACACACACAGACACAAACAAACACACACAAACAGTCCAATCCTTGCTACCTGCTTGTCTGTCTGCTGTGGTCCCAGTCTAGTCCAGCTCTGACACAAGACTGCTTTTGCCTTCAGCTTCACACACACGCACACATACATACACACACACACAAACACACACACACACACACACACACGCACACACCAAAACAGAGACACAGAAAAACACACAGGAGCAGTTGGGGTAGGAGGCCTGCGAGAAAGGATGAGGAGCTAAATCCTGCAGCTCTGTTCCATGAACTTCTCCTCCCTCTTCAGACAGGCTGAGTCTGGCTGCCTCCCTGATTACACTACTGCTCCACAGACTGTCCTCCAACCTCTGTAGTAAGAGAGATGCACACACACACACACACACGCACACAAACACACACACACACACGCACACAAACACACACACACACACACACACACACACACACACACACACACAGACACAAACACACGCATACAGACACACACATACACACACAAACACACACCTCCACATGGTGTGTCATTCTCTGGGCAGAGAACCAGTGTGGCCGGGAGAGAGAAATATATCTCTTCTCTCTGTGTTTATGTGATTCCTTCCCTCCACCGTAATAAGGGGCCAGAGGGTCCAAGGGTGTTAAAGTGCCAGTGCAGAGAGCTGCTGCGGAAGCGGCCGGCCAGTCCAATTATTTTCTGAGCGATGTACTTGCGGCCACCCACCGCCCAGCTGTCCACTGAGGCTGGCGGATCTACATGATGTTGGAGGAAATTGGCAGCCCATTACCGTTACCGGCGCAGATATGAAATGCAGCATCATTGATTCCCCTCTTTCAAAAAAAAGAAAGAAAAAAAGAAGGAAAGTCTGTCTGTCTCCCCCATCGTTTTACAGCAACACACACACACTAACACACACACACACACACACACACACACACACACACACACACACACACACACACACACACACACACACACACACAGTCCGTCTCACACATCGTTGTACAGCAACACCTTCCTCTCCTCTCCTGGCCCATCAGTCCTGGTCATTTGCTATGGCCGTTGGCCCGGCAGGAGTTCAGCTCAGGTGCTTGTTAAAAACCCGCAGCTGCATTTGAGCATCGGTGCCGTGACCACTAACACTCCCTCAAGAGTCGCTTGGCGGACAGAATTCAACAGCGGGGAAGACAGACAGAACGAGAGGGGAGAGAGAGAGACAGAAAGAAAGAAAGAGAGAAAGAAAAAAGATGCAGAGAAGAGCAAATGTGGTTTAAAAAAAAACCAAGCTGCAATCAGCCAAGGCTGAGCAGATGGTATTGCTCGCCAGTCGATTTGCAAATACGTCGCCGTTCCAACCAACGTGAGGTGGGATGCTGTAGAAGCATGCATCTGCCCCTACTGTTTCACAT
>NC_055963.1:15833765-15838765 GCF_018492685.1 Alosa sapidissima
AAAAGATATCAAAGCACCTTTTGCGTTTGAATGTAGCACGAATTTTTTTTTAAACATCTGGACAAATGATTTAGCTAATTGATTATAGCCTGCACACCAGCAATTGTTGAACATGTACCACAAGACAGTAGCCCAGCCTAACAAGCATGTTGCATGTTGTAGGCCTACTGTAGAAATTTCACTTAAATTGCAACCGCATCATGCCTGCTTGCCGACGTTCAAACGACAACGAAAAAGATATCAAAGCAACAAGAGGGTTGAGTCTGAATGACACGGAGTTCAGACTCATATTGCTCCTCATAACCATCTATAAAAAAATAAGAAAAAAGTGTTTTTTCTTTTCTTTTTGAGCACGTCCGAATCCCAGGACATAACGCACTGGACCTTATAATAGGCTCGAGATATAATTCCAAAGGGGGCAGATAGGGGCCTACTGCACTTAAAGGAGAATTCCGGTGTGATATTAACCTAAAGTGTGTTGAAACATGATACCGATTTGAACGTATGTCTCATAGCCCATCTCGGCTTGTCCCCTGCACTCCAAAATCTGGCGCTAGTTAGCCGATGCTACCAACAGCTTTTTCAATGGTGGTGCTTCGGCATCGGGCTAGCCATGCAAATAAATCACTGTTTAACACCATTTACGAGGCTCAGTGTATCTCCACACTTCATTGGTAGACTTCCTAGGGCCCTGACATTTAAAACGAGACATTGAGAACTTTGAAAAAGCACACTTTTTGGCTTTGGCTAAATATTTCTAAAATCATTTGAGTTTCACTAGTCACATGTTTTAACAAGGAACACTTGTTATTGAACTAATAACAGACGTGTGTCGAAAATTTACTTTATTTTCCATACGGAGAAATAACATATGCAGAGTCTAACCAAGGTCAATCTTGCCAAAAAAGCCCTCAAACCTGAAAACACATGAGGCAAAAGTGCAAAACATCACAAAACTAACTAAACTAACACACGCATACAGTATTTTTGTATTGCAATCATTGTAGCCTACAGTTGTAACAGTTGTTTTACTCCCCGTATGCGCTCATTATAAAGAACGTTTAACGTGTCCCAAAAACAGCTATCAACTAATCACCAAACGTCTTATAAACAAGTATTGCCAGGAGCAACACCTTGCAAAAAATGATAACAACAGGCCTTTATATGGCTCTGCTCCTGCCTAGATTCGAACTAAGGACTGCCTGAAAGTTGCAGACCTGTTCAGGAAATAGCGCATTAACCCACTCGATCGTCAGACAACGCTATCTGCTTGTCACTGTCTGCTTCGAGTAGGCCTATTAGGTAGGACTGTAGCCTACACTGGTTGCAGTGGCACAGTCTTGAGTGACCGGATTCGTTTTCCTTTGTCATATGAATGCTGTCATTTTGTTAACATTACTGTTAAGGAGATGCTGTAGGCAAAGGATATATTTAACCTCGTTAGTGTAGTAAAACAAATCAGAACTATTCACGAGGTTTCTGGGCAGCATATTTATGTTGTTAGCAAGCAAACTTCTCATGACTGCCGACAAAGTAGCCTACTGCCAGCTGACGAAGCTCTCATTTTAAAACATTACTGAGAGACAGGCACTGTACAATCAAGACATCTTGCCACTGAATCCAAAACTATGTTTAACATTAGCCTATGTACAAAGCTTTAGGCTGCAGTGGACTAGCATGTTGCAGGGGCTGCTAAAAACACAGAGAAACGCACTGAAAACTCGGCCAATCACAGCCCTTGCTGTCGAATGCTCCGTCCGGTTCGACAGTGGAACGCCACAGCGGATTATGCTGCCCCCAAGCGGCTGCAGTTGTACTTACATTTCACCCAGCTGTGTGAATCACCTTGATGGTGAATGAAGTGTCAATTCTTAACTGGGACCCACTGTAATACTGTGTGTGTGTGTGTGTGTGTGTGTGTGTGAGTGTGTGTGTGTGTGTGGGTGGGTGTGCGTTGTGTGTGTGTTGTGTTTATGCCTGTGTATGTCATTGTATTCATACTGTATGTACATATGTATAGGTATATGCATTTTGATATGTATGTGTACTATGTGCTGTATGTATGTTGATATGAACATATCTCTATGTGTGTTTTTAACAGGTGCAGGTGGGCGGACTTCATGTGTCTCCCGGCGCGGTCCACATCCTGTCGGACAGCCTGCTGACCCTGCCGGCCATCGTGAGCATCGCGGCCGGAGGCGGACTCCTCCTGATCATCGTCATCCTCGTGCTGATCGCCTACAAGCGCAAGTCTCGTGAGAACGACCTCACCCTCAAACGCCTGCAGATGCAGATGGACAACCTGGAATCCCGCGTGGCCCTAGAGTGCAAGGAAGGTGAGAGGATTGCATTCAAACACAAAGAGATGCAGATAGATGGACACAAGGGGTGTCTGTGCTGCATAAGTGCATTTATGTACACGTGTGTGTGTGTGTGTGTGTGTATAGTGTGTGTGTGTGTGTGTGTGTGTGTGTGTGTGTGTGTATAGTGTGTGTGTGTGTGTGTGTGTGTGTGTGTGTGTGTTGGACACCCTGGAGTCCTGTATAGATAGATAGATAGATAGATAGATATAGATAGATAGATAGATAGATAGATAGCAAGATAGATAGATTTGTGTGTGTGTGTGTGAGAGAGAGATAGTGTGTGTGTGTGAGAGAGAGAGAGAGAGAGAGAGAGAGAGAGAGATTGTGTGTGTGTGTGTGTGTGTGTATAGTGTGTGTGTGTGTGCATCCACTGGCTCATCCTGCTGATGATGCCCACAAGCTGTGCCCGATTGGCCCGCACATGACCCAGAACTCAGTCTGAATCACACAGGGATGAAATCACGGGAGGACAAGCTGTGCGGGTGTGTGTGTGTGTGTGTGTGTGTGTGTGTGTGTGTGTGTAGGACTATATACACTAGGGAGTAAGAAACTACACTCTTATTTCATGCTGACATGACTCTTTACCACCACAGCAGCAACGGCACTGCATTAGGGACAGTTACAGTGACACACACACACACACACACACACACACACACACGTGTTAGTATTTGTGGTGTGTGTGTATAATTATGTAAGTGTGTGTGTTATCGCATGGCTTGTTAGCCACGTCTCATTAGGGCATTTATGGTGCTCTGTTGCTGCCATGTACCATTTCGGCAGTTAGCCCTCATACACACACACACACACAAGCCTCTCGGAGTTCACACACACAACACAGTGAGCTCTTGTGCACGTATGCCGTGACCTTTCACTCTCAGTGAAAACACCGCACTGCAGATCCACTCATTCTGCTCCCTGCTCTCATGTGGTGTTAGAATCATGTGTGCTGTGTGCTACGCTAATTAACAGCTGGTGATGTATCGCTCTGGTCCTATAGTTGTTTCACATGTACAGAAGATGGTGTGGATGTGTATACATCCCGGAGTGTGAGTGTGATTATGGCCAAGAGCAAGTGGCTTGTGTCTGCTCCTCAGTGCTAGTGTGCCTCCGCTGCTGCAGTTGCTTTGGAGTTCAAGCTGGTTTGCTGCCTGCCTCCCACACACATTGAAAAAAAACACCTTAAGCCTATCTAGGTGTGTGTGTGTGTGTGTGTGTGTGTGTGTGTGTGTGTGTGTGTGTGTGTGTGTGTGTGTGCACCTACGCATCTTTGTGTGTGAGAGAGAGTGTGCTGTATGTGTTTTCAGTGTTTTTTGTTTGTGTGTGTGCGTGTCCGTGTGTGTGTGTGTGTGTGTGTGTGTGTGTGTGTGTGTCTGTGTGTGTTTGTGTGCATGCGTGTGTGTGTGTGTGTGTGTCTGTGTGCATGTGTGTGTGTATGTGTGTGTGTGTGTGTGTTTGTGTGCATGCATGTGTTTGTGTGTTTGTGTGTGTGTCTGTGTATGTGTGTGTGTGGATGTTTGTCTGTATTTGTGTGCCCCCGCCCGCCTCCTGCAGACAGCATAAATGCGGGCCTGCGATGCGAGTCTGTGAGACATGGTTTGTTTGGCTGCCGGCGTGTGCTGCGTGTGCTGGGTGACGGCCACAGACAGACACAGGCTCAGGGACACGCATCCTTGGGGCATTGAGACCCAGATGTCAGGAGGTGACGGCAGCTCCGCGTCTCATCCAGCCCCTTTATTGAGACTGAGGGAGGAAACAAAAGCCCCCACCACGCACACAGGCCTGCTTGCGTATTGCCTGTGTCAATGTTTATTATTTGGCCCGCTCATTGTGTGGAGTGTTTTTTGTGCCGCTGCCGAACAGATGGGGTTCTTCTGATGTCTGTGTGTGTGTGTGTGTGTGTGTGTGTTTGCGCACGGGCATGTCTGATTCTTTTGTTTGTGTGTTTGTGCTGTGTTCTTGGGCATTGGGAACAGCTGGTGCAAGCAGTTTTGTGTAGCATGCGCGTCGAAGTACAAGCCAAAGTCCTGGCAAGTACACGGCCAGCTGTGTGTGGGTGTGTGAGACTGAGTCTGTGCTTGTGTGTTCTTGTGTGTGTGTGTATGTGTGTGTGTGTGTGTGTGTGTGTGTGTGTGTGTGTGTTTCTAATTGTGTGTAGTCATAGCAGATTTTTAAACAAACCTGGTGCTGAGAATAATTACCCAAGGGGTAGACAGAGAACTACCTGTTCATACACCTGTGTGTGTGTGAGAGTCAGGGGGCACTTGTGTGTGTGTGTGTGTGTGTGTGTGTGTGTGTGTGTGTGTGTGTGTGTGTGTGTAGCCCTGTATACAGTAGGTGTTTGTAAGTTGATGTGTGACCGAGTGAGTATTTGAGTGTATCTGAAAATGAGTTCCACTGTTTGTACGTGTGTGTGCGTGTGTGCGTGTGTGTGTGTGTGTGTGTGTGTGTGTGTGTGTGTGAATGAGGCCCTCCCTAGAGCAGAACAGAGCCCTGGGCTCAGTCAGGATGGACCCAATTAAAGAGTCTCCCCTCCAGTAGCCAACAGCAGGACAGAGCCAATTTAATCATTGTGTGTGTGTGTGTGTGTGTGTGTGTGTGTGTGTGTGTGTGTGTGTGTGTGTGTGTGTGTGTGTG
>NC_055963.1:15846265-15858765 GCF_018492685.1 Alosa sapidissima
CCACCTCCCGTTCTCTCAGCTCATCTCGGCTCATCCATGCTACAGCAAGTAGGCAGGCAGAAGGGGCCCCAGCAGAGCAGACTCTCTGTCTCCAGGCATGGAGCGCAGCAGTCCCACAGTGCACTGCTCCACTGTTCATACATGATGTTACATCAGCACTACATACAGAGAGAGAGAGAGAGAGAGAGAGAGAAACACACTAACACACACACACACACACATAAAGTGAGTGAGAGAGAGAGAGAGAGAGAGAGAGAGATAAACATACTGAACAGAAAGATAAACATCACTGAACTCTCTATCACACACACACACACACACACATACACATAAAGTGAGGGAGAGATATATATATATATAAAGATACTGAACAGAGAGATAAACATCACTGAACGCTCAATAACACACACACACACAAACACACACACACACACAGCTTTATGTGCTGGGGTGGCTATACGGTATGCTGGGTGAACAGAGGGTTGGTTGGAGAGAGAGGGGAAGGGGAGAGATGACTCAGGATATTCAGAGGTTGACTTGGCTGTTCTCAGGCTGCCACATTTGCATAAAATAATGCTTATGGATTGGAAAAATGTTGAGTCGTTAACACTATTTGCATGCATAAGCACATTGTAGTATACAGTATGTTTGCACACACGCAAGCACAGACACACACACACACACACACACACACACACACACACACACACACACACACACACACACACACACACACATGCACACACACACACATATGCACACATACACAGATCTGCTGAAGAGCATGAGTGACAGTGCACGCTTGGTTACACAGAAAATATGAAACTAGTTCCATCTGGCTGTGCTGCTGACCGCAGGCCAATGGCATATGGCAGATGTGTGAAAGGAGCCATGAATGAGTTTGTGTGTGTGTGTGTGTGTGTGTGTGTCTGTCTGTCTGTTGTGTGCCCTCATTTTTTGTGGGTATAATGTATGCATGTCTGTGTGCGTGCGTGTGTGTGTGTGTGCGTGTGTGTGTGTGTGTGTGTGTGTGTGTGTGTGTGTGTGTGTGTGTGTGTGTGTGTGTGTGTCTGTCTGTCTGTTGTGTGCCCTCATTTTTTGTGGGTATAATGTATGCATGTCTGTGTGTGTGCGTACGTGCGTGTGTGCGTGTGTGTGTGTGTGTGTGTGTGTGTGTGTGTGTGTGTGTGTGTGTGTGTGTGTGTGTGTGTGTGTGTGTGTGTGTGTGCATGCATGTATTTGCCTGCATGTGAAGTGGTGAGTGATCTGATGTGGGTGCTCTTCAGTCACCCCTCAGAGCTCAACTGAGTCGATGAACTGTCATCTTGAGCGAAAAGAAGACTCAAAAGAGGGGGAAAGAAAGAACGAGGGACACAAAAAGGAAGAGAATGGACAGATAGGGAGAGAGAGAGAGACAGAGAAGACGCCACACCCCACAGTTCTAGTGTTTGCCTTGCTTTCATGATGCTTCAGACGAGAGCCTGTGGATTAAAGGATCATTTGCAATGCTGTGCACATACTCTCAGTATAATTAAGATGGTGGATACTATCTCCCTCTCTCTCCTCTTCTCTCCTTCTCTTCCTCCTTTCTTGTCATCCACTGCTGTTCTTTAGATAGCGTTCACACAACAAGCCGCAGTGTTATCAGTAATATATTCTGAGTGGCCCAGTTTCATGTGCACCAAGTGCTCCTAATGGACACAAGAAGGCCGCTGCTGGTGCTTGTGGAGTGGTGGCGGATCCGTCTGTCATTCAGGCGCTGCTGCAATGTCATAATCCGGCCTGTCACCTAAATGAGGATTTCTTGAAATAAAAAGCACCATCGCAGACTTATTTAAAGAAATCTGTGTATCTAGGCTGCCCTGAAGGGATGAGATCAAAATGAGATTTTTTTTTTCCTCTTTTTTTTTTTTTTTGAAACCAGCCGCAATGTCAAAGCTCGCTCGTGCTTTCCAGACATTGACCCACTTGTACTTTATGAAATTTTAAGGTGAGCGGTTTTGTGGCGGCCGCTACTCTGAATACTAAAGTGTCCATATACAGTCGTGATGGAGAGATGCTACAGTGGTCCTGCTCCTTCCACTGGACATGTGTCAGTGCTGTCCATTACACTAAACTGAACTCTTCACAGTTATTTAAAGGTGTCATTTCACCTCAAGTCATTTCAATTCGCCACACATTAGTAAGAAGGTCTATGAAAAAGGAGAGGTTATCACTAATATTCAAAAGCGGCAGTTTTTAGATATTGGAATATTCTACTGTGAAAAAAGTCTGTATGGAACTATCTGAGGGCTTTTATTCACATTTATTTTTTAATCTGATGCAGGAATGAATCCTCCCTTTCAGATTTCGTGAGTTAGGGAGTGAGTTACTTCACCGTTATGAAGAGATTCCCTTCTCCCCAGCACGATTTGCTCAACATCTGTGGCTCGTCTCTCTCTCTCTCTCTCTCTCTCTCTCTCTCTCTCTCTCTCTCTCTCTCTCTCTCTCTCTCTCTCTCTCTCCTCTCCCTTTCTCTCTCTCTCTCATCTCCTATCTACCCATCCCTTCCAGTGTTTTGATATATGTGGAGTGCGCGGGGAGAGTGGCAGTTAAAAATGGAACGTCGCCATCGTAGCCTCAGGGCTCTCATGCTCTTGTTGTTCTATACCCCCCCCCCCCCCCCCCCCCATGTGCTGGTGTGTTTTCTTTTCTTCTTTTCTAATGAGATTTCCATTCATCCAGATCCATGCATAATGTGTTATTAGGGAGAGAAATGTCATGTTGGTACACCTACCCCCCCCCCATGTGACATTATAGGAATTAGGGGAGGAGAGAAGGACAGAGAGAAGGAGAGGGAGAGAGAAAAAGAGGGGGAATGTGAAAACGAGTTTCCCCTTAATGCACTATTGGATAATGAAACCCTGATGTTCATTAATGAAACTCAATTAAAAACAGAGGGAAAGAGAGAAAGAGAGGAGGAGTGAGAGATACATGGAGGAGAGGAGAGAGGGAGGAGTGGGGGGGCGAGAGTGTGAGAGAACAAGGGTTAGACGGGAGGAAAGAAAAAATAAATTGAAATGAAGCGGAATTGTGTGTCCCTGAGCGGCAGAGGAGAGGTGGAGAGACACTAACGATGAGAGAGAGAGGGAGGAAGAGAGAGAGAGAGAGAGATGATGGAGCCGGATCTCGAAAGAAAGAAAGTGCTCGTTTGATTCTTTCTCCCACGCACACAAGCACAGGCGTCATTTAGCAGCCTAATGGCCTCTATTACTCTCTCTCTCACACACACACACACACACACACACATGCACACACACACACGCATGCATGCATACACACACACACACACACACACACACATGCACACACACACACACACACACGCTCACACACACAGACACACACACACACACACACACACACACACACACACACACACACACACACTGGCTGATGGTGCTGGATTGGGCATGAGCAATGATATGTGGATGGAGTGTGGTCCTCCAGTGAGATGCAGAGGAGAGGAAGGAGTGTGTGGGCATCCTAACAAACACATTCGGAGCTCTCAGTGGCACTAAATCTCATGTTAAAACATCAACGTCCTGTGTGTGTGTGTGTGTGTGTGTGTGTGTGTGTGTGTGTGTGTGTGTGTGTGTGTGTGTGTGTGTGTGTGTGTGTGTGCATACATGTGTGCGTGTGTGTGTGTGTGCATACATGTGTGCGTGTGTGTGCGTGTGTGTGTGTGTGTGTGTGTGCATACTGTATGTGTGTGTGTGTGTGTGTGTGTGCATACATGTGTGCGTGTGTGTGTGTGTGTGTGTGTGTGTGTGACTGTCTTCCAGCATCCCACCTACAGTACACACACTCTACACACTCACAGACCCCTTTGTTTGACGCAACACACTTCAAACAAACTGTCACTCACAACTCTGCACACTATGCAGGTGCTACTGTGTGTTTGTGTGTGTGTATGTGTGTCTGTGTGGCCTGCAGTTCTCCCCTCTGTCAGTCTGTCAGTCAGGTGGTGACTGCAGGGCAGAGAGAGACAGACCAAACAGAGAGAGCAAGAAGAGAGGAAAGGAAAAGAGGGGAGAGGAGATGAGACACACACACACACATACACACAGACTAATATGCACACACGTTGCATACACACCCAAGCTAATACACACACATGCACACTGCATACACACACAGGCTAATACACACACACACACACACACACACACACACACACACACACACACACACACACACACACACACACACACACACACAATCACACACTCATACAGGCTGCACTGACAGCTGAGATGATGTCAGCCTTTGGTTTTCTTTAATAGAGAACAGAACATTGTAGGAAATGGTATTTCCTAATATGGCGTGTGGTCAGTGTTGGGGAGTAACGGAAAATATGTACCGGCGTTACGTATTCAGAGTACAAATTATGAGTAACTGTATTCCGATACAGTTACAAGTTAAATAGTTGGTATTTAGAATACAGTTACATTGTTGAAATCAATGGATTACATGACAATACTTCTCTGTTTCATAAGTTTATTCACTCTCTAAATAAATTAAGGCAACTCCATTTCCCAGAAGCTCCTGAAAGCAATCTATGATGAAATTGTTTACATGTTTAAATCCAAGCCCCGCCGTCTTGCACTAGCCTCAAAACACAGCCAGCGCGCATTATGGACGCGTCATCGGAGACCCTGAAATGACTGTTTGCACAGCAAGTGGAGGTAACTCCTGTTCCTCACTGATCGTGGTTCCTGATGTCTGTTCAAAGGATATTTTCCCAAGTATTAATAGCTCAGGCTACTTCGGCCAATCGGTTACACATTTTGCTAAGAAATAAACAAAGCCTAGTTCACGTGTTGATTTTGACCTACAATAAAACCAATCTCTAAAATAGGCACTGCATTCTAAGTGTTTTATTCTAACTTAAAATAGCTTTATGGATTATTATTTTTTCTAATTAGATCTACATTTACGTTTTAAAATAAATTATATGGTGCAGCCTCTGAAGAATTATTCTTGCGAGTAGCATATTTTAACACACAGTTTTTGATTGTCATTACGCAATCACGTTCATTTTGAGAGCACTGATATACAGTAGCCCATAGTGTTTACATTTGCAGGTCATTTGCATTCCACCTGTCATATTCGCCCTTCACTTGTACTGGGTTGATGCCACCGAAAAATCTCACAGGCACCCCTTAATTATAATTTCTGGCTACACCCTTAAAGTAGTCTATTTATTTTGTTTGTTTTAATTAGCCTAGTCGCCTTCTGTAGTTTTAGTGGTCACCTTGCTATTTTAAAGTTGTATCAGGTAGCTTAGTTGACTTTACATTCTCCTATGTGGGCCTAACACTTCAGCCATTTGGAACAGAAGAACACACCAGAAATGGGCCTGTTTAGTAGGCCTACGCAGGATTTGATGGCCGCATTCCTACACTTATAAAATGCAATTCAATGTGGAAGTAATCTAAGTATTCAGAATACGTTACTCAGATTGAGTAACGTAACGGAATACGTTACAAATTACATTTTTGGGCATGTATTCTGTATTCTGTAACGGAATACGTTTTGAAAGTAACCCTCCCAACACTTCGTGTGGTTGATTTTTTTTTTTTTTTACAAAATGGCTTCATTGATGTTGAAGTACTACTCACACACACTTGTGTCTGTCAGCCATGTTGCAAAATGGCCCGCTCTGCTGCGGTCAGCTGTGGACATCTGGTACTGTGTCTTCTGCTTGACCGGTGGAGCCCACATGATGACGGACCCTGTGGGCTTGTTGTCCGAATGGACCCGGTCATGCCAGGCCTGTTCAGCGTCATGCAGCCCACTCAGACTGTGTGGTTGCTCCGTGACACATATCAGGTCCGGTCAACACGAGTCGGCCTGCAGCGCACACACACACACACAAAACAGACAAACTTAACCACACACATACACACACACACACACACACACACAGTCAGCTTAAGGAGCCAGAGCTACCTGCTTGTGCCGTAATGATAGTGATTTGTGTGGCCATTAACCGCAAGGAGTATCATTTTCTCTGCATGTTGATGGCTGAGCTGCCGATGGGTAAACAAGGCACACAAATGTGTGTGAGGATGTGTGTGTGTGTGTGTGTGTGTGTGTGTGTGTGTGAGAGAGAGAGAGAGAAGGAGTCTGTGATTTTGTGTGTATGTCTGCATGTCTGTTTTTGTGTTTGTCCGTTTCTTTGTTTGTGTGTGCATCTATATATTGTTGATCGTGTGTGTGTACAGGTGGGTTTTTAAACAACAAACCATCACCACTTAGCACTTATTCCAGATCCCTGCTGCTTGTGCGTGTGTGTTTTGCATGCTTGTTTGCATTAGAGAGCACACACATGTTGGAGGCTCTGTCAGCACACACAGCTGGACTGAGGGCTTGATGCAGGGCCAGGGGTGGGGAGGAGGGACCAGAGTGGACGCTACGCTGAGAGAGGAGGCAGACTCTCTCTTCTCCTCTCTCTCACACTCTCTCTCTATCCACCTCTCCCCACTCTTCCTCTCTTTCTCCACTGTCTCTCTGCTTTTCTTTTTCGCCTCCCTCTCTCAGCCTCTATCTTCCCCTTTCTCTCCTTTCTCTCTCTCTATCTATCTCTCTCCCTCTCTCTCTTCCTCCCTCTCTTCCTCCCTCCCTCTCTCTCTCTCTCTCTCTCTCTCTCTCTCTCTGTGGTTCTCTGATGATGAAGGGGGGAGAGGTATTGGTATTCCGCTGCCGTACTCGTTCTCTGGAGCGAGGGAGTAACCCTTTCATGTATTTTTCATGCTCGCTACTCATTCTTGTCTGGGTGCTTTTTTCTCTCCTCTTTCATTCTTTCTTTCTTTCTTTCTCCCTTTCTTTCTTTCTTTCTGTCTTTCTTTATTTCTTTCTTCCTCTGCTACCCTTCTGTTTTTTTCCCTTTTGAGGTTATTTCTGTATGAAACAAGCCTCTGGCTCTCCCCTTCTTCTGTCTTTTGGCTCCAAATGGCTTTCAGTTGTGCTAAAGTGGGCACCGTGTGTCTGTTACTACAGTGTGTGTGTGTGTGTGTGTGTGTGTGTGTGTGTGTGTGTGTCTGTCTGTCTGTCTGTCTGTCTGTCTGTTTTGTGTGTGTGTGTGTGTGTGTGTGTGTCTCTCCTGTGAGTGGGTGATGGTGTGGTCAGCAGTGTTTTCATGCACAATTAGTTTGCTGATGGAGGTGAGAGGTCAGCCACGGGCAAGCAGGCAGGGGAGACACACACATGCAGAAACACACACACACACACGCACACACACACGCACACACACACACACGCACACACACACACACATGCACACACACAAGATTATATCACAGACATTAGGTGTCACTCAAAATCCAAGCTGATCAGGATGGAATATCATTAGTTGGTGCTGCATGCTCTGTAAAACCATACGGTATGTTGCTGTTGTAAGTTGACAAATCTTTCTTTTTGGTCTTTCAGAACGGAATCAGTTGCTGAGAAGATGCTGACCAACTGGTTTGCTTTCCTGCTGCACAAGTTCCTGAAGGTAGGCTGCAAATAAACACTCTCATTTCTATACGGCTCCATTTGCCACTGTTAGTCTAAGATGATCAGCATACTGTATGTTGTTGATTCTGTATAAGTGTAATAACAGATGTATTTTGCTAAATCAATAAGAAGTTTAAAAGTGGCTGTTATACATAGAAGTAAAGTTAAACTCAACGCTAAGAGAGGATTATATAAAAGAGCAGCTAATGCTAATGCTAATGCTAGGACCCTTCTGGCACTGCTCCCAGTCAGAGGAGGGCTGGATGGGATCTGTTGCGTTGAGCCAGTTGCATCCTGGGATGCTGGATGTCAGCGTGCAGCATGTGCTGACATTGGGTTTTCCGTAAGGGACTCTACCCAGATGGCCGTTGACGCGTTGGACTGGATCTGGAGCTGGGCTGGCCCGGATGTGGCTCGGGTGCGGTCGGCTGTCAGGGTCCTTTTTTGTTTTCTGTCTGGAAGAGTGCCCAGAGCACAGACTGCAACGTCACAGCGCTGTCTTCCTCAGGGCCTGACAAGGTCATCTGAGACAGGAACTAGAAAGAGAGAGAGAGAGAGAGAGAGAGAGAGAGATGTAAAGAGAGAGGCCAAGGATGAGTGCTGAGCATGGTCCCAGAGGGTTTAGGTCGGTGTGTGTGTATTTGGGGAGGGGGTGGAGGGGGTGGACATGTGGCAGTGTCATCTGTCCCTGTCCACTCCCTGTGCATCACTTCCTGACAGAGGTGTCGCGTCCAAGCTCTTACCAGTGGGAAAGGGACCAGAATAGCCTCCTGCCAACCTGATGATACACAATGTATAGATATATGCCTCATTATACACAATGTATAGATATATGCCTCATTATACACAACGTATAGATATATGCTTGATGATACACAACGTATAGATATATGCTTGAAGATACACAACGTATAGATATGAGATTTTTCATAGAATGAAAAATGCTAATCCATGACATTGGCTCTTTCTGTGTGTGTGTGTGTGTGTGTGTGTGTGTGTGTGTGTGTGTGTGTGTGAGCAGGAGTGTGCCGGTGAGCCCCTGTTCATGCTGTACTGTGCCATAAAGCAGCAGATGGAGAAGGGCCCCATAGACGCCATCACTGGTGAGGCCCGCTACTCACTCAGCGAGGACAAGCTCATCCGCCAGCAGATCGAGTACAAGACCCTGGTCAGTACACCACCACACACACGCACCTCTCTCTCTCTCTCTCTCTCTCTCTCTCTCTCTCTCTCTCTCTCTCTCTCTCTCACTGTCTCTCTCTCTCTCTCTCTCTCTGTCTCTCTCTCTCTCTCTCTTTCTCTCACACACACTCACACACACACACACACACACACACACACACACACACACATTTATTTCTCTCTGTCTCACACACACACACACACTCATGCATGCATACATACTTACAATACATTCATACATACATACATACATACATACTGACACACACGCACATGCACACACACATTTGGGCTCTCAAGCCTCACACACACATAGATCGCACACACACACTCATCTATGGCTCTCCTCAGGCTTTTTGTCCCTTGCATGACTCCGTAGCTCTGCAGCCCCTCTGCTTCCTGCTGAGGCTTAGACAGGCGAGCGATTGTGTGGAGTGTGTAAAGGTCTGTGGCTTAGAGTGAGTCTCCAACAGCAGTGTCATCCAAACACACACACACACACACACACACACTTCCACACAGGAGTGTGTAAAGGTTTGGGGCTTAGAGTGAGTCTCCAACAGCAGTGTCATCCAAACACACACACACTCCCACACAGGAGTGTGTAAAGGTCTGGGGCTTAGAGTGAGCCTCCAACAGCAGTGTCATCCAAACACAGAGGGAGTGTGGGCGGGCAAAGGGGATACACACACACACAAACACACACACACACACACACACACACACACACACAGACACACACACACACACACACACACACACACACGTATGCACGCACACACTCACTCACTTTGACATGCACCCCCCCCCCTCTCTCTCTCTCACACACACACACTCTCTTACTTTCTCACTGTCTCACACACTCTCACATGTACACAAGCACACTCATGCACGCACAAACACCCACACACACACACACACACCCAGACGGTGACAGGATGTCAGAGCTCTGATGGGGAATTTGGCTCATTATGCACTAATACCCCGGCGGAGCTGGAAATTGCTGTCCCAGCGAAGGTGTGAAATGAGATTTCCGAGGGAAAGGTGGCGAGAGCAGAGCGGAACGAGACGACGGCGCGCGCCAGCATGGCCTCTAATGAGAGAGAGCGCACGACTCACACTCTTCCTCCTCCTCATACTCCTCCTCTTTCTCTCCTCTCTTTCCCCTCTTCCTCCTCTACCCCCTCTTCCTCCTCTCCCCCTCTCTTTCTCCTCTCTTCCCTCTCCCTCCTCCTCTCCCCCCCCTCCTCCCCCCCCTCCTCCCCTACCTCCTCTTCCTCCTCTCCCCCCTCTTCCTCCTCTCTTCCCTTCCTCCTCTCCCCCCCTTCCTCCTCTCCCTCCTATTCCTCCTCTCATCCCTCTCTCTCCTCCTCTTCCCCCTATTCCTCCTCTCCCCCTCTCCCTCCTCCTCTCCCCCCCCCTCCTCTTCTACCTCCTCTTCCTCCTCTCTTCCCTCTCCCTCCTCCTCTCCCCCCTCTCTTCCCCCTCTCCCCCCTGTACTGACATGTCAGTGTAACAGCATTGTCAAGGCACTACATACAAATCAAATGCAACAACTGCATGACATGTCATGTACAGTATATTAAATCATTGTTTGTGTATTTATCTTTTTCCTTCTGTCCTGTTCCTCTGTGCGTAGATTCTGAACTGTGTGAACCCGGACAATGAGAACAGTCCTGAGATTCCGGTCAAGGTGCTTAACTGTGACACCATCACCCAGGTGAAGGAGAAGATACTGGACGCAGTCTACAAGAACATGCCGTACTCCCAAAGACCCCGCGCCGTAGACATGGACTTGGGTAAGGCCTTGGACATACCGCACATGCACTCACACACTCTTTCTTTCTGTCTCTCTCTCTCTCACACACACACACACACACACACACACACACACACACACACACTCACTCACTCACTTGTGCACACCCCGTCACACACACACACATATAACTTTATAAATCAGTCTGATGGACACACCGTCACACACACACACATATAACTTTATAAATCAGTCTGATGGACACACCGTCACACACACACACACATAACTTTATAAATCAGTCTGATAGATATGTAAAGCTTTAAAGCACTTAATTAAAAAAATTATCTGTGTGGGTGTTTGGAGTAGTTAATGCATTTAAGTGTTAGTTTGTAAATGTTTGTGGATACGGTGAATATGTTTATTATTTGGATTTGTTTGTGTGGGTGGGTATGTGTGTAGGTGTATGTTTGGGTCGTGTGTAGGTTTATGTGTGTGTGTGTGTGTGTGTCTGTCTGTCTGCCTGTCTGTCTGTCTGTTTGTCAGTCAGTCTGTCACTGACATACTACAGAGACAGTCAAACTATATGCTCATCCTGCCTTCTGTCTGGCACTCACGTGCACACACACACACACACACACACACACACACACACACACACACACACACACACACACACACCATCCTATTCAATCTCTCACATCCTGACATGGGCTGAACTGGCACAAAAGCCCCCTGTTGTTGGTGCAAATCACCCTTCCAGCACCTTGGCATCTTTCTGATGACTTTTCACACAACTGGCACTTCTCGAGGGCAGACGTCATCCTGCTGGTCAGTGTGTGTATGTCTGTGTGCGTGTGTGTGTGCTTGATGGTGTGTGTGTGTGTGTGTGTGTGTGTGTGTGTGTGTGTGTGTGTGTGTGTGTGTGTGTGTGTGTGTGTGTGTGTGAATGCTCTGTGTTTTTTTCTCTCTGTATGTATTGTTTTTTTTTGTTTGTTTGTTATTGTATTTTCCTTTCCACTATGTAAAGTGACATTTAAGAAAGGCTATATATAATTTACTTATTATTATTATTATTATTATTATTATTATTAGTATTATTGTTGTTGTTATTGTTATTATTATTTATATTATTATTATGTGTGCGTGTGTGTGTGCATGTGTCTGTGTGTGTGTGTGTGTGTGTGTGTGTGTGTGTGTGTGTGTGTGTGTGTGTGTGTGTGTGTGTGTGTGTGTGTGCGTGTGTATGCATGGGGCATATGGCATCTGTGCGCCTGGCATCATCACAAAGTAATAAAGTCCAGCCAACAGAGGAGAAAATCAATGACCACTCCCGGCGTGCACTCGTCCATTTGCCCATCAGCGCACTGATTATCATTTCATTATCAGACGACAGGGACCTCAGCCCCCCTCCTCCACCCTCCTCTCCTCCCCCCTTTACTCCTCTCCTCTTCTCCTCTCCTATCCTCTTCTCTCCTCTTCTCTCCTCTCCTCTCTTCTCTTCTCCTTTCCTCTTCTCTTCTCTTTTATCCTCTCTTTCTTTGATTTTATCGCCCTCCTCTCTGCTCCTCTCTTCTTCTTTCCTCTTTTCTCTTCTCCTCTCCCCCCTTCATCCCTTCTTCTTTCCTCTTTTCTCTTCTCCTCTCCCCCCTTCATCCCTTCTTCTTTACTTGTTTTATCCCTGCCCTCAGCCTCATGTTACCCCACCATGATTCTCTACCCCTCTCAAAGCAAGGCTTTGTAGTTTGTAAATGCCATGTTGAATCACAGATAGAAACCAAATTACTATGGAGGAGTCGCCTGTGTTTGTTTGTGTGTTTGTTTATAGGTGTGTGTGTGTGTGTGTATGTGTGTGTGTATGTGTGTGTGTGTGTGTGTGTGTGTGTGTGTGTGTGTTTAGTTAGCGTGCAATGTTCGATTAAAATGCACAGCCATCTGACGATTAGGAGAGCAGCACAAAGCTGTTGGCTAACACCTCCACAATGCCTCTGGACAGAACATCTTCATAGTACCTTTG
>NC_055963.1:15861265-15863765 GCF_018492685.1 Alosa sapidissima
TCTCTCTCTCTCTCTCTCTCTCTCTCTCTCTCTCTCTCGCTCTCTCTCTGCAAGCTCAGTAAGCGCTCCTTTTAAGACACGGCCATTGTGCCGCCTCTCTCAGGTGTGTGCCTGGTCACTCTTGGCCCAGGTGTGGAGCAGGTGGGAGGAGGAGTAGATCTACTAATTAAATTCAGGCTCGTCCTCGCTCAGTTGGATCTCTCCTGCGCTCCGTAGTAGGCTAGCTGAGCGCTCAAGTGCCCTTCCCCATCCGGCCCGGTGCACTGCTAGCGAGCGAGCGAGGGAGCCGAGCGCTCAGTTTCCGGCATTTTCTCTTGGGCGTCTTTCACTCTCACCTCTTCTCCTCTTGCTTTCTCTATCCTCCTCTTTTTCTTTTGCTCTTCTCTCTTTCATCTTAGGAGGTGAAGCTGTTAACCTCGCTGCTGTTGAATGCCATTATGATGGCAAGCTAGTTTGTCCCCTTGGGGCCGCCGTACCCCCTGGGTGCTTAACTCGAAGACTTGCATGAATTTCCAATTTCACTTGTGTGAAATGGCTGCGGTTAGAGGCCAAGATTAACAATTCAAATAAATGGATATTTAAGGCACTGCGTGGGGGTACTAATGTGCTTAGCTATGTGAGTGTGAATACTTGGTGTTGGCAGGGTGAGCAATTACTTGTTGTGGGCAGAAAAGGAAAGAAAATAAGTGAAAATGGACCAACTTGGACATCAGGTGTGATATTGAATATACAGTTTTTATATGCATGTCTGCGGATGTAGTTAAAGTATAAGTATGTCACTAATAGACATGAAGTGAATATACAGTAGATAGAAAGACAATGACATGGTGAGAATTAATAAATGAGAGAGAGAACATTAAACATATAATATTATGTCCTAGTTTTCTCTAGCTCAACTCTTTTGAAGTAGTACAGTATTAGCTGAGGTACTAAGCCGACAAAGCTCATTTTAATTTCATCTCATGAGAAAGGACAGAGCAAAGTCTGCATAGTGTTTGCAGTCTCTTACTACTGCGTGCAATCAAACTCAGTCAAGCTGTATGGCCAGAGTGGAGTGGAAATGACTCCATCTGAGTTTTTAGAGTGAACGCCCACACACACTGAAATCTCTCTCTCTCCCTCCCAGTCTCTCTCTCTCTCCCTCCCTCTCTATCTCTCCATTTCTCCCACTCTCCATACGTCCTGTACTTTGCCACTACAGATGCAGTCACTCCCCAGACTCCATCCATTCCATTCCAACCTGTTGTTCATTTAAATAAACAAAGCCCTCAAGCCACACTTTTAAAACAGAGAGAGAGAAAGAGAGAGAGAGAGAGAGAGGGCAAAAAAGAAAAATAAACTGTACCTAGATAGCTTTACTTTTCTAAAGCTTTCAGAGGAAATAGCTAGAGCACAATGCTACTCTGCAGGAAGCAGAGGGGTTTTTTATAGTTTTTTTCCTCCACACACATAATGGGCTGTCGGATATCAGATACCAACGATTGCCTCAAATTGAGTCATCTATTTGAGAGTAGTCAAAGGATGAAGCCTTTTCAGTAATACTGCAAAGCCCTCAACCTCTTCAGTAAATTTGGATGAAGAAGTCAGTACATTTCAAAACATATTTATATAACTAGATGCAAGGCGTAGCGCTACCTATTTTGACCGGCTCTCAGCCCTGCATGCTCTCTCCGCAGAAAATAAATCCCGCTTCTCAATTTTTCTCCACCTATATGAACTGCAGTCATAAGAATAACATTTACCTGGCAGCTGGTTGTTCAGCTATTTGTTTGTCCAGTTGATCAGCTCATTTGCAATAAGAATATAAACATTCTATGATGAATGTGGTGCCGCTGCTTTCTACTGTATAGATACACACTCACTCACTCACTCACGTATGGCAAAGTTGTAGCAGTAAAGTAGAGTGATGAGGTCACGTCCTCCTCGTATGCTCTTAGAGCTGCCGGCAGGATGTGTTTGAGGTAGAGACCTGCTGGCTTGGAGGTCTAATTCCTGATAGGAATCATCAGTTAGCCCAGGGATCAGAGATAGAGGGAGGCGGAGGAAGAGAGAGAGAGAGAGAGAGAGAGGAGGAGAAAGAGAGAGACAGAGGAGGAGGAGAAGAGAGTGGAGAGAAAAGGTTGAGGCCATCCCTGGGTAGAGGTGTTATCGTGAGGAAGGCTGCGGCCGTTATCTCGCAGCTCTCCTATCAGCCGCAACACGCGTCATCCTTCAAGGGCAAAAGCCCACCCACCTTCAATCATCCGCTGTCTCGCACGGAGAAGCTTTACACACACACCCCTACACATGCACACACACACATACACACACTAACACACACACATGCCCAGAGCTAAGACAGAGACAGAAACTGAGAGAGAGATAGACCACACAGACTACTGCTGCAAGAACAAGGTGAAAAACAGAAAGAGGGAGACAGGGAGAGACGAAGGGATAGACAGAGCGAGACAGCCCTGCAGGAGAAGAAAGAGAAATAGAAAGAGAGTTACTGAGAGGAAGA
>NC_055963.1:15871265-15898765 GCF_018492685.1 Alosa sapidissima
GCAAGAGACCGCACAAAGAGGGCGATGCTTTTTGAAACAATTAAAGAAAAAGCTATTGATGTTGTCTTTGCGCAGGAAACCCATACTGACGCAAGCAATAGCTCTGATTGGGCTTTGGAATTTGGGGGGTTATCGATCTTAAGTCATAATACCTCAACTAGTGGTGGTGTTGCTATTCTTTTTTCAGGTAGCTGTATCCCCTGTTCATATGAGGTTGATGAAATTGTTAAAGGTAGACTCTTGAGAGTCAGAGCTCAATATGAAAATACTTTTTTTGTTTTTGTGTGTGTCTATGCCCCAACGGTTGGGAGGGAGAGAATGATTTTCTTAAGTATCCTGGATGATCTGTTAAAGAATTGTGATTCTGGGGAGTGTTTACTTCTTGGTGGGGATTTCAACTGTACTGAGCTAGCTATTGATAGGAATCATGTAGAGCCTCATATGCCATCACGTAGAAGGCTCATTGAGATAATGAAGTCCCACGACCTTTCTGATTTATGGAGGAACTTTCATATAAAGCAGAAACAGTACACATGGGTCCACTCAAATAATAACATATTATCTCTGGCAAGATTAGACAGGTTCTATACCTTTAAACATCAGTTCAGTTTTTTTAGAAGCTGTCTCATCCTGCCAGTAGGTTTTTCCGATCATAGTATGGTGCTTTGTAATTTTTTTGTTAGTGCCACCAGATATAAGAGCGCATACTGGCACTTTAACACTAGTCTTTTGAATGATGGTAAGTTTAGGGATGTTTTCAAGTTTTTCTGGAAGGATTTTAGATCCACAAAGCAGTCTTTTCAGTCTGTGCAACAGTGGTGGGATTTTGGAAAGGCCCAGATAAAACAGTTGTGTCAGCAGTATACTTCCTGTGTCACAAGAGATATAGCTCAACGCATGAAATTGTTGGAAAATGAGATACTGGAGCTCCAAGGTTTAGCTGAAAGTACAGGTAATCAGTTATATATGGAAAATTTGAAAATAAAAAAGAATTGTTTGGCCAACTTGCTGGGCATTAAAGCACAAGGAGCTCTGGTCAGGTCTCGCTTCCAGTGTGCAGAATTAATGGATGCACCTTCCAAATTCTTTTTTAATCTGGAAAAGAAAAATGGCCAAAAACGGCTTATACATGCTTTGGTTTCAGAAACTGGAGCCCTCTTATCTGACGATAAACAAATTCGTGAGAGAGCAGTTGATTTCTACAAGGTTTTGTATAGGAGTGAAATCTCCTATAAACAGGCCCTTGACAGTCCTTTTTTGACGAATCTTCCTAAGGTATCTAGAGAAGCTAATTGCGACCTTGGAAGGGTGATTACCCTGGCTGAGTTGGAAAAGGCCCTCCATGGTATGGAGTGTGGCAAGGCACCGGGGATCGATGGTCTGCCGGTTGACTTTTATAAGTCTTTCTGGACAGAAGTAGGCGCAGACCTACTGGTCGTTTTGAGGAACAGCTTGGCCAAGGGGCAGCTGCCACTCAGTTGTCGCAGAGCAGTTCTTACTCTGTTACCGAAGAAGGGAGATTTGAAGGATATCAGGTCATGGAGACCCGTGTCTGTTCTATGTGCGGAATATCGGCTGCTCTCTAAGGTTCTTGCTAATAGACTCAGTGAAGTTTTAGGGGAAGTAATTGCACCTGACCAGACCTACTGTGTGCCGGGCAGGCTTATTTGTGATAATATTTCTTTTATTAGAGACGTTTTGGAAATTGGTAAACTTTTACATTTGGACTTTGGCCTTGTTTCTGTTGATCAGGAAAAAGCTTTTGATAGAGTTGAACATAATTATTTATGGAGCGTCTTGACTGCTTTTGGCTTTAATCCTGTTTTTATAAAGAAAATTAGAGCTCTATACTGTGACAATGAAAGTATTCTGAAAATTAATGGTGACTTGTGTGCTCCTTTCAAGGTTTTTAGGGGAATTAGACAAGGATGCCCCCTCTCTGGAATGCTATACTCCCTAGCCTTTGAGCCCCTGTTAGTACAGTTAAGAGCCAAACTAAAGGGTGTAACTCTTCCTGAGTGTAACATCTCTTTGAAGCTATCAGCTTATGCGGATGATGTAGCTATTCTGATTGAAAGCCAAAGGGATGTGGACACCATGTTAAATGTTTTTACTGATTTTAATCGTTTATCGTCTGCCAGAGTTAATTGGGGAAAAAGTGTGGCCCTGTTGGCCGGAAAATGGCCTGATGGCACACCGTGCCTCCCAGGTGGGTTAACCTGGTCTAGGGACGGGTTTAAATATTTGGGTGTGTTTCTTGGAGACGATAACTTTGTTCTAAGGAATTTTGAGGGGATTGTTGAGAAGGTTAAGGGCCGTCTTGGCAAGTGGAGTTTTTTAATTAAAAAATTGTCCTATAGGGGCCGTGTTCTAATAATTAACAACCTGGTGGCTTCATCCCTTTGGCACAGACTTGCATGTATAGACCCTCCAGCACATGTTTTATCTAAAATACAATCTATTCTGGTTGATTTCTTTTGGGATGGTCTACACTGGGTCCAACAAGGCGTGCTTTTTTTATCCAAGGATGAGGGTGGACAAGGATTGGTCCACCTGCAGAGTAGGGCAGCAGCCTTTCGTCTTCAGTTCATACAGAGACTTTTGGATGGACCTGTAAATTCCAGTTGGAAGGCTGTGGCTTGTGCCATCCTAAGAACTTTTGAAGGCTTGGGTCTGGATAGGACCCTCTTCTGGATGAATCCTGCCTTAATGAACTTAAACAAGCTCCCTGTGTTTTATCGCAATACGTTTAAAGTATGGGGTCTTTTGAAAGTATGGAGACCTCAGAATACAAGTTCTCTCTTTTGGCTTTTGCAAGAGCCATTGATATATGGTTCATGTTTGGATCTTACGCATGAGAAGCATTTTCCTGCTTTTAGTGGGATGTTTTGCAAAGCGCGGGTCATCACTTTGAAGGACCTCCTGCCTTTAGCTGGGCCAGGTTTTGAGAATGCTGAAGGAGTGGCCGAACACATGAAAATGAGATCCATCCGTGTAGTTAACAAATTCCTCTTGGAATTGCGGTCCCGCTTCACAGATGCTAGTCTAGCAATGTTGGATCAGTATGCCAGGGGTTTAGTTATGCTAAATGAATGTGATCCTGTTCCATGTTTTAGTGTGTCCTCTGGAGTTTGTAATGTCTTTTTGAAGGTTGAAGATTTAGTTTTTCTGGGTCCAAATCGCGCCTCTGGAAAGGCACTTTACAATCTTTGTGTAAAATCTCTGAATAGGAGGTGTTTGGAGTCTAGAGTTGACACACCTTGGCGTGCTGTTCTACATGTAGAACAGGATGTCAAACCACACTGGAGATCCTTTTACAAGTCACCATTAATTAAAAAGGTGGGGGATTTACAATGGAGGATTTTATATGGTGCAGTTGCTGTAAATTCTTTTGTTTGTGTTTTGAACTCTGATGTGAGGCATGAGTGCCCGTTTTGCAATGACAGGGAAACTGTTTTTCACGCTTTTATGCAATGCACACGCCTGATGCCTTTATTTTCCATTTTACGGAAACTGTTCACTTACTTCAATGAAAGTTTTTCAATGGAAACATTTATTTTTGGTTTTAATTATGTACAGAAGCGAAGGCACAAATGTCAATTGTTGAATTTTATCATTGGACAGGCTAAGATGTCTATATATGTTAGCAGGAGGAATAAGGTTGAGCATAACTCAAGATCTGATCTTTTAATGGTATTTGCAATCTTGGTGAGATCAAGGATTTTAATTGATTTTGGTTTCTACAAGGAAATGAGTGATCTTGAAACCTTTGAGATTATATGGTGTCAGGAAAATGCTCTGTGTATGGTTGTAGAGGATAAAGTGCAATTTAATACCTTGTTAGACGTTCCTGTGCCTGCTGTTTAACATACATAACTAGATGTGTCTTCTATTTATTTATTTATTTATTTTTTAATCATTCATCTTTGAGATGACTGTGTATGTCTTTTAGCTATTTGTAATAAAGGTTTTTATAAATTCAATTCTCACACACACACACACTAATGGGTCAGTAGACAGTGTTTTCTGCTGGCCGATGGGGAGAGCAGCCAGAGGCTTCTCAGTGGCTTACGTGGGATTTGAAACCACATTTCCACTCCTCTCTTTCACTTCCTCTCTACATCCCTCTATCCATCCCTTCGTCGCTCCACCCGTCCTTTCCCTGCGTCTGTCCTGTACTTCCTCTCCCCGGAGTCAGCCTGTGCTGCTCTGATCTTAAGAAAATCCCACTTGGAGTTCCACGCCGCTGTGAACACCCCCCACCCCCCTCCACCCAACCCTCCGCTCCCATAATCCCCTCTCTCCTTTGAAGCCAGGTGAGAGAGGGATGCCATGGGACGATGAGAGAGGGAGGGAGGGAGAGAAAGAGCACTTGTGTGTGTGTGTGTGTGTGTGTGTGATCATGGCTCCCTCAGGAGCTTTCAACCACCAGGATGGTTAAAAAAATAGAGAAAAATCTAATTGGGAAGAGCGTGGAGAAGCCTTTTTGCTTAACGTGAAATGCACACGGGAGGCAGGAGCTGAGGGGAGAGGGGACGACAAGATAGAAAGAGAGAGAGAGAGAGAGAGAGAGAGAGAGAGAGAGAGAGAGAGAGAGAGAGATCTTAACTTATTAGGGAAGTCCTTCGATGCATTGCTTCAGTCGGCAACAGAGACTCTTCGAACATGGCAGTTCCACAATGCTGCTGAAAGGGGGCAATTATGAGTCCTTTTGAGAGGAAAGCTGTGGAGGAGGGCAGGAGTGGGTATCAGAGAAGGAGTGTGAGAGGGAGGGAGAAAGAGAGAGGGAGGGAGAGGGAGAGATAGAGGAGGACGAGGAGAGAGGGAGAGGGAGGGAGGGAGAGTAAAGAAATGATTGCGTCAGCGCTGGGTAAAGTGAAAAGAGTGACAGAGAGAATGACAGAGAAAGAGAGAACGGAGTGAGAGAGTGGTGCACACCTACAGTACTCACTGGTTGAGTGAAACGGCGAGATGGAGAAAGGGATGGAGAGAGAGCAAGAACATGGAGAGAAGCAGAGAGAGGTGTGGCAGAGTGACAAAGGAAAAGAAGGAGGGAGAGTGGACGCTCTAGCAGCACGTTTGACTCGTCTGCTGACCAGAGGCATCATGGGAAAGCTGCAGCGCTGCTGTCATCCATCTTGTGAAGACAGCGTCTGGACGCTGGAGGAGAGGAGAGCTCGGGGGGAGTCCAGGCCAAGTCTGCACCAGCCCGCTATCATAAGGGATTAGCGCTTTCCACTTGGGCCTATCGCATCCCACAAGTGTGTGTGTGTGTGTGTGTTTGTGTGTGTGTGTATATGAGAGAGAAAGAGAGAGAGGGAGAAAGAGAGAGTGTGTGTTTGTGTGTGTGTGTGTCTGTGTGTGTGTGTTTGTGTGTGTGTTTGTGTGTTTGTGTGTGTGTGTGTGTGTGTGTGTGTGTGTGTGTGTGTGTGTGTGTGTGTGTGTGTTTGTGTTTGGGTGTATGTGTGTGTTTAAGAACACATTTTGTGTTTGTGTATGTGTGTATGACATGCTTAGAGAGCTTTCCAGCCTCCCTGTACTCTGTGTATATGTGTAAAGTACGCTGAAGTGTACTGACCAATAGGTTGCACTTCTCTCTTTCTCTGTCGTCCACAGACTCGACGCTCCGCTACACTGGCAGCCCAGACAGCCTGCGCTCCCGTGCCCCTATGATCACGCCTGACCTGGAGAGCGGCGTCAAGGTGTGGCACCTGGTGAAGAACCACGAGCACGGCGACCAGAAGGAGGGCGACCGCGGAAGCAAGATGGTGTCCGAGATCTACCTGACCCGCCTGCTGGCCACCAAGGTGCCTCTTCCGTCTCCCCCTCCTTCCTCCTCCTCCTCTTCCTCACCTCTTAAAACAGGGGGCAGCGATCCAGAGATGTCCATCTGGGGTCCACAAGCAATAACCCCTGTAGAGTTAGAGTAATAGTTAGAGTAATTTATCACTGTGTGTGTGTGTGTGTGTGTGTGTGTGTGTGTGTGTGTGTGTGTGCGTGTTTGACTGTGTGTCTCTGTGTGTATGGGCGTGTTTGGGTGTGAGTACCCCAAAAGGCAGTCCACTTAAACTAGGCCACTGCAGTAGTTTGACCTCTGTAAAAACTGCTCAGGGAGCTGCATGGTGATCCATCTGCTCAGAGACACAGTCAGATTAAAGGCTTTATTCTCACCTCGTGGTGCTGTACATACTATATGTTTCCAAATGCTATTTTAATTACATCTGAAGCTGCAGTCTATAGTTTGGATTAATTTTGTAAAAAAATGGATACAATAAAAAAACGACCCGAAATCCAGTTTGATTTTCCCTAGAAATGTTTGACCCCTCAGTGTCTTCCATATCTGTAGAGATCTCTTATCCCAGAGCCTTTGTTTACCTCCTCCCTTCTCTCTGGGTTTCTGCAGGGTACTCTTCAGAAGTTTGTGGACGACCTCTTTGAGACACTCTTCAGTACGGTCCACAGAGGCAGTGCCCTTCCTCTGGCCATTAAATACATGTTTGACTTCCTGGACGAGCAGGCGGACAGACACGCCATCCACGACACGGACGTACGCCACACATGGAAAAGCAACTGGTACGACACAAACTCTCTCACGATGTGACGTTTCGCTTCTAATTTTTGACTTTCTCATTTCTTGCATTTCCTTTTTCTTTGTAACTAATTTCTGATGTTGAACTAATGACGCATGTTTTCAGTTTTAGCTTTTCTTTATATCAAACTATTGTTTTAGTCAAAATTGAAGGTTTCTATTATCTTATGTAGAACTGCTAGATGTAGTTTTGACTGAATGTTAGGCGCAGTGTGGTTTATTTTTTTAGTCATATTGACACTGAGACCTCAAAGACGGCTCAAAGCTCGTAGGAAACGATTCAGCGGCGTTTGAGCCATGGTACCAGTCTCTAGGAGTAAGAGCTGACACGTGTGTGTTTCTCTCTGACAGCCTTCCTCTGCGTTTCTGGGTGAACGTGATCAAGAACCCGCAGTTTGTCTTCGACATCCACAAAAGTAGCATCACAGATGCGTGTCTGTCGGTGGTGGCGCAGACCTTCATGGACTCCTGCTCGACCTCCGAACACCGGCTGGGCAAGGACTCACCCTCCAACAAGCTGCTCTACGCTAAAGACATCCCCAACTACAAGAGCTGGGTGGAGAGGTGAGAGACTCAACTAGACATGGAAGTTTAAAGTCAAGTTAAAGGAGAGGTACGGCGATTTTTCACATAGATCTCTGTTTCGCGAGGTCACCGAGTACTGTCGGTACGAAAACAAACGAAACCAAGCGGTTCTACCTAGCTCAAGTTGCTGCAGCCAGCAGCTAGAGCTACAGGGCAGCTACAGTGCTACACTCTGGGGGCATGAACATGGGGGCTCATGAACAGAGATCTATGTGGAAAATCGCCGTAATTCTCCTTTAAGGGGAGCCAAAGCAGTGGAGTCAGTGTCAGTTGGGTTCAGTGACCACAGGGACCCAGGTTCGATTCCGACATGAGGTCATTTCCTGAACCCATTCCATTCCCCATCTCTCTCCCTCCCACTCATTTCTTGTTCCCTCTTCACTGGTCCATCAAGTAAAGGCTAAAAACTCTCCAAACAACAGCTAGATACCAAAGAACAAATATCTCTCTAATGTTAGGCTAAAGATTGAACATGTATGGGTAATATTGTTCTTGTGTTTGCCCAACATTTTTAAAAAATAAGAAAGATGTTACATTTTGTATTTTAGATAGATAGATAGATAGATAGATAGATAGATAGATAGATAGATAGATACTTTATTGATCCCCAGGGGAAATTCAAGGTCTATCTATCTATCTATCTATCTATCTATCTATCTATCTAAAATACAAAATGTAACATCTTTCTTATTTTTTAAAAATGATTTGGATTTTGGAGTAGGAGTAGGCTGTAAATGATTTTTCTTGTGTCTTCTCACTGAGATCCCCAGTCTCCTGCCATGTATCAGAATAGTTCTCTTTTTCACAATACAATGAAGTATCCCCAGTGGAGATGAGATCCCAGGGTTGCTCCGACATGAGAAATGATCGCCTTGTAATATTCAGTGATGACTATTCAATATGGGAGTTCGGTTTGACTACAGCCCCACAGCCGTGGCAGTATCACCCCAGAGTTTACCTCTGATGTTGTTGTGTCTCCATCCAACACACAGTCATGTCTCCACTCCAGTGTGGTTAGTTCTGGTCATAGATCTCTGATCAAATGTGCTCTCTCTGCTTTAACTGCTACACAGGTTTGGATTTTTTTTAAGAAGAATTTCATTTTAAGGATCCCATGTCAAATATTAAATACATGAGGTTCATGGCTTGTTTGTATTAGCTAATAGCGGACTGCTTTCTCTTCTGATCACTGCTCTGGTTATTATTGTTTGTCCTCAGACATATCTGGTAGTTTCAAGTCATATAGCTTTGACATTATTTGGTATTTGCTGAGCAGCGACCCCTGTCTGTCTTCTCAGGTACTATGCGGACATTAACCGGCTGCCTGCCATCAGTGACCAGGACATGAACGCCTACCTGGCCGAGCAGGCGCGTCTCCACTCCAACGAGTTCAACATGCTCAGTGCCCTCAATGAGATCTACTCTTACGTTAGCAAGTACAGCGAGGAGGTGAGCCTCAGGCACACACACACACGCACGCACACTGCCTCACACCAGAATGCACACACACACATAGACACACACACACACACACACTGCCTCACAACGGCACGCACACACACACACACACACACATACACATACACACACATTCAACATTACACACATTCACACATACAGAAGCACAGTATGGTGCTTGGAAAACTGTCGTGACAAAATGGGCATGCCATTAATCAGTCTGTGCCGTGTGTCAATACACAGTGTGTAGGGTCATTAGTGAACTTCAGCAGCTGGAGCTGGCTTTTAAATTACTTTTTTTTTTTAAATGAAGACACTTAGTACTCTTTTTCATCACACTCCCTTATACCGTGCATATGAGATTGTGTGAAAACAATATGTTGTGTGTGTCTGTGTGTGTGTGTGTGTGTGTGTGTATGCTCGGCTGTGTGTGTGTGTGTCTGTGTGTGTCGAAGAGAAAGAGGGAGAGAACACTCAATACAATCTTATCTTCAAAAGCAGTGAAACAATAAGTTACATAACCTAATGTGTGACGTAAAGCCTATCGTAATAGGTTTAATATGTCCCAGTGTAGCAACCGATAGCTAATTTATCCACCAATATTGCCTCCAGCAGCCACAGATTTGTGCTTTGTGGTCCCAGTGGTATCAATCAGGTGGAAATCCCTGTACTGTGAAATTATAACCACTGCGCCTTAAGCCAGTACAATCACACACTGCCAATGGATGGGCATGGATGTGATGCATTAATATGTATCAGAACAGAAAGGTGTGTGTGTGTGTGTGTGTGTGTGTGTGTGTTTGCCGGCTTCATCCCCAGGCTTATTTAGTCAATATCTTCTGATCTTTGGAGATTTGAGGAGATAGTGACTGTCCTGATATGACACGTTAAAACTATGGTGTCCTTTTGGAGTGCATGAGTGTGCTATGGCATGGCCATAAAGCTCTTTGAATTGAAAGAAAATGAATTGTATGAAATTGAATTTAGAAAGATCAGCAGAGAGAGGCAGAGCGAGTGAGAGAATCTGTAAAAAAGAGAAAGAGTTTGAGCAAGAGAAGTATAGTGTGTGTGTGTGTGTGTGTGTGTGTGTGTGTGTGTGTGTGTGTGTGTGTGTGTGTGTGTGTGTGTGTGTGTGTGTGTGTGTGTGTGCGCGCATGGAGGGTGGGGGTTGGGTTGCGGTGTAGAGGATGAATATGTCTCTCTCCCACAGTGACAGGCTCTCTCTGGGGACCTATTAGTCTGACCCGCACATTGCACTGCAGGGGAGTAAAGGGGAGGGGTGAGGAGAGGAGAAGGGATAAGAGGAGGAGAGGAGAAAGGAGAAGAGAGGAGAAGAGGAGAGAAGAGAGAACGTGTGAAGAGGAGAGGAGCGGGGAGGAGATGTGAGGGATTGAGAGAGCAGAGGGAGGAGCCTGGTTATGTGAATTGTCTACCTCTCTGTCTGGCTCAGTCTCTCCCACTTACCTTACCTTACCACAGCTCTCATTCAGTCTAGTACGTGTGTGTGTGTGTGTGTGTGTGTATGTGTGTGGGCAGTGTGTTCTCGCATCTCTCTCTCTCTCTCTCTCTCTCTCTCTCTCTCTCTCTCTCTCTCTCATTCAATTCAGATTCAAGTAGCTTTGTTGGCATGTCTGTTTATTTGCAGTAATGCCAAACCAAGGTGTAATGTTCAAGAAAAAAAAATGTATAATGATTTAACAGTAAAAAAACATCAAAGGATTAAAAATATCAACAATAAGCGAACTGCTAACTGGCTCTGTCTCTCTTTCTCTCACATATCCACTCTGTATCGATCTCCCTCTCATACATATTCCATCCACATCCATCTGTTTTGGCTTCAGTTCTCTCTCTCTCTCTCTCCCTCTCTCTTCATCTCTCCCTCTCTCTCTTCTCTCTCTCTCTTCTCTCTCTTCTCTCCCTATCTCTCGCTCTTTCTCTTCTCTCTCTCTCCCTCTCTCTTTGTGTTCGCGTGTGTGTGTGTGTGTGTGTGTGTGTGTGTGTGTGTCTGGGCAGGCGCAAACAGGGCTAGCATGGCTGCTAAAAGGATTGGAGCTAAGTGGCAGGAGGACCAGACACACACCTGCATGCATTGCAGATTAATAACCCAATGTGATTGGAGCCAGACAGAGCCAGGCACCGCCGCCCGCCTCTAAGAGCACTTAACCAGATGAGGGAGAGAGGGGGAGAGGAGGAGTGGAGGGGAAGAGAGAAAGAGAGAGAGAGGGGGAAGATAGAGAGACATGAGAGAAGTGATGGTGAGAGAGGGACAAAGGATGGTGAGAGGATGAGGATGAGGAGGAGAGAGGGGATGAAGACCCAGAAAAAAGACAATGGAGGGAGAGAGGAGAGAGAGTGAGAAGAGAGAGAGGAGTGAGAGAGAGAGAGGAGTGAGAGAGAGAGAGCACGGAAAAGAGGACACAAAAGACACAAGAGGCTGAAGAAAGGAGAAGGAAAAACAAGCAGAGGGAAGAAAGAAAGACTTGCATAGAAGAGAAAGAAAGGATGAGTTAGGGAGAGGGAGTCTAGCGTCATGGCCGTCCACCCACAATAAAGAATCCAGAGCACGTGAGCACACAGACTCCCGGGCGAAGGACGGCATTAGCGTTACCTCTCTCTCCGGTCACTCTAGCCCCATCCGCTGGACATTCACCAGTCAGTGTAGCCAGCTGTACAGCCAGCAACAGACCACTGCCTTAAACACCTGGCCCAGGGACCCTGACCTTCACAGGGGTAAAGGCTTTAGCACCCTGCTCCCCCCTGCCCTTCTGACCTCAGATGTCCCAGTGATGCCCCTAATGACCAGCCCAGTGCGGAGCTGAGCCCTCTGAGGTGCCCTACCTCATCAAGCTCCTCATTACTACTCCCCTTTGATATTTATATGCCTGAAAGGCCCCAGCCAGCAGGGGGCCTCGGCGAGCCAACGCTGCCTGCCTGCCTGCCTGCCTGCCTGCGTGTCTCCGTGTCTGGCTGGTGTGCAGGGTTTGTTGCTGGGGGGTGGTGGGACAGGCAGGGCCCCCGTGCGTCGGCCGCCGCCTCTTTGAACACGACGTGACATGCGCTGCGTTTATGTCTGGGCGGGGACAGGGTGACGGGCGAGCGATAGACACGCGGGATATAACGAGGCCAGGAGGAGGAGAGGAAGTATTCCAGCGGAGGTGACTCGTGGTGCCTCTCTCTTCCTCTCTTTCTAGCTCTCTCTCTCTCTCTCTACATTCCCTGTCTCTCTGTCTTTTCTCTCTTCCCCTGTCTCCATCTCTCCCTTCATAACTAGTCCTTTGTTTTTGTTCTCTACCTTTGTTTCTCCTCTCTGTCTGTCGTTCTTACTCTCCTATCTCTCTCCCATCTTTCTCTCTCCCCCTCCCTCCCTCTCTCCCTCTCCCCTCTCTTCCCTCCCTCACTCTCTCTGTCTGAGGCACAGGCGATTAAATCTCCCCTTTTAATGTTCTATTCATGAAACAGCGTCTGGCTTGCGCTTCCATCAAAGCTTGTGTTATGAGCAGCCTTGTGATTTGGATGGAGCCTTGTCGTAGTCTTTAGGAGGAGGCCACCGTGCTGCTTGTGATGGAGATGTAGCCTTGTCATAGTCTTTAGTTTTTTGAAAATCCATCCAACTCCAAATTGTCTGCCTGTGTTGAGTGCAGGTCTATCTGTCACAGTGTTGAGTGCAGGTCTATCTGTGCTAGTGGCAGTCAGTTGTTGATGGGCTTTGTGTCTCTTCTCTCTTCCTGTAGATCATAGCGGCCCTGGAGCAGGACGAGCAGGCTAAGAAGCAGCGTCTGGCCATGAAAGTACAACAACTCATCACCGCCATGTCTCACGAGAGCTGAGAGCACCACAGAGCAACGGAGAGCGCGCGCGCGAGAGAGAGAGAGGGGGGGAGAAAGAGAGAATGAACAACATCAAGAGTGAGAGAAAGAGAGAAAAGCAAGGGGGACTGGCATCTGCACCTGTGCCATCCTTCCACCACTACCACCCAAGGAGTCTCAGCACAGCACATGGTACTTAACGCTGACCTGAGACCGGGGATTTTCAGCTCCACCAAACCAGTAGGACTGGTTCAGTGGACCTTACCAAAATGTCTGCCCTCACAAGACACTGGCTGGAGGTGCATGTTCCATCCTGTTGTGAACAGATAATGAGAGCAGAGCTGTCCTGAGACACCTCAACTTTTTTTCCCCATTTTCTTCGGCAGTCTCTTGTGTGTGTCTGGCACAAGAGCAACACGCAGTGACAGGAACTCAAGCAGGACAACATGATGGGGCAGCATATCTCTCTCTCTCTCTCGCTCTCTCTCTCTCTCTCTCTCTCTCTCTCTCTCTCTTTTTTTTTTCTCTCTCTTACTACGGACTCTTAAGAGCCAGAGTGGAACATTTGGCTGTAGCCATGTCCTTTGAGAATTTTTATTTTTATACACGAACACTTTAAAAACCTCTTCCATTACTCCGTGGCTTTTGGCATCTCCCGACATCGTGATGCATACGGCTCTTCTCGCTTTCGTGTCCTGTCTCGTTGGGTGACGGGTTGACAACGACAGGACGGAGAGCCTGTCTCATCGGTCTGTCCCTCTCTCTCTCATCCTCACTCTCGGAGGCCAGTCGCCAGCCTTCTTCCGAAAGACGCAGAGAGACTAGACGTGAGTTTACTGTCCACTCATGGAGTAAAAAAAAAAACAATGTGCGAAAGAGTGAAAGGTCACGTGATCAATCAGGTCGGCCGATCCTCCGCATCGTGTCACAGTTTATCTCGGAGGAAAGGAGTGGCTGATCGACGACTTCAAAAGACTCTCCTCAGCCAGTGTCTCTGTGTGTAAATGTCCCGTTCTTCTTCTTTTTTAAAACGACGTGTGAAATTGTATGTGAATGTACAAAATGTTGCTCTATTTTAGTCATCTTTTGTTTTCCTAGAGCAGAGAGAGGCCGCAGAACAGAGCTGAACTCTGAGGGAAGACCCTTGGCCAAGAGAAAAAAATGCTGTAAACATTCTGGTTACCGAGGACCTTTTTAGCTTGATAAATGTCATTCATTATTATATTGCCAAAATACGCTTTGTGATTGAAGTGTGCTGTGTGCAATCGTATGGGCAGTTCCCTCTGGACACTGGGCTGCCACACTATAGATTGCGTTTCTACTCCACTATATATTGGAGAATGCTTCCTGTAGATGGAATGAACTTGCATCGCGGGCGGTAGAAGTGGGATCGATCCACTATAAAGCTGACCAGACAGTGTTATGTTTTCAGTTTCTGTCAACTTGTGTGTGTATTTTTGCATGCGTCATCCAGAACCACTCAAGAGAGAGAGAGAGAGAGAAAGAAAAGAAAACCTCATCCATTTCTACTCTGTTTTTTAAGTGCCAAGAAGGTTGCATTAGCTCCAAGAGGCTAAGAGGTTAGCTGCAGATATAATGCGCAATTCAGTCACCACTGCTATATATCGATATATATAGATAGATATATATCTTCATGCTACAGTGACAACCCTTCTTAGGGTCGATCTTGATTAAGTGCCAAAAGAATCACTTTAAATTATTCACTGACGTGTCAAAAAAAAAAGTCGGTTAATGCTTTATAAAGGGACTCAAGACCTCAGACTGAGGGGCGACTGAAAGCCCAGACAAGAAGCTGACTGTGGGCCTGACCTGGCCCGGATGCCAGCCGGGTCTGAGCCAGAGCCAGTTCCCCTCTCCTCTCTGGAAAAGCGGCACTCACTCGACAGGAACTAGGAGAGATCAGACGACCTCCACCCTGCCACTGCCATCTCTCTGGATTTTGAGCATCTGTCTCGAAGCGCTCGAAGGCAGCTAGGTACGATAACGAAGGAAGTGGGGCTGGACTATCACCCTGTAAAAAATTACACACACACACACACACACACACACACACACAAACATACACTCTTGGATGTGAACAGTTTGGGGGTGGGTGGTTTTTATTCATTTCTTTTCCTCCCCCCCCTACATGGAGAGTGTACTATCCAAACAACAAGCAAGAACAAAGTAATTTCTCTCATTTATAATGCATCTGGCCCACTAAAGATGAGTTATATTCCGCTGTTGGTTTCATCTACACAGACAAGGTCATTAGAGGTTAAAGTCAAGGTGTGCTAGAAATTGCTTATGAAATTGTTCTAAATGGGAGCCAAGCCAGGTTCTAAGCTGGTTCTTTTTTCCAATGGTATTGGGGGTTCAGTCTTGTGCATGGTAACTGCCGACGTTCATCTCAGTGTTGTGCTGTGGCAAGTGCAATGCTAGCTTGTTGTTTACATCAAATACTTGAAACTTGATAGTGTTAATGGTGTACGTTGAATTTTATTTTTAGTATTGGGGGTAAATATCATACCAAAAGATGCTTTCTTTTATTTTTTTTATTTTTCCTTCCCTCCCGTTGCCTTAGAACACCTCGCACCAAACATGATCCTCAGACCGTCCACACACACACACACACACACACACACACACACACACACAATATGACCTCCTCTTCCTGACTTGTATAGCTGAGTTTAAAAGCAGTGTTTGAGGACGAAATGACAGGCAAAGAGTGCATCATCCCCCATCCAGGTGTCTCATCTCTGTTGTCTCAGGTGAAGAGGAATGAAGAGATCTAGAGCAGAGAGAGACAGAGAGATTGAGAAAGAGAGAGCGAGAAATACAGAGATAGAGAGAGAAAGAGAGAGAGAGAGAGAATCCCCTTTAGCTCTGGTTTCCTGCAGCAGCTTTGAAGCAGCGCTTTGATCTCACCTAGTCGTGTGCACAGCGTGATCAGAAGATTTAGAAAAAAAATAGATATATATCCACATCAAAACCGAAAGAGGGCCTCGAACTTCAGCAGGGATTGACATGATTGACATGGAATAATGCAGGCAGCTGCTGGGGGGGCCTCTCTAGGGCCCAGCTGATGGTCATGGACAAGTCACCTCATTCACCAGCAGCTCAATTAAACACCGATCGCCCACAACACTACATCTTACATCACACCCATATGCTACACTGTATCAAGGACTATAACAAATAAAGTGTTGCTTTTTCCCCCTCTGCCATAATTGAAGTCTATCCGTTATTGTCATCGGCCCCCTCTTATCATGCAGTGATGCTAACTGAAAGGACACCTTGTCAGGCTACTTACACTACTCACACTTGTCATAGTGTAGGAGGGATTTGTAAGATTGTAAGATGAGATTTCACAGAGTAGGATATGTTTTTGTTATTATTTTATTTATTGTTGTTTTTTGTTAGGCATCCTTTCATCCTAAAAAGGTTTTTTAGTTTTTGTTTCTTTTTTTCTTTTTTTGAGACGCGGAATTCACCTACACTCATGTGTTCACGTAGTGATGATCTTCCACATTTGGTCACTTTTGAGCCTCAACTTAAACTTCCACTCTGGAGCCCCTACCGTAGTGTTGTTCAGGTCTTTCGTGGCTCTCACACCATGGCAAAGGGGACTCTTTCAGTCATTGGACAGTCAAATGCTTGCACAGGCCACATTATATATTTTTTGCCATTCCACAGTCAAAAGCCAGAGAGATGGGCCTGAATATCACTGCAGAAGAAATGAATATCCTTCCACTTCAAAACACAGTACATAATATACCAACCCTTCTTTGTTGACACTGGAGTTGTGTATTATTGTAAATAAAATAATAATTATGATAATTATTATTATTATGGCTGTCTGTTCTTGTTGTTTTATAAAGGTGTTGTGAAAATTGTAAGAAAGGTCAAATATTTAAAAAAAAAAAAAGGTTGGTCTTGTTTTTTTTTTTTGTTTTTTTTTTGCGTTTGTTATGATAATATATTATTGTGTACCTATTGTAAATATGAAGCACACCTATTTTGCAAGCCAAGGATTCACTTTGTACCGTTGTTATATATAAATAAACTTTACTGGTTAAAAAAGCGATCATTTGAATGGTGTGGATTTGTTGAGAGCCAGACAGACAGACAAGCGTAAAGATATAAGATAATTTCGGAAATCACTCACTCACATTCATGACAGCAATATGAGTGAAATTTTACAAAATTCAACAATCAAAGATAACAAGACTAGTCAGACAATTGCAAACCCTCGCCCTTGTAAGTGGTCAGTAAAGAAAGTGGGTGAGTAAAATCCTATGTCCAGATCATCGTATAGAAAGACTGAGATATTGTGAACTCCTCTTCCTTGTATTAGAATTTGAAGTAAGTCGGAACAGTACTTTTTTAGTATGGACACAAAGAACAACATATTGGTCGATGGATATACCCGATTATCATTCCCTTTGCCCCCCTATTAGGCAGAGGTAATAAAAGGCTAAAAGGCAGCAGGGACAAACAGTGGAAAGTGGAGCAGAAACTTATTGTCGTTCATAAAGATAATAACATTCTCTGGGTTTTTTATTACCACTGTGGTGTGTATCAATGGGAGTCCGTAATCAATGCAATATTGCTCTGCATGCACAATTTGTTTTTTTCTGTACTATATTTCATACCAGAAGTTCAGCCACCAGAGTGTAGAAAACATGGTCCATTCATCACAGTAGTGTATAATAGCCTGGGTTCGCACTTAACAAGATAACCAAGAGTTCTATTATGTAAGAGCTACTGTTTGTCTTTGTGGCATTATTCCATTAGTCTGGCGATTCCATTCCTTCCCAGAGCTATATGAAGGACTGTGGGGGAAGTCAATTAGGTTACGAGGATGAGTGGTTGAGGGGGTAGACCTTTGTGTTTGGAATGTTAAGAACAATTGCAGCATCAAGGTCATGCTTCCAGCTCTGAGAGGTCATATATCTTGATGGAATAAAAATAAATACATATATAGATATAGACATAGATACATTTGATATATTTACATATATATGTATATACATTTAAAACAAATAAATACATTCAGTTATGAAAAGCTTGAGAAATTTTGTTATTTCACTCATGTAGTTAAAGACATGGCCATAAAGGAGCAAGCAAAGTCGATTTTTTAATTTAATCAACTGAGGGGCTGTATGGGAAAGCAGTTGTCAGTAGCCAGCAGAAGAAAAAACACTTTGTTTCAAAGTGTTCACTCTCATAGTCACAGAAACACTGGAAAACAATCTCCCAACAAATCATTTTTGTGTGTGGCATCCACTTATCAGCTGCTGTGCCATCACCCTAGCCATAATTATCAGATGATTCTGCTCAACAGGAGCATGGGAATTATCCGTACAAAATGTGTGCAAAGCACAGACTAGTCCTTGTCAAATCTTACGCGAGACTGCAGGCATACCTGATTCTGTTCTGGATAGAGACCGTGAAGGCCGGCCAGCCTGTCTCATCAGATCGGATCAGACAGAGAAGATCACTGAGGAGTCGGGCTTTTTGAAATGGGCCTGACTGTTTGGGGATAAACTCTCCATCTGTCTGATCCGCTGATACCATCAAGGTCTAGCCCCACTGTCTCCTCGCTCTGTCCAGCAATGTCTGCCGGACCTGGCTGGCCTTCTAATGTATTTGAAAAACGACTTTGAGACCCGGTAAAAATGAATTCACTGGTAGTCAACAGATAGGATTATAAAGCATGGTGGCACTTTTCCCAGACTTTGAAATGAATATTTTTTTTTTAGAATAGTTACAATTTTATTGTTAAATTGCTATTGCGTAAAATGAGATGATGAGATACAGTGGGCATTGCTTCGATTTGGCCAGCTTCCCTCGTGGTCCGCGCGCGGGATCACGCGGTATCACGCAACTTTAATTTGTATTTTTCCAGAGACGCTGCAACGATGCTGCAACAACCCAAACAACCGGCAGATGTCTCTTGTGGGCAGGGTGTCTCGTAAAAAGAAATGGAGCCTGGAAAACGCTAAACAGACTTCACTACAGACTTTAGCAGACTGGTTTAGAAATAATTGAATAGCCAGAAATATGCCTGCCCTGCCCTAATAAAGAAATATTTGGTTAACTGCGAGTGAATCCCGTTTGCAGCCGTAGAAGAAACGCAGGACAAATTAAACATTCCGGTTTTCTCCGAGTGCAGCGATGATAGACAGACATCATTTGGACAAAATATAGAGCATAGTAACCTTGCTCAGCCAAATGCCTTCCTGTTACGTCCTGTTATCACGGAGTTACAGGCGATAAACGATTTTTGATGGTCACATGGATGGAGTGTTTTTCATTTAAAGGTTTGACTTTGTGCTTATTCAGTAGAGCATTTAGTGTTCTCCCCAATCCCAGACGTTCACATTGCATGTTTGTTTGTAATGGATGCAACCGCGACGCGCTTGACGGCAATGAGTTGTTAACAGACATGAACCAAGACATATAGCCCAGCAGCAATCTAGGGACTGTTCGTTATTTATTGAAGGGGCAACCGGAGGGATTTTGAGTGCTTCATTAAAAAGTTGCATGACCCTCTCTTGCCTGCTAGAAATTGTTCAATGACCCTCCAACAGAATTGTCAAAAAAGACATGACCCTTCCCTTCCAATTGTCGCTGTCTTCCGCCCGCGCTGCTTTGCGCCACAAAGACACACTGTGATAACGTTCTTAAATCAATCTTTCCCGGGAGCTTGCATGCTACCAGTCCTTCATTTTCAAATGTGTTGCACCTGTTTGCACAATTTCACAAATAATCATATGTGATTAATAATGTGACAAATAATCCCTGTGCACGGGGACCGAAACAATCCATGCCAACTTTTTCTGTGTTTATCACGTATTTTAACTTTTCCCCCGCTGTCTTGCCGTTTTAATATTTTCCCGTAGAATATCCCATATTTTAATACTCTCATAACATTAGCCCTGCCGTCGAGGCCCAAGTCCTCTGCAGGCTCTCTTCTGTCTGTGGTTTAATTAAGCCATTTATCTGGGGTTGGATGTTGGAGACAGACAGCTGAGGGATGCCTGTGTGTCTGTGTGTGTGTGTGTGTGGCTTTGTGTGTGTGTGCGTGTGTATGTGTATGTGTGTGTGTGTGCGTGTGTATATATGTGTGTGTGTGTGTGTGTGTGTGTCCATTTCACTGCCCGGCCGTCATCACTCACTCACCACCGCGTTGTTGCGTCCACGTCGATACGAGCCGTGATGGCGAGGGCCGAGGGTAATTGTCCGGCCGGGCCCAGGTGAGAGCCGCCCCGCTAGCCGTGCTAATCGCGAGAGCCACACTACTAGCCTGCACTTCCACAAGCCAAGCAACCATCAGCAGCGGCGCCATCAATAATGAAACGGGCCGCCACCGGTAATGACTGGACATAAATATTTTAGCCCTCACTTCCTCACCTCTCACGCTTTAATGTCCAGCAGCGTTAGTCAGCCAGGATGAGGTGGAGGCCTGTCGCTGCATCTTCATTAGCGAATTGACATGAAAGCATCACACTAATGGCCTGTTGGTAATAGGATGTTTGGTATTTATGATGTGCAGGAACAGTTAGCGCTTGTTGGTTTAGATAGGATTGTCAATACGTATTGATGCGATTGGTGTCTAATGCCATGAACAATTATGTTAAAAGCCAACATTGCATAGAGGTGGGGAGAGGGTTTCTTGAACAATGGGAGCACCATCGAGTACCCTGATCATTCAGGTGGACCAATGTGACACTAAGAGATTGAAAAAAATCTCCTCTTTGTGGTGTTGAGATTTCCTTAGCTTAACAGACTTCACTGTGTTCAGATATGCTGTAAGAAGACTGCAAAGTATTTTTGTGCTGTATCTAGATGGCACGTTGTATTGTGTGTGGTTGTTATCTACTGTAGATGGCACATTGTATTGTGTGTGGTTGTTATCTACTGTAGATGGCACGTTGTATTGTGTGTGGTTGTTTTATCTTTGCCCTGTGGTGCCCCTTGTGTGTGTAGGAGGGCTAAATAAGCCACTGGAGGGACTGCAGTCAGTTACTTGACATCCAGGTCAAGTCACAGCGGGGTCAAGGCTGCCCCTCATCTAGAGTAGCATGTCCTCAGAGGGACCATATATACATAACACACATACTGATCCACATGCACGAGCGCACACACACACACACACACACATACACATACATACAGTATACATACAGTATGTGCACAAAACTCAAACACAAACTCTATATGCACAAATTAACATACAGTACACACCCAAGCATATGTATACCCGCACATTCCCATTGTCATACATACACACATATTCACAGGCTAACACACACACACACACACACATACACACACACAACAAAACACTCAACCAGAACATGCTCACCAATGCATATGTGTACCCACATATTCAAAGACTAACACACACAAACACACACACACACACACATGTCTGTGGAGCACCCCCCCCCCCCCAGCCCTGTGTTTGCAGTGGGGAGAGAGGGGGGTAATCCCCCCCTGGCACGTAATCCTGTACTGCTGAGACCAATTCAACCCCACATGGGACTTAATGCCCTGTAATGCCTTTAAAAGGAACTCACACAAAGCTGACATCCCATTCGTTCTGGGGGGGATTTGCCTGGACCAATTACAATGCCATATCTCAAATAATTGATGCTTCTTGGCAGAAAGCTCAGCACTTTTTTTTATAGTATTCATGTTTTTTTCCCAACTGTGATTTACCATCATTTGGAAACCCTCTTGTATGAGCAATTTAATTATGGTTATTTACGAGTGACTTGCACCATTCTTACTCACATATTGACATCTTTATTCGAAAATAAATAGAAAAGTTATTTTAACATTTTGCACACAGATTTCACCATAAAAAAGCAGTCGAAATCTGTCTGTAGTATCGTCAAAAGAAGATGATTTGTTTTTACGGAGGCACCCTATCAGCTTCCACAAAAGCAACAACAATAGCTAATCAAAAAAAGAAAAACATTGCACTTGGTACAGCCTCACGTTCAGCCGCCTAATTAAGTCATTAAAATGGAACTACCGAAGCTCTCGTGGCAGGAACTTGCTTCATTGAAATGTGTCGCTATCCCTGGGCAAACACTCCTTTTGTTTTGCGCTGAGCAGAGGTCTAGGCTGTTGTGTGGCTGACTACGTGTGGGCTTGCGCTGGCTGTTTAGCGTGGCACGCCTTGGGGCCGGATCTGATGTTGAGTTGGCAGCTTTACAGTGAGATTCTCCGTGGTGTCATTTGGCATTGTGTGGTGCAAGGCTCCATGCTACATACAGATTGTGTGTGTGTGCTTGTGTGTGTGTGTGTGTGTGTGTGTGTGTGTGTGTGTGTGTGTGTGTGTGCATGTGTTGTGTTGTGTTGTGTTGAGATGTGTTGTGTTGTATAGGGCTACATTGTGTGATTTTGTGTTGTGTGTAGTGTATTGCTGTGTTGTGTGCCTGCTGCACTGTTTGGTGTGAGCTCCTGTCTGTAGTGTTGTCCTGTGTTGGGTTGGGTTGGGTTGGGTTGTGTTTTGTTTTGTTGTATTGTGTTGTGTATTGCTGCATTGTGTGTTTTTGTTTTGCGTTGTGTTGTGTATTGCAGCAGTGTGTGTTTTGTGTTGTGTTGTGTATTACTGCATTGTGTGCCTGCTGTCTGCTGCTTCTCTCTTTCTCTTTCTCTCTCCCTCTCTCTGCCCTGTGCCCGATGCAACTGATGGGCATCCCCCCTCCGGCAGTGCTGGCCAGACCTGTCAATCAAAGGCTCGGAATGGCCATGTGGGCCCTGGGGGCTTGTTACAAACCTAAAGCCCTCCTCCTCCTCCGAGACAGCCCGTCACACATCTCACCTGTCAGAGAGGGAGGGAGGGAGAGAGAAGAGGGAGAAAGAGAGAGGATGAGGAAATTGGGAAAATGAGGGGGGAGAGAGAGAGAGAGAGAAGGAATGAAGGCATATGAAAGGAGTGAAGAGGTCATTCTGAAGAGTTACAGCAAAGTCCTTCTAGGCCCTGCATTCAGTCCCTGCATTCAGCGGCCATATTACAACGCTTTTTGGGCACTTATCGGGCATTTATTTCACCAATCTTGCTCCAGCGGCGAGATCACAACACATAATTTGAAGAAAGGCTATGTATAAATGCATTTCCTTTTCTTTTCTTAAGGAAGGAAGTGATGGGAGTATAGAGGAAGTGATGGGAGTATAGAGGTATAGAGCAGCCGTGGCCTACTGGTTAGCGCTTTGGACTTGTAACCGGAGGGTTGCTGGTTCGAACCCTGACCAGTAGGCACGGCTGAAGTGCCCTTGAGCAAGGCACCTAACCCCTCACTGCTTCCCGAGCGCCGCTGTTGTTGCAGGCAGCTCACTGCGCCGGGGTTAGTGTGTGCTTCACCTCACTGTGTGCTGAGTGTGTTTCACTAATTCACGGATTGGGATAAATGCAGAGACCAAATTTCCCTCACGGGATCAAAAGAGTATATATACTTATACTTATACATATATACTTATATATATATAACAGGGACAATGATGGAGTGAGAGACAAGAGAATAGATGAGGAGGAGGGGACAGAAGAGAGGCCTTTGCCAGGACTAATCATAGACATAGAGGAGATGGAGGTCAGGGGAGAGTATACGATAACGAGCGATGGAGCTGAGGATCAGAGGCCATTCTGAAGAGTTACAGCAAAGTCCTTCTTGGCAAGTCCCTCCATTCAGCGGCCATATTGCAACGCTTTTTGGGCACTTATCGGGCATTTATTTCAGCAGAAATGCGCGTGCGTATTCACAACACCAATCTTGCTCCAGCGGCGAGATCACAACACATAATTTGCACGATGTCTGCACAACACACCACATGATTGGCTCAATGTATTGACAGCACAACACATGATTGGCTCAATGTATTCACATGTCGACGTTTTGCCACGGAAGGGGTGGGATATGTAGACAACTGCCATATTGGCGTTACAAACTAACCCCATGCATTTCTATGGAGGATTTTTTGAGTGTTTCCTCATTAGAAATTCCCTCACCTAAGCCTCACCTGTTCTCTGATTATTGCCTTGCTCCATAGACCTCTAAAGTTCGCCTACAAAAAGGTGACAGGTCACAGCTGCCATCTTTGACCATATAAAGAGATCCGGGTGTTAATTGAAGCTAACTACTATGGCAAGTTAGCTCTGGGGTAGCAAAAATAAAAGTTTGCCACAGTCACAGTATCCACTAAAAGGGAGCGGACAAGAGTGTGTAGAGCAAAACGTCTGCATTTCCGATTTCTTCGTCCCCGCGAGAGTTTAACAGGTGCGATAATTAAAAATTTTAAAAGTTTACCTATTTTTCCATTTTATTGAGCGTTTGGGTCCTATCTCAAAAGTTGACATGCAAGAGAAGGTGAATACGTCTGGGAGAGTTAAACCAGTGGATGAGAGAGAGAATGAAAGAAAAGCATAAAGGGAAGGAGAAAGAGGGAGATGGTGAGAAAAAGAATAGAATACCATGGGAGAGAGGCAGGAAATAGAGAGAGCTAAAGAAAGAAAGAGGGAAACAAAGAGAAAGAGAGGGATGAGGGAGAAAATAGAGAAAAAGAAAGAAATCTAGGTCACACATTATTTGGATAGTTCACTCACACACTATCTGCAGATGCTCAGATCATCAACAAACCATCCGTTGGCACTTTGTTAACTACAAGTTATGGTTAAGGTGGAGGTTACGGGTGGGATTTGGTTAAGGTGACATTCATTGATTTGTTCTGCGACAATTTTAAAGTAAAGTCTTATCAAAATCAGAATAGAAAGAAAGGCAGAGGAAGAGAGAGAGAGAGAGAGAGAGAGAGGCCTGGGCAGATGGGGGATGTGACAGGAAATGAGTGTGAGAGCAAGACAAAGCCAGCAGAGGAAGAACTGGGACAAGAAAGGAGGAGTATGGATGAGAGGAGAGGTGGTGTCTGGAGGTAATCACAGAGAAAGAGTGGAGGGGATGCAGGAGGGGGTGAAGAGAAAGAAGGGTTAAAGACATATAATTCAAAGAGGAGAGAGAGCAGGAAGAGAGAGAGGGGGAGGATAGAGAGAGAGAGAGAAAGAGAGAGTGTCCAGGTGCAATATGTGTCTCCTGTGAGACTTATTAATAGCTGCATGTCCTGCGTTGGCTGTCATCTCAAACATGTATGTGTGTGTGTGTGTGTGTGTGTCCGTGTTCCCGTCACCCACTAACCCTCTTGCTCTCATTAGAGGAGCACACTGCAAGCAGAGGGACAGACGCAGAACATTCCTGAGCACTCAGCACAATTTTCCAGGTCAGACACACACACACACACACACACACACACACACACACACAAACACACACACACACACACACTCAGACGGAGAACGCTGAACTCACAAACAAATAAAGAAAGTGTATGTGTGTAAACCACAGGTGCTGAGCCCACAGGGACTCCATGCGCTGCTATAAAGGTCATTCTGACACCCGTAGCAGCCAGCAAAGCCACAGCACCGCAGAGCTGCAGGAAAAACACACCATGTGGATAAAACCCACAGAAATCCAGCCAAATGCACACTCTTTGGTTTCCCTGTTGCTTAAATAGTACAGTGAAATGCCACCAAAACCAAGGTCACTGGTTCCAAAGGGCATATACTGTATACTGATGAAAACATTTCTATGTCTATCCCGCCTACGACCCTATGTCTATATTGTTCAGTCACAGCGGTGAGAATATTTGGTAACATTTTAACATCTTAATATCAAAATATAAACTACCCATAAGGTTTAATAAACACATGCATAAAGGGTTATAAAGTGTTCATAAAGCCTCATAATAGTTTAACGCATAGTAATGAATGCACTCATAAAGCATAGCAGTGATATAGCGAAGGCCGTGCATGCTGAAGTAGCCTATTGTACTGTGTGATGAAGCTTCTTTTACCATACGATACGATATACTTTATTGTCCCGTAAGAATATTTGTCTTGATCCTATATGCTGCTCACATAAATGTCCACACAGTACAATAAAAACAAACTGCATATAAACAACACAAAACAAACAGTGTCGATCACAACAGTAATTTGCTCATAACAGACTGTGTCATCTAAACAATTCATTGCGCACATTTACCCAGCCTCTGGGTAAAACACGTAGGACGTGTACACATTGTACACATCTCATAGTAAACACCCATGAAACTGTTGCACAGTCCCAACAGCCAAGAGCAGCATTATTTACGAGTTTGAGATATATATATATATATATATTAGGGGTGTAAAGATTAACCGATACGTATCGGTATCCGTTTTTAACGTGTAAGATACGGCTACATCGATACGTGAAGCCCCGTATCGGAATAAAACTGAAATGAACCGGTCGTTATATCGATTTAATTGTTACGAATCGGTTCACAACCTTTTCTGCTCGCTCAGACTCTCATTTACGTTCCAAGCAGCGCGTTCATCCCACGTCCGGTTTTGAAACTATAAGTGGCACGGAATTGTGGGTAATGCAGTTCGTTTTTGGCTACATTCATTGCCCAAAGTTGTCAAATGACCTTATTACCCATACATCTACTGCAACTTAAGCACATGACAACTCGCACTCGGTCGTTTGTTTTACAGTTTTTACTCTTTTGTTTTTCAAAATCCAGTGCAAAGTTAAACACTAAACAGCAACGATAGTCTGTAGAGTATAGCCTTACGTTTGATGAAGGGATTTCCTTAATGTTAAATAATAATTTGGCCCTTGCTAAAACGATGCACAAATTATTAGCCAATTATTTTGCTCATATTCACTCAGACTTGTGGCATTATAGGTTTCTGCATTAGGTCTACTGTTGGAACAAAATAAACCCAGAGAGTTCATTGATATGTAGGCCTATTTTATTCTTGTAGGCTATATGAGAAAAGGCCAAGAGTGTCTTAAGCACTGTTTTATTTTATTTCGGTGTTGTCTTACCTCAACAAGGCTACAGCTCCATGAAAACAATCAGATATAACTATAAAATCTATAAAGTCTAAACATTTTTGCATTTGGCTGCTGTGTTTGACTGAAATGTAGACTATTCTTTTTTCATTTCAATACAGTATATGAAACAAACCTCAGTTTAGATAATCATATTCACACATTTCTTTGCCTAATTGACAACCATGACCATGATAACTAATAATATAAAATTAATGTGCACCTTGAGCAAATGATAAAAAATCTTTCAGAATGCTTTCCATTCTTGAACTGCATCGAATTGCATCGAATCGCATCGCATCGAATCGTACTGAATCGTTTTTTATGAACATGTATCTTTTCTTGTATCGAATCGTGCACATGTATCTAGATGCGAATCGTATCGTCTTTTACATGAGAGATTCACACCCCTAATATATATATATATATATATATATATATATTACATTATATATATATATATATATATATATATATATATATATATATATATATGTATATAATGTTTTTAAAACGGTTACGTTTACAGTGGGGGACTCTGTATAGCATCTGCCTGAGGGCAAATACTCTTATTCTGTCTAGAGGATCTGTGATGGGTCTGTCATTATCCTCTGAGCTTGTCTAAGAACAATACACTGCTTATATAGCCTATCAACCGAAGGGACTGATATACCCTTCTCCCCATCACCACCATAGTTTTTAGTTGCACAGTGAGGTTGCCAGAGCATGCTCATCTTACTAAACACTCCAGTAAAATAATCCTCTGGTCCACACCATACACTCAGAGTCTAAGAATAAAGTTGAGATGAGACGAGAACACAAAAGTTCATTATGGACCTTACAGCTAAAGTTGTCATCCAAGTAAATGACGAGAAACTTGTATGAGCAGACCTGGTTGTCATGTGTATGACCACAGGACTATGATCCCCCACTGACTAGGGGACCTGGGGACCTGGGGTTTACCCACTGATTTTGGGACTGATGAGAAGAAAGAAGCTTAAAATGCACTGGGATACTCTACAATCATTCTGATGCTTTACATTCTTTTCCTTATAAATGTGTTTATAATGCTGTAAAACTGTCCTGTGTTTGTTTACTGGTGGATTGATAACT
>NC_055963.1:15908765-15913765 GCF_018492685.1 Alosa sapidissima
AGGTGTCTGCTGTCTGTCTGTAGGCCTACCTCCCCCAGCAGACTGGAAACGGTCTCGACTCCAATCCTGTTCCCATAAGGACAAAAAAAAACAGGGTGTTATCTCACACACTCTTACGTAACAACAGGAAAGCACTGTCATTGATGACTCACACTGAAGGTGTGTGTGTGTGTATGTGTGTGTGTGTATGTGTGTCACATAGAGAAAGGAGGTGTATTTCTCACATCACAGTGTGTCCTTTTTTTTTTTTTGCTTATTGTGTGATGGGGGAATTGTTTGATAAGGATGTGTGTGTGTGTGTGTGTGGTGGATGGTGGGGTTGGATTAGTGAGGGGGTCAGGGGATTGTCCTCTACATGTCTGCTTCCACTTTGGGTCTGGCACTTTGGTGGGGGGCATCGGGGCCTGTTGGGTGTGTGTTGGGGTGGTGTGCGGGGTCGGGGGGGGGGGGGGGTGGGGCACGGAAGGGAAGAGGTCAGGATGTGTGGGTGGTGTCTGAATGCCATGCCTATCTTTAGCATAGGTCGCACACTCCAACACCCACCACACACACAGACACAAACACACACACATACATTCAAAAGAATGGCAGGAAACGGATGAGCAAGCAATTAGATTGTGTTCATAAAAACTCAGAGGTATGTTGTTGGGCAGTAGGTGTGTGTGTGTGTGTGTGTGTGTGTGTGTGTGTGTGTATGTGTCTGTCTGTGTGTGTGTGTGAATGCCCATATATTGTTTCTCCATCCGATTGGTCCGACTGAGTAATGATGACATCCTTAGATCGGAGCCGGATTGCTTTGAGCTGCATGCCATCTTCCTGGAATGTGAGTGCGTGCGTGTGTGTTAGTGTGTGTCTATGGGAGGGTGGGTGTGGTTGAGAAGCACAGTCGTTGCGACTCCGCTCCGGTTTCCGAGAGGAAAGTCACACTATTTCTCTCCTCCAGGAATATCGTTGTGGAATGTGAGAGTAACACCTCAGCCCCTGCCCTCACTACCAGGAAAATAACTGGCACTAGTCTTCAGCCATGGCCCACAGACTCACACAGTGCAGGCACAGTGATCTCAAGCCCTTTTTGTGGTGTTCAGGTCAGTTTTCAGTGATCACGGAATGAAAGAATGATGAATTAACAAGCGAGAAGTAACAGAGATGCTGCTGGTGTCCCTAAATCCACTGGTGCTCTCGGAAGGGGAAATCGTCATTTAGAGAAGAATGCTAAAATTATGTCAAAAAAAGTCCTTGGCATGAAAAGATCCAGGCACTCAAGTTGCTTCAAATGGTACCAAGGTTGGTAACATTTTACAGTAAGGGTATATGAATTATCATGAATTCATGATTTATGTATTCCTTAATATCTCATCAGGAATTGACATGAGTTCATAGTATGTCATTCGTGACCTCATACAGTACATGAACAGCACATCACCTCTATTAGCACATCACAGCACATTTATTAAGCAGGATCATGATTATTTCTTTTAATTCTGCAAAAAATGTGATCATCTCTGCTCAAATTCTGATTTAAACACAACTTTGCAGTTCTCTAAACACGTCATTATTCACCACTTTAGTTGAGGGGCCATAAACATGATGAACTCATGAGCAATTTTAACCTTAAATTCATGTAATCATGATGATCATGCTTAAGAAATCAGAAATCATAATGATGTACCATTCATAAGGCCTTAGTTAATGTGTTGCTCATGCATGAAGTCATGAATGAGAGACTGATCTGTCAATTCCTGATGATTCATATGAAGGTAGTGCATAAATCATGAATTAATTCATGCGTGAATTCATGATAATTCATGTACCCTTACCGTAAAGTGTTATTAAAAGGGGTAATATTAAAGAAGCATTTTTCATTACACAGCTCCCCCTGCAGCTTCGGTAGCAAGTGACTGCTACGCTAAACCCCCACTAGCTAGCGAGCTAGCCATCAAGAAACCAAGCTGAACACATACAGGGCTCACAATAAAACGGTTGAGCAAACACATTGTTAAAGAGACTATCAAACCACATTACAAAGACAAAGTTCACCCAAGGGTAGGCTACTTACAATTTCAACAGCAACAAAGTAAAGCCGGCGTCCGTTTTGCAGTCTTCAGAGTCTCTCACTTGACGCCATTCCTCAAAAGCTCACCCTATGTTCACTCGTGTCTGGTCTCTTTTTTTGTTAAACTCCCTTTTCTTCTTCTGTTCCTCCGACAGTTGCTTCTTGGGTCTCTTATTTGTCAAGTGATCCATAATGCAACAATTGCCTTGCCTTGTTTATATCTAGCCGGTCCCATGTTTGGGGGTGTGTCTGCCGTAAAGCATTTTCGAAAAACTACAATCTGACTACATTTTCAAGACGCGATTGGATACTTCCGCTGAGTCACATCCGGATTTACCCGGACCGGGTCCAGAAAGTTGCATATTCGTTTTTTTCCGTGGAGAAGCGATAGAGGGAGACAAAGCACCGACCAAACGACCCAGAAAGTGTTGTAGAACCATCAGAACGACTCTTAACCTGCATCATTTTTGCTCAAATTGTTGCATAGTGCTTCTTTAAATGGCTACAAGCGTGTAAAGCTAGCATTGACGTGTTTCTGCTTGTAGTAGATCACACTGACAGTCACAACTCTGGTCACCTTCAGGATGAAACATCTCACTTCTGCTTTGGACAATATCAGCATCTTATACTTTTCTCCCTTCTGCTTTTGACAATATTAGTATCTTTACCACGTGGACAGCATTAGCATCTTTTTCTGTGGTGAGCTTGGCAGATTCAGAAATGGTTCAGCCACCATGGTTCATCTGCCAATGTTTGAGCGATTTGTGTTGTGTGTATTTGCATGTATATCTTTGTTGCTCCGAGCTTATCTTGTTCCGAGCAGCATCTAACTGGCCTTGGATTAGTTTTAGGTCGAAGTTCAAGACTCACTGAGAACTGCCTGAAGGTAAAACGTCTTGAATGTTGCTCTGGTCATTGAGTCATGTTCACATTAAGATGTCCCTTTGAGCACGTTTGAATTTTTAACACACACAAAAACGATATAGTGCACCTATAAGTCAAGTGCAAGTACTGTATGTAGACATGAAAACAACTGTGAAATATAAAGTGGATGTTTAGTGTTCAGAGTGAAACAGTGTCTCCTATGGCATCAGAGGGATCACCCTGACCTCCTTCCTGTATGAGTCATTAAGTCAGGCATGTCTGAATCATGGCATATCTATGAGCTGACTGGTTTACAGACGCTAACCATGCTTTGACAGTTGTTTTCATTTCAAATCAGTTAGTCATGACAATTAAGATATGCTGGTTAGCAACAAAAAACGACTTGCTCACACCCCTTGCACCAAGATGGCGTATGAAATGTTCAGTGCAGTCACTTCCTCCCTGCAGAACCACAGCTTTATATGTGACCTCAGATTCGGCTGTGCATAAACCATAAGGCCCTCAGGTGCTGTGCACATACCACAGGATAGACTTTCAGTCCAACTTCTCCCTCTCTAAGGATCAGAGGACCAGACACCGTCCTCCAAGCACCAGGTTCACAGTCAGAGGGAGTCTTATGAAAACTTAATCCTGAGTCTGAATTAAGGAGCACGGGCAAGATAGCTACATAATTGTTAAAAAGTAAAAAAGGAAAAGACTTTGTCACTGAGTCTTGTGAACAGAACATCCATTAAACATCCATTAAAGATCCATTTCTGGCGTTGTTCCAAATTTGATTGATGCACGAGCTACTAGACATATCAATCACGGGGGGTGGAGCTGCTTTAACTTCGCTAAACTTGAGGGGCATAATCTGCATAATGGATCTCTAAACTGTTCTGGAGAGGCCCATGCACCCTGGAGTCGGTTAGCTCACGTCACTGTGAATTACGGCTTCATGCTGGACACACAGCAGCCCGGCAGTGGCGCTGGCGGAGGGGGAGCGGGAGGGAGAGCCACTGCCCCTGCTGTTGCTGCCGCTACACGGGTCCCCTCATCCAGCCGTGAAACCCGAACCAGCGGCTCACAGCTAGAGTGCAGGGACGCCCTGGGCACTCTCAGAGAGAGAGCACATGTTTCTCTTTCCCTCTCTTTTTCTCTCTCTCTACCTGTGTACAACTTTTGAACCCCCCACCCCCCATCCCGGTTCTCTCACTAACACACACACACACAAACTCAAAACATGGAAAGAAATAAAGTGTAGCAACTTCAGCGGTCTGCAGCGGTGATTTGTGAGTGGTGGGAAGATTAGAAGCACCCCACAGACGCTGTTTAAAAGCCGTGACCGTTCTCCAGACATGGCCGCTGCCGGTGACTCTTGACTCCAGCGTCCGGTCCATCACGACCCCCCCAACCCCTCCCCACCCCCTCACCACCCAGGGGGGCTTCAGCTGTCCCTCCTCCAGCCTGCACACTCCCCCAAATCCCCCCCCCCCCCCCCCACCCACCGGTCTCCCCTGCAGAACCCCCTCAGTAACATAAACACGGCCACACACAGGTCGGGTGTGTGTGTGTGTGTAGGGGGGTCCTGACCCTTCACTGCCACCCCCAGGCTCTCCTGATGCCCCAGCTCTGCCCTCAGAGATACCCCACCTCACCCCACCCTCGTGGGCACAAGGGCATCTTTGTAAGCGGTCGGCTATGAGAGAGAGTATTGACCGCTAGGTGATTGCAGGGCCAGTGGGAGGTAGGCTTTTATGAGAGGTGATTTGTGTTGATGTTGGGGAGATGTATTGTGTGTGTGTGTGTGTGTGTGTGTGTGTGTGTGAACATGGGAGGTGATTTCTGTTGATGTTGGGGAGATGTATGTGTGTGTGTGTGTGTGTGTGTGTGTGTGTGTGTCTGTGTGTGAACATGGGAGATGATTTGTGTTGATGTTGGGGAGATGTGTGCGTCAGGGATGCCAGCGGAACAGAACAGAGGCAGAGGCTACAGTGGAGCTGTGTGTGTGTGTGTGTGTGTCTGTGTGTGTGTGAGCAAGGGAGGAGGAAATGGAGGGAGATAAAGAGAGTAGCAGAGAAAA
>NC_055963.1:15925560-15928060 GCF_018492685.1 Alosa sapidissima
GCTATGACTTCCACTGAGGAAAATGTGTTTTGGATAATCCGCTAGGGTGGAATGATAATGAACACCAGTCCAAAGGCAGCCCCTGACAAAGTGAGGGAGACACTCGAGTCAGTTTCATGTTCTTTTTTCCTCTCTCTCTCTAAATGGTAACTGATAGTCCTATTTAGAATTGCGTCGTTACAGCCCCACAGCTCACTCAAAGGGAGACAGCTGTCTTTCACCTGGGTGGGGTCGTGGACTGGGGGACCGGCGAGGTCGGTGGGGGGGTGAGTGAACTCATCGGGCTCACGGCTACGGTATTCCACTCCTCCAAACATTCCTGGGCTCGGGCACACCCAAGGGGTTTGGGGTCCAGGGAGGAATTTCATACACACAATGTCATTCCTCAGACGCCAGGAGTGGAGGTTGGAGAGGTTGGAAGTGGAGGAGGAGGGGGTCACTGGGGAGGTGGTGGTGTGAGGCGGGGAGTCATCAGGATGTGGGGAGTAGGAGGGAGAGGAGGAGGATGAGGAGTGGGGTTGTGGGGAGGTTGGGTTTGGCAGGTGACGAAAGCCAAGGTGCTCCCTCGGCGGTTTGGGTGGAGCGCTGGGGAGAGGCCCAGGGTGAGGTCCAGGGTCCGGCCTAAATCACTGGCTGACGTCAAAGACTGGAGTGAAAATACGCAGATGATGATGAGGAGGAGGAGGAGGAAGAAGATGAAGGAATCCTCCCCAAGGAGATTCCCATCTGTTGAGCGCTGGAGAGTGAGAAAGAGAGAGAAAAAAGAGAGAAAAACAGATACAGACAGTTAGAGAGAGAGAGAGAGAGAGAGAGAGAGAGAGAGAGAGAGGCTCCAGTGTTTTCCCTTCTTCCCCGGGCGCAGAACATGTGGGTAATTACAAGGGCAGACTATAAACCTCTCGTCATCGCCGGCCGCCCCTGCTGGCCGAGCAGCTCGAGCTGCGATGTTTGTTTTTTGTTTCGCCAGTCGCGGCCAATGCCCTCTCTCTCTCTGAGCTGCGCAGGAAAGTGGAAAGATGGTTATCTAGGAGATCTCCCCAGTCGCGTAGTCTGGGGCCGACCGCTTTGTTAGCCAAGGCAACAGTGGGACCGAGGCACCCGCATGCTTTGACCTCACGCCACTTGAATGCTGATAACGCTGATAATCTGACCGAGCCATCACTGTCGAGGTCTCATAGCCTCTCGTAGAGGTTTGGCCTCGCCTTATCAAAACGGACTGGAATGTGAAAAATATCACACCAAAAACACGACACCTCAGTGGAGGGAGAGAGGTAGTTTAGTGTGGCAGGAGTGCGGCTGGTCCACACACTTGGACACAGACCTTCTTAATCGCTGCCACTGAGCTGCAGAGTTGTCTGCTAAAGGGCTTAGTGGTCTGTGCGAGCCTCGGAAATGAGATTCCCACTAATCACCAATGAATCTAATCACCAGTGGACATGCTGCATGCATGGAGCTTTTTAGGGGGATTAGGGAAAGCCCACTATGAGCTGTTACTTTCTCGGTGTGTGTGTGTGTGTGTGTGTGTGTGTGTGTGTGTGTTGTGTTTCCCCAGTAGGTCATGAAACAGGTTGGGGCCTAACCTCTAAAACAGATCACAGCTTACAGAGTCATCTGTTATATGTGTGATTCCTTGTTTTATCCCTGGTGTTTTCCCAAACACGAGCAGCGCAGAAACCGAACATGTTTTTTGTCAAAGTTGTCGCTCCACCTTTCCTGGTAATTGTCAGCGAGTTTACCCAGATAGCAGTGGCGCCTGATGGCAATCTGGCCCTGACTTGGCCCCGATCCGGCCCACACGTGGCCGCCATCATTCCACTGCACACGGACGCTGTAGCATTCCACGGGCCCTGGCTTCTCCCCCGATTTCACAGGCTCCGCCAGCTCGGTCGCCACAGCTGCATAGTATGATGCCACATGCTGTGACAGCGTCGAGATAAAACAAACAGTCTGCATCGACTCACTCTCTCCCGCTCGCTGGCTGGCTCGTTTGATGCCGCGCGCGGCGCGAGAGAATCTGGTGACCACATTTCATGCCCGTCCAGAGACGAGTGTTTTAGGAGAACAATACGCTAATCTGTTCTGCGGCTGTGATGACGTCATGCGAGAGAGAGGACAGGAATTTTGGAACTCCAGGGCCTGCGTTGCCGTAGGGGAACAGGGGGTGGGGGTTAATGGGATTCTAGAGAGCATGTGATTCTCAGCCGGAATCAGCCCGGACGTGGCCCGTGTCTGACCCAGTGTCAGCAGCTGTTTAGGAGGTCATCTTGAAAGTGACCACATGAGATTGATTCATAAAAAAAGATTTTACAGTCATTCATCGCCTCAATGTTTTCATATTCTGGGAAAATCCCAAATTTCTTCAGAACATAGAACATAGTCACACAATGTGTGTACTGTCACAAACTGAGCTGCAAAAAGTCAAAAACATTATTATCTTGAGGGCTTTGTAGATGAAATGCAAACAGAATAAAGCTTCAAGTATTTGATCTATGTGCGTGAG
>NC_055963.1:15930560-15935560 GCF_018492685.1 Alosa sapidissima
TATGTGGATTGCCACCCGGAAGTGGGGTCCCATAAGAGAAGTCTGACGTACTGACAGCATATGTGTTATTGTTTTATTATTATATGTGTGAAAAAAGGCAGAAGATGGGTAAAGAAATGCTGTAATACTCATCGATGATCCAAGTGAAAACCTCCTCAGACTTAACTTGAGGCAACTTTGAATCACCATGGCTTCCTCTAAAGCACCAGACAGCAGCTTCCTCCAAGGTGGAGCCAAGCTCACCACACGGTCAGGTCTCCCACTCAGTCATTTCATTAAAACCAAATAAAACCGCCTGCTCCTTTATATAGAAAGAGGATCTCTCCCACAGGAAAAAGCACAGGACAGGTTAGTCTGGGGTTACAGAACTCTCCAGCAGAGTGGTGTAAGTATCTGCCCCGCCTGCAGAGGACCTCACGCTCAGGTTAACTGCCCCCCACTGCCTGTGCAAACAGTCCAAATTAGCCCGCCCAGGGCCACAGGAGGTGCAGAGGGCAAGCTGTTTAAACGTGACCCCTTTTACCTTTTACCAGGTCAGGTTTAGATCCTACTGGGATTACTGTCTGGAAACACCCTGCAGTGAGGAGATTTTGTCCACTCCTTGTTCCCTCAAATAGCCAGGAGGGACAACTAGCTTTACATAATATGGTATCAGATGTGTATTATCTTCATAATGAAAGTCCACTACAGAGAAAATCCTTATGGGTGGCAAACTGGCAAATGTTGAATGTTTAGGTGCTGCTGTTTGTGATTGTTGGTACTGTAGTGTGCTTTTCCCACAAGCATGGTTCTCTGAACTGCACTCATGACTAATGCAGGATGCACCATGTAAAGTTATCAGTGCCAGTTGAAATGGCAGAGAGCCTGGAGACAGATCTGACTTGTATTCTGCTAGTATCCTATCAATTCATCTATTCCCACACAGCAGAGTCTGAACCAGGATAGTTCATATACAGTATGCCTGGATTCTGGTCATATATATATATATATATATATTCAAGAATATGCTACATAAACCTGACCATATTGTTTGTGTGTTTTTCCGTGCCCCAGATGGACTCTGCCAGGATGACCCCACCGGTGCCCCCACCGTTGCCGATGATGGTGCAGGAACGGGCGATGACCCCACTGTTGCCCCCGATACGGAAGACCCCCAAACTTATGTTGACATCACTGCTCCCACAGGCCTGCCGGATCTAGGTGAGTGTCTCAAACTCAACCAGCAGGCGCTAAGAGGAGATGGGTACGGAAAGGATGATCAAGACTGGCGCTTTCAGATAGTGGGCATCTTGGTAGCACTGGCCGTACAGCAGACGTGGGTTCAGCACACATGCACCAATGAAAAATTCATTTGACATCTATTAAATGTTCTTCAGAACAAAAGCATCTGTGACATTATTATATGCGTGTGACGTTCCCTATGTACATGTAGCCTAAGGAACATCCCATAATTCACTACACAGTGCATTATATAGTGAGTAGAACCACCATACAGTTATTCTATACATAATGCTGGAGTGCATAATGTATGCAGGAATGCATAATGCATGAGTAGATGTTCAGAATACAGGGTCGATTATTCTGCCTAGGGGAGTGACACATCAGAAAGAGGTGAAGTTTCATTGCAGATCCATAAATATCTCTGTCCAGTCATCCCTGGCCTTGACCATGCACCCAATATACAATGGACCATGTGACGTAGTAGCTAAATGACGAATAATGAAACAGTGTCACATAAATATAACCTGCGGACTTTTGTAAATGTGTCAGATGACACTGAAAACACAGGCGGCACCTCGGCCACGACAGCCCCTGACACCACCGGCGATGACGCTGCAGCCCCGGACACGGACGCCACGGACGCCCCCGACACCGACTCTTCTCCTGTGTTCCGCGGCGATGGAGAGGGGAACCTGGCCACCCAAGCTGCCGTGACGCTCTCAGACATCATAGTCAACAGCCAGATCAATTTCATCTTCCCAGAGGACACGAAAGAGACTGAGGCTACTCAGGCACCAATCACCGTGGTTACGGAGTCTGTGGATCCTGTGGTGAGTGATCCAGTGGTCCAGTGAATGATCTCTCATTGATCCACTAGAAAGTAGCATGATCATAGACATAAACAAACACCAAAAATACATTGTATGATTATAAAACAAATCACGCCATGCATAAGATTAAACCAAAAACCTGCATTTGAGTTAAGTTATTAAGCTGTTTGTTATGCTGTGAGTGCCGTCAAAATCAAACTTACATAACAAACCAAGCTGTAATAGAACAATAGCTCTGCAATGATTCCTAACAATCTTCCGCTCCCACTTAGGTATCAGTGGAATGTGTGGGCGAGGAAGCAGTGAAAGACAGAGCTATGGTGAAGCTTGAGTTGGCATCTGTGCTTTCTTGTGTAAGTATCTGATTTCCTGAAGAATATGGTCACCTGATATTACCATAATGTGTAAACAAACAAACAAACAATTTACAATATAAATGATGTCATCAGGTATTTCACCAAATGAAAACAGTTTGTCCGTTGGTTATTTAGCTTTTTGCTGCTTCTCGGTATGTCTAAGTGAAAGCCTCATGTCCAGTTTTTGTCTCATGTGGTATGGCAGTATATATATGTCATGAGAGGATTGGAGTTGAGCGTATGATCAGAGTTTCCTGTTAGAAAGATAAACATGCCTCGGTGGTGAGGCTCCACTGGTTCATGGAAGGGAAGCTCTGGTTGCTATGCCACGTCCAGTGCTTCCTTATCAGCTCTCTTGCACCTTGGACAGGGAGGAAATGTCGTTCTTTTTGACAGTTAGGGAGACCGTTAGCGCGTACGAGGACAGTGAGTGTGGATGGCAACCTGTCCGTCACGTCTATGTGATCGGAACATAATCCCCCACAAAAAGACTGCCATTTCCTTTTGGGGTTTAAACAGTCAAAGGTCATGAAAAGACAGGAAGTGAAATGGGGAAGAATGTGTTATTGTTGGGTTAGCAAAAGGTTTAGTCACACCATATGTGGTTACGTGGTATCATATGTGTAGGATTTTGCATGTGGCAGCAGCAATCCAGTTGTATTTTTACAATATTCCTATAAAATATTCAAACTAAAAAAATGTTATGAAAGATAAGCGTAAACCATACAGAGGTCTTACGGCACAGCCAAGTGTGAGTACAGATGCAGTCTTTGTAAGAGCAGCACAGTGACAAGAACAGCATATTGTACTACATACATGACACCCCAACTGGGATTCCCATTATGAGTTACATTACAAGGTGAGTCTGGTTATGCGATTCACTGAAATGTAGCAGGGGACACAGGGCAGCCTGAGGAACTTGGCCAGAGACAAGACCCCCTGAAGTAAATGGGGAGTGTGTGTGTATGTGTGTGTGTGTGTGTGAGAGAGAGAGGGGGTGTGCAAGTGCGTGTGTGTGTGTGTGTGTGTGTGTGTGTGTGTGTGTGTGTGTGTGTGTGTGTGTGAGAGAGAGAGAGAGAGAGAGAGAGAGAGAGAGAGAGAGAGAGAGAGAACACAGAGAGCGTTTACGTTCACAGCGAGAGTGCGAGTTTGTGAAAATGCTGGAAAACAGTAACATCTTAAACACAGTGTCTGTGTTTGTGTTGCTTTTCCCATAAACCCCCACCCTTAACCCTAGCCAAAAGAGTGGAAAAATCTCTCATTGAGAAAAGTCTAGGAATGTGATGGCTGAAAAACAGACCCCCCGAAAATATTCCCACGAGAACCAGTCTGGGAGCAGTCTGAGCGCGAAGTCAACTCTGTGTCAATGGGGGCTAATAGCAATAAGGAAAACAAAGATCCGTCACACTCAAGTGATCGGAAATCGGTCATAACCATTAGGTTTTTGGGAAGGCATTAGGTCACTGGAAACACAGGGTGACTTAACACTGATTTAAGGATTTGGTCGACCACCAAAAGTAAACAGCTTCCTTTTATTTGTGAAGTATGAGTACTTTCAGAACATAGGCCTATCCAATAATTCAATCAAGGAAGTGAGTGTGAGAGAGAGAGAGAGAGAGAGAGAGAGAGAAAAAGAGAGAAAGAGAGAGAGAGAGAGAGAGAGAGACTATAGACGCAAACCAGACCAGAGATGGAAACACAACTCTAGATCTACTCGAGTGTTCTAACACCGTTAATCTTAAGTCCATACCTCTGCCTGGCGGAGGGTGGATGAGAACGCAATGCTGGGGAACAGGGTGGACCAGCAGGTGAGGGAGTGACCATCGGGTCATCAGTGTTGCCTTAAGGCCTCTGAGGCGCTGCACAGGACAGCTGGGAGTGGCTAGCTGTCGGCTTGTATTAGCAGAGCCACAGTGTGTGTGTGTGTGTGTGTGTGTGTGTGTGTGTGTGTGTGTGTGTGTGTGTGTGTGTGTGTGTGTGTGTGTGTGTGTGTGTGTGTGTGAGAGAGTGTGTGTGTGTGTGTGTGTGTGTGTGTGTGTGTGTGTGTGTGTGTGAGAGAGAGAGTGTGCATGTGTGTGTGTGTGTGTGTGTGAGAGAGAGAGTGTGTGCATGTGTGTGTGTATGTGTGTGTGTGTGTGTGTGTGTGTGTGTGTGTGTGTGTGTGTGTGTGTGAGAGAGGGTGTGAAAGTGTGTGTGTGTGTGTGAGCTTGCTAGCCAGGGAGGCCAGAGCACGTCTGGATCACATTACCAAGTAAGCGTGATCACTCCCAGGCACGTTGTGCAATTCAGTGATATCATAGTGTAGGACAAGGTAGGGTGGGGGATGGGCTGTGGTACATGGCCTGGGCTACTTCTCTCTTAATGTCTTACATTCAACTGCTGCTGTGCTAGGCACCTATGCTGTTACATGTATATACCTAGACAAAAAACAAACACTGTATATGCAAACATTTAGAAGTGTTTTAATAGTATGCATGCATACAAGCACATATACTCACATGCACACATGCAGAGAGAGAGAGAGAGAAAGAGAGAGAGACCCAAAGTTTAAAGTGAGAGCTGTTATTAATGCAACATTAAAGTGGCTTATTAA
>NC_055963.1:15940560-15943060 GCF_018492685.1 Alosa sapidissima
TTCCCAAAACCATAGTTGCTTTGTTGGTTGCAATGCAATTTCCCATTGCCAACCAACTAAGTTGCTAACAGGTTAGCAACTATGGTTTTGGGAAACGCACCCCAGGTTTTCAAGTATACAGTGTTGCAAGATAGTACATACCAAAGTTCTCCCTAGTGAAAAGTATATTCTGTTAAATAATAGCCTGTGTTGACGTACACATTATCTGACTGCTAACATGGCTGCTTCCCCATCATCCTCCAGGCTGAGGACTCTTACCCAGTAGATGAGGAGAACCAGGGCAACACTCTGGTGTCTGTGGCCCCCCTCAACCCCCCTGAGCCCCAGGAGAAGCCCAGCATCAACGGGGAGTCCCCTGATGGAGTGAAGACCCAGGCCCCCGCAGCCACCAACGGACACTCCACTGCCAAGACCCCCGTGGCTGATACTGAGCTGTGAGGGCGAGGGAGGGACATCCACCCCACCCACCCCGGCCCGCCCCACCACCACCGCGCCCCACCTCACCCTTCACACCTACTCCCCACCGCCCAAACAGCCAGCCAGATCCCCAAGCCGGAATGAAGCCTGATCTGCACAGGAATCAGCTGCTATCTGGGCACACACACACACACACACACACACACACACACACACACTGTACTGACACGTATGGGCACACACATAGAAATACACAGACACACTGATTGAAATTGAACACAATTGAACACAAATTTGCTCTCACATTCATTTGGAGACGAGTGACACACACACACACACACACACACACACACACACACACACACACACACACACACACCTTTCTACAAACTCCTCTTTCTCCCCAGTGACTTATGATTCTATCCACAAGCAAGCCCTATAAGCTGCGTAACAGTATTGATGATGAGAATGACAACCTAATGGTGGTTCAATAAGAATTATACATTTGATTATGAATAGGTAGTTGTATGTTCACCACAGAAGTCTTTGATGTGAATGACACCTGACTGGCGGGTCAATGAGATCATGATGAATTGTGTAGCGGTACATTAGCTACTTTATCTCTGCTAGCCAGGTATGGATGAAATGGTAAACCAAATGACAATGATGGCAACGGTGGTGTTGGTCAAGGTGATGATATTAGTAATGCGTTTTGTATGCAGAGGTTGTAGAGGTTGACCTCTGGCTGGCTGGTTGGCATTAGAAGTCTGGTCAGCATCTGAAAAGGAGGGGAGGAGGCTTTCCATACTTCACCACTGGCCTCGGTGACTGCAGCCGACCATCCGAAAACCCTGTGCCTTTTCCAGCGTATTTCAAAAGCCTCCTACAGGCACACACACACACACACACACACACACACACACACACACACACACACACACACACCTCCCAAAGGGGTTTGTACATGCCAGGCTGCTGGGTTAGTGACCCAAGTAGTTAAGAATTACACCTTCACATCTGTTTACAAACAACCCTGAACGAAATCAACGGGAGAAATGTGTTTATTCGGGTGTTCTGACTGAGTGGTCGAGTTTGAATGTTTGAATGTGTTTGCGAATGTGGGTCTTTGGTTAGCGAATACCTTTATGTCCCATGTTTTGAAATACTGCGTGCTTGTATTGAAGCTAGTATATGCTTTGTTCATGTGTGTGTGTGTGTTGTTTGCTTGTGTGCTTGTGTGTGTGTGTGTGGGTTGGGGGGGGATGGGGGGGGGGGTAGACCTGTCAGTGGCTGACAGGCTCTGTGTGTGTCATGTCGTGGTGCACAAGTCTTGCGTAACTGTTTATCTCAGCAAAGGACAAAGTGATGACTCGGAGGAGTGGAGCCGATCAGAGCGGGGCTCCTCTGTGACGTCTATAGGGCTTAATGGTAATATCACAGACTTTCTGCTCAAGTTGTACGTTAAGAACCTCCAGTTCATTACTGCAAGCAGCCAGGATTGTTCCATCCGGGCAGCACAAGCAAACATCATAGGCAATCTCAATGTGTTACTGAAAACTGATTTTTTTGGAGTGTGTATTTGTACAGCTTTGTAATTCAGTATTATGCCTTCAATTTTTGAAAAAGTACCATTGTAATAGAGTAGTTATATGCATAGTCCTAATTGTTGTTAACTTTTTTTTGTTTCCGCTTGTTTGTGTTTTGTATTCTTTTTTTCCTTCTTTGCTCATACCTTCTACTGTACATCAGCATTAAGCCAAAGAAAAACACTGTGTGTGTGTGTGTGTGTGTGTGAGAGACAGAGAGAGAGAGAGAGAGAGAGTGAGAGAGAGAGCATGAGAGACAGAGACAAATTGTGTAAGAGTGTGTAAGTGTGAGAGACAGCCACAGATAAAGTGTCTGAGAGAGTGTGTGTGTGTGAGAGAGAGAGTGTGTTTCCTTGAGTGATGTGCTGTTGCCCATGATCATGTAGTGGTCATCTTTGTGCCTTTCTATTTGTATAGGCCTGATAATGTACAGTTTTTTAATACAAAATATTTGGCATGTTTTTTATTAGAATTATTTCACCCCTTAATTGTTCAAT
>NC_055963.1:15950560-16065560 GCF_018492685.1 Alosa sapidissima
AGCGTTGAAAAATGGTATGCACAGTGCGTACAAGATTACGGCTGGCGGCCACCAAGGCCACAGTAGCCTGTGAACCTCTGATAGTCTGGACCAAACATTGAAAAAAGGCCACAGAAAAGAGGCAGTAGGCATTTTTGAGGAAAAGTTGTTATACAATATTTTTAGATAGTTCAAAGGGTCCTTAATACAAATCCACCATATAACATTTTGTTTAGGTCCTAAGTTTCTCAGAATTTTCCTTTAAAAATGGATGCCTTGCTCTCAGGCGAGAAAATACTGGTAGATAGGGTAAAAATGTAAACCTTTATGGATCACCACAGAACTTTGCCAGTTTGTCACGTACATTAAGACAAGTATTTTTTTGTATTACAAGTTTTCGGAAATGTAATGTTTAAATATGCAAATGAGGCTTAATCTACTGAAATATGCGCTAATATGCACAAATTTCCAAACTTGACACGTACACATTGGATGAAGCATCAATTGCATTTTTGAGGAAAACATTTTATACAGCATTTTTAGACAGTTCAAAGGGTCCTAAATACAAATCCACAGTATAACATTTTTTTTAGGTCCCCAGTTTCTCGGAATTTTCATTTAAAAATGGATGCCTTGCTCTCAGGCGAGAAAATACTGGTAGATAGGGAAAAAATGTAACTTCTATGTATCACCACAACACTTTCCCAGTTGGTGTCTTACATTAAGACAAGTATTTTTTGTATTACAAGTTTTCTGAAATGTAATGTTTAAATATGCAAATGAGGCTTAATTTACTGAAATATGCGCTAATATGCACACATTTCCAAACTTAGGCTAGTACTACTATGATTGCATCAAAATGGCTAGTTTTAAAATACTAAGGTGGCTTGACACAACTTGACACTTTGCTTGTACTATTATCAGGCAGGCTTCCTACATATGAACTCGAGCATTGATAACATCGTTCGTTGCAAAGAATTTACTTTAAAGACGTTTTTGTTAGCACAGGACCTACATCGTCTTGTCTTCCGGTTGTTGCCACAGGTAAGGTCCAGTGTTGTTATTTTAAGGAAACCTCTTCTAGGCTACACAAACAATGTTCCCAATGCTCGAGTTCATGTGTAGAGACCCTGGTGATACTACGAGCAAAGTTTCATGTTGTGTCGAGCCTTCTTAGTGTTTTAAAAATAGCGATTTTGATGCTATTATAGCAGTGCCCCTAGCGCTCCCATTCAAAAAGCCAATAGTTTGGCCAGGGACCAGATGATAACTACATCCATAGTGAAACGACAAAAGGCAGAATGAAACGGGACAATGCAGATGATAGTGATGGGGACGAGACCGCCTATGCCGAGTCCGAGACAAGACCGAGTCTTTGAAGGGTCGAGACCGAGTTGAGACCGAGTCCGTTGGTTTTCAAATACAGTCGAGTCCGAGTCAAGACCGAGTCTTTGAGGAAGCAAGTCCGAGTCGAGACCGAGTCGAGACCAAGACCATAAAAACATGTCAGTTTTCATATTCATGATTTAATATCACCCCAATTAATAATCAACAGTTAGGCCCAGGCTTGGAATTTCACCATTTTAGGGTCAAGGCCACTTGGTCTTCAGTTGGGCATATTTGGTGGGGGGCACAAAGGCCACATGTCAGGGCACCAAGGCCAAAGTTAACTATACAGTAGTAGGCTATAAAAATAATCAAAGTTGTATTTAGCCTATTCACAGCAGTAGACCTGCATCACTGTATGAAACATTACAAAAACATGAAACATGACATATTACATAGAACTGTAAATCATCTGATCATCTAATATTTAGATGTCTAGGCTATATTTAATATTTATATTTATTTTATATTTGGCCTGTAATGGAATCATGTATTTAACAGTTTAAGCACAGCTCAGCTTTAAGAAACTCAAATAGCCTAGATGCATGCTTAGCATTTTTTGATCATTAAGACTCCTTTCACAAACTCTTACTCAGCTGTATATCCTCTGATTTCAATATTTACCTATATCTAGGCAATATTTGTAACATTTATTGTATTTGGCCTGTTATGAAATCATGAAGAACGATTTAAACACATTTACTTTTCTCGCGAACCGTTCACCACAGCAATTAGCGGCTAACATCATTTAAAAGCTGAGAAAAAGCTCTTTCATGTGATGTGATACATGTGTCTGCGTGATGAGTAGGCTTAACGATTGCAAGTATTTCAACTGAGAAGAATGGGTGAGTTTGGACGCACTTTCTGTCTTGTCATTTTCTCCACTGTGTAAGACTGAATTAGTTTGCGCTGTGATTATTTTGACAGGCTATAGGCTAAATAAAAATCGCTATTAAACGGACGCAAAGCAGAATATTGAAAGAAGGGGGCACAAAGGCCAACACAAGGGGCAAAGACGTGGCCGCTGTGAAATTTCATTTTCATTTTTTTTTAATATATGAACATAAAAAAATGCGCCGGTCTCGAGGACTCGGTCTGAAATTACGAGTCTTTCTCTTCCCACTGTGGTCCGAGACCGAGTCAAGACCGAGTCTTTGAAGGAACAAGTCCGAGTCGAGTCCGAGAAAGCAGAAATCGGTCTCGAGACTGGTCTCGAGTCCGAGACCGGACTCGAGTACTACATCACTGACCTGCTGCATCTGAAGGCCCACGCTACAACTATCACTATACACGCCCCCTGTTGCACGTCACATTTTAATTTGCTAGCTGATCCTGCCTCCTGACTCCCCAAAATGCCGCATCATATGAACAGATCAGCAGGCCGGCAAATTTTCACCTCGTTTTCAGACACGTTGCGGCAAAAAGACGTCTCCTCTTCCCGCAAATTTAGCGTAATCTCTGTGTGAAAAGGCCTTCAGTTATCCCCTTCAAGAGTGAATCTATTTTTCCTTTATATCTTACAATCTGTTTCAGTGCAAGGCCTTACAGAATTATATGACAGAGATTTGGAATCTATGGGCATTTAGAAATGCCACTTATTTGTAATAAGTGGGCGCAAAGCGTGACGAATTGGATCACTAACCAATTAATCTGCTGCAGCTCAACCTTGTTGCTGGAAGTTAGACTACAGGGACTATTTTCAGGTGCTGCATGATATCATTGTGCTGCTGTGCCCATGGTGTTCCTAGACTATTACGCTGGAATGAGAGTATAGTTCATGTCAAATCAGCCTAGAAAATCGCCACGTTTCATTTTCCGTTGGTTTATTACACTTTCTAACTTGAGATGAGACAAGTTTTAAATAGGAAAATTCCCGGAAATCTTAGTCACTTTTAAACGTGATGCTAGCAGGCGAGAAGCTAATGGTCTAATCAGATTCAATGATCTATGCTAGGCTGGAGCTAAAACTGGTATCGCCAGACTCGGTGAACGGCTGGAATAATAGGAGAAAGGTAAAAATCAATTGTTTAACTCAAGGGGAGGTGGAAAATGAATGTAATTCCCCAAATAGTGAAATATCACTTTAATAATGCCTTTCTTTTTTTTGACAAGGAAGATCATAGATTCAAAAAAAATAATAATAACCATTACCATTTTGCTGGGGTGATGGTGTCAGGTGGGCCTTGACAATTCCCCACCTCCAAAGTGGGGAACGACAGAACAAGTTGAGAACCGCTGTTGTCGGCCATTGTCTCCAAATTCTGCCCTGCTAGTTTGTGCTGTGAGATGGAAAATCTCTTAATTGACTCTCAAAGAATAACCCGTTGAAGAGGCAGTAATGAAATCAGGACTCTGCCAGTGCCGACAAATTCATTCAGCAGGCAATTACTATTTGGCCACAACAAATAATAAGAGATTCAATTTCTTTTGAAGTTCTCATAGTGGGACTTTGCATGCGTGTGAGTCAATTCAGTGTGAATAATTGCTAACAGAGAGCATTTATAACATTTTGATTATTTACAAAGCATACCGCACTTATTATTTTCTTCTTCCTTCATAACCCAGGAACATTGGCCCACAGCTCCCCTATGTTTATTTGCTCCTGACACTCACTAAATAGGATTGACTCCAGATCCATAACAGGCCTTGCACCTTGGACACGTCTGGCTCGGGGAGGGAATAACGAAGCTTTAGGCCATAAAGACACGTGTATGCAGAGAGGCAGAGATGCAATTAACAAGCCGGTCAGGCAGACAGGATCGATGGAGGCCTTGGAGTGATGGTGTGCCCGGGCCAGCTTATAACCACAAGGCAGCAGCTGCAGCACAGGAGCGATGATGGCAAAACACAGTGGCACAGGGCACAGTGGCACAGAGCCTCAACAGGCACCGCCATCAATGAAGCAGGACAGTCAACAAGTCTATCACATGTATGTAGGTGGCCTGTGTATCTATAGTGTGTGTGTGTGTGTGTGTGTGTGTGTGCATGATGAGAGAATGGAATGAGAATGAGAGAGACTTTAATCCGTCTCTGGGAGAGAACAAAAATGCATGTAATAAGTTCAAAGTCAGTCAATATCAAAGACAGTTTACCTGAACAGACAAACAAGCAAACAAACAAAGTAAACAACAAACAAGCATAGGGCGATTCATCTGAAGTAAGTAACCAGGCTTTGATGGCCTGGCCTACTCTCCACATTAGAACTTCTCCTTCTTTTCTGCCTGTAGTACCCATCCTGGGCATTTAAACTAATGGACCCTAATATATCTCTGCCTCTGCTCTGCAGTTCATTTGTCCTGGATGTGTTGCCTAGGGCACAGATGTGAAGTATTGGAGTGGGAGCCGGCGAGGAATAAGAGTGTCTGCTTTGTGCCCACTAGTCAGCTGCCTGCTGTGGACAGTGTCCATCAGACTAAATACTGGCTGATATCTCAAACGTCATTATAACAATAATTTGCACTAGTCATAATGACGTTTGAGATATCTTCACCTTTCATTCTGCCTAGTCAAAACTGAATTAAAGATATCGGCAATTGCCATTTAAGATGTGTGACGTTGAATGTTGTTTTCAATGACGTGATGACAGATGTCTGTAATTCAGTTTTGCCTAGTCAAAACTAAATTATAGATATCCCTATCTGACGTTTCGACTAGTCACAATTACGTTACAGATATCTTGAATGACAATTCCAACTATCCAAAATGTAATTGCGACTATCAGAAAGATGTTGTTGATATCTACAATGTTAATTCCAGATAGTCAAACTTAGCGGGTAAATGTTATCTTCAATAGATATCTTCAACTGGAGTTATGACTAATCAAATTGTAGATATCTCTAACTGGAATTACAGATATCTACAATTCAATTGCAGATATCCGTAATTCACATAGTGGATATCTGCAACTGAATTGTAGATATCCGTAATGATAAACCCCATAGAAATGAATGGGAAATGTGGCGTCATTTGTCCTAGGAAGAATGTCTTTGTGGATATCTGAAATTACAATTATGGATAGGAAGAATTAAATTGCGGATATCTAAAATGTTCGTTTTGACTAGGCAAAACTCAATTACAGATATCTGCAATACATATCCAGTCTAGCGGGTAAATGTTAAAATGGCTTGCCATAGGGCCCGTCTTGGTAGCTTCTTTCTGACTCCCGTGACGTGAACACTGGCTACCTGCAACTGCATGTTATCACTTCTGACACTATGGAGACATATTTCACGTCAACAATGGAGATGAAAACTAGCTTTCGGTTAACGGAGATGCAGATCATCTGCCTAATTAATTTCTTGGCGCAACAGGCCACATTATACATTCATTTCAGCGACATGAGTGAAATAAATGTTTTTTTTTTAAGCTGCCATCGCCATAGGTTACTATTTGCTACGATATTCATCTGTTAGAAATAGAACAAGTTGCTATTTCCTTTTTTTTCGTGCAGTGGATTAGGCTATCAAATCACTCGTTTGAACAGTAACAGTAATCCACTTCATTCGTGGTTTTAAATATAGTTGTTTCTGGCCTACGAGGTTCAGTTTATTAGTTTCACTTGCGCAGACACGTAGGCCTACTAGGGGTGTAAAGATTAACCGATACGTATCGGTATCCGTTTTTAACGTGTAAGATACGGCTACATCGATACGTGAAGCCCCGTATCGGAAAAAAACTGAAATGAACCGGTCGTTATATCGATTTACTTGTTATGAATCGGTTAACAACGTTTTCTGCTCGCTCAGACTCTCATTTACGTTCCAAGCAGCGCGTTCGTCCCACTTCCGGTTTTAAAACTATGTGGTACGGAATTGTGGGTAATGCAGTTCGTTTTTGGTTACATTCATTGCCCAAAGTTGTCAAATAACCTCATTACCCATACATCTACTGCAACTTAAGCATGTGACAACTTGCACTCGGTCGGCTTTTGTTTTTTGAAATCCAGCGCGAAATTAAACACTTGTCTGTAGAGTAGCCTTACCTTTGATGAAGGCATTTCCTTAATGTTAAATAATAATTTGGCCCTAGCTGCTAAAACGATGCACAAATTATTAGCCAATGATTTTGTTCATGTTCACTCAGACTTGTGGCATTATAGGTTTCTGCATTAGGTCTACTGTTGGAACAAAATAAGCCCAGAGAGTTTATTGATTTGTAGGCCTATTTTATTCTTGTAGGGTAGGCTAGGCTATATGAGAAAAGGCCAAGAGTTTCTTAAGCACTTTTATTTTGGTATTGTCTTACCTCAACAAGGCTACAGCTCCATGAAAACAATCAGATATAACTCTATAAAATCTGTGAAAGATCTATAGTCTATAAAAATGTATTTTTATGTTGTATTTGGCTGCTGTGTTTGACTGAAATGTAGACTATTCTTTTTTCATTTCAATACAGTATATGGAACAAACCTTAGTTTAGATAATCATATTCACACATTTTTTTTGCCTAATTGACAACCATGACCATGATAATTGATAATATAAAATTAATGTGCACCATGAGCAAATGATAAAAAATCTTTCAGAATACTTTACATTCTTGAACTGCATCGAATTGCATCGAATCGTACTGAATCGTTTTTTATAAACATGTATCTTTTCTTGTATCGAATCGTGCCCATGTATTTAGATGCGAATCGTATCGTCTTTTACATGAGAGATTCACACCCCTAAGGCCTACATTGACACGCTATGGACACTCTACTAGGCAATTTAATGCTATATCTTGATTGGGAAACCTTTTAGTTTATTTTTCTTTCAAAAATAGCCTGCTGCATATTAACAGACAGAAGCACGGCAGGGCACTCTCCAAATGAAAATGAATGAATGGAACCTCGCTTCTCGCGTCAGTCAGGAAAAACACTGTTCACCATGTCACGATGATCAGCTATCCAGCAGCAGTGTGTGATGTTTAGGTTGAGTGTAATCTTAGGTAATGGCATGTCATTTATGAGAACTAATATTGCCTGGCAATACTACATTGACATGGCAGCGGCCATGTCTCCAGTCATTTTGGTGTTAAAGTTAACGTTTGCTTTGCATGTGAACATGATGTGACTTGCGATGTAGGCTATATGACACAAAGCAGTAGCCAACATTCCCTTGCAGTAAAATTAGCATTACAAATAATTTAGATATTAAAATCATATAGCAAATTATAGCCTAATGACATACTACAATTATAGCCATGATATATTACAAAAAAAAGTTGAGTACTCGACGAGTCCTCGCGAGTGCGAATGCACGAGTAGTCCAAGGTCGAGTCATTCAGTGCTCAAGTCCAAGTGACTCCGAGTCTCGGACTCGAGTACTACAACACTGATGCACACACACACACACACACACACAAACTTTCTCTCTCTCGCTTCTGTCAATGAATCTATTCTTCACTGCTAAATTTCTTGTTATGGAAGTGCAACCACACATATAGGCTCCACTGAAGTACTAGTGGCAGCAAGTAAACATGAGATATGAAGTAACGCTGCATGACAGAGTTCAGTGTGTGTATGTGTGTGTGTGCGTGTGTGTACGTAAGTGAATGGGTGTGTTAATGTGTGTGTATATGGGTGTGTGCATGCGTAAAAGAGTGGGTGTGCCAGCGTGAGTGTGCGTCTGAGAGAGGGAGAAAGACACAGAAAGAGGAGGGGGGGGGGGTGTCCTCTCACTGAACGTGGGGTGTTGGTTTCTTTATTTTTTGTGTGTGAAGACATCTAGTTCCTCAGGGCTGTGGCATCCAGGGTGGGACACACATGGCGTTACGCTGTAGTGCAGTATAGTTCTCACCCTTGAAATAAAGTTATAGAGCACAAACACACACACACACACACACACACACAAACACACACACACACACACACAAACACAAACACGAACACGAACACACACACACACACATGCATGCATACACATATGGGTGCACTCAGGTGGCCATACACACACCAAAATAAATCACACACCAAAATATTTTTGTCCATGTGCATATCTTTCACCAGCTGCTTGACATATTGGCCACATCCCGATTTGACGTGCGAAAAGAAGTTCAGCCTTCCACTGCAGCTGACATCACCGCTTAGAAAGGAGGGTGTGGCAGTAATAGCCATTGGTTACAAGAGCACCGACAGACACACACACACAATGTCAACACTAATATACACACAACCTGCTAAACGGTTCCATCGTCATGAGGTAGCCTGCCCTTAAACACCCAGCCAGAATGCCTTTCACTGAGTGTTAAATATGATAGGGGCAGTTTTATTAGCACCGCTGAAAGTTCTCACACACTGGGCGTTCTCTCCAGGCCCCACACGCTGCTGTGGTGCGATGCTGTCCATCCTCATATAGAAATGCCTTCGCCTTCACCTTACTCTGGAACTTGAATATACCCCACTCTGGAGTCTGGGACCTGGGTGGTTCTAGAACACAAGAGCAGTTCTGATCCAGCAGCCAGGCCTATTTAGTCAGTGATTCTTTAAACAACAAAGGCAAGAATGGAAAAACAAGGACCACTGGGGTCGCAATCCTTATTGTCTTTTTCACTACAGTATTGTTATTCATGTCAAGTGAAGTCATAACATTATCCATAATAATAACACGGTAACAATATTAGTATTATGTTTGTTGCATACTTTTCTCCAGTGTAACTTGTTCAGACTTATCTATCACACTATTCCTTCCATGGAAAAAGAAGGTGAGAACTTTTCTTGAGAAGTCTTTTTTTCCCCCAATGAATCAATGTGCTGAAAGTTGTTTCTTTGTTTGTGTTCTTTTCTGAGCACCTGCCTAGAGACGGCATGTCCAATTTTGTATGTATCTTACTTTGCAATCCTCAACTTTGACATTATTAGCTATTTCTTCAGAACCAGTGTATTTCGAAATGTGCGATAGCGAAATCGTCCTGGTCGTAAAAAAAGACGCCTGTGGGTCTCATTAGAGGTGCATCCTATCCAGGAACGAGGGATTTTTGGGCTTCTACTGCACCCGGACCTCTGATGTCATCACACTAACACAGCCCAGCTCTGGCTTCCATGAGAACAGGGAGGAATTTGGAAAACATTGTGTCTTTCCACGGTGATGCAATGCGCTAAGGCTAGTTCATTTCCTACAGGCCGACAGCACTACGCCCTGCAGTCAGCTGGTAGATTTCGAAGATTTTATCCAGCATGCTGCTCACAAATCACATTATGTCACATTGGGTCATAATGTGAACGTTTTGTCTGTAGGCTAGTAATAGTCTGTGCATACTTATGAAAGTTTTTAGGCCTATCGGCAAGACTCAAATATAACTGTCCACAAATAGTCTTATAAGTGCTTTATAAGTAAGCGCTTTGTTGGTGCTCCTGAACAAAGCATGGCAAATTGCTTAAAGAAGGGTGCATGCCTGACTGATTTGTACAGTTAGGATTCAATTATAGGCTACTTTCGCATACTTTCACAAATGTAAAATTGTCTCAGTAATTCACAAAATGTTATACAAGATTTCAGCCTCTTTCTAGGCAAAAACAATTTTGTTGTGGGTGGCCAGCCTGTACGCTTTGTCTCTTTCAACCTGGGGTGGGCCTCCTGCTCTGCAAAAAAGTTATCCTCCCGCCAAAAAAATCATGCGCCCTTTTCTGAGTCTATATCTCCCTCTGCTGGAGAGGGAAGTAAAAACAAACCTTATCTACTCAAACCTAATTCCCAACCCATCCAGAAGAGGCTGGATTTCGCTCATGGAATGTTTTTATCGCGCATCTCTAATTTCGTCTGAGGATAACAGCTATAGCCTACAAGTGAATAGCTTTGCAATTGGGAAAAAATGTGAATCTTAACCATATTTTCAAGAGAAATAAGTTACATAAGTCATTAAGTGTGACGGTTATTTTGGTATGATATGATGTGAGGTGATATGATGTGATAGCCTATGATGTGATACGATATGGTAATATAGAATAGCCCTTATGTAGTATCTATTGTGTGCTAGGCCTACTTATGGTGATGGGTAGTGACTTTATCTGTAATAATTCCTTGAAAAACATCACATACAATCTTACATCACATCAATCAATATTATTACATTATTGTAAGATTGGTACGAGCGGGGAAGGAATGGGATCTTTTTCAGTCCTCAATATGAAAGCACCGCATAGTATAACACAAGCACCTTGCGCTCAGACCACGCAGTATCCGTGTACTTGGAGCGCGCCTAATAATCAGGATGAGTAATAGCCCAAGGCCTCCATATTATAAAACATCCTCTGACCGAACTTGCAAGACAGTCTCTTTGGTAATGCAGGAATTCGTTAATCAAACCATTATTGATATGGTTGCCTATGGGAATTTCGATTAGACCCGTTTATGTGCATCAGAGAATTAGGCTATTTGCATACAGCAAAGACAGGGAAGAAATAAGAGCAGGTGAGAGGTGTAGTCAGATTGTAGTCAGCAAGACACAAACTAGATAGATAGATAGATAGATACTTTATTGATCCCCAGGGGAAATTCAAGCTATCTAGCTAGGCTAGCATATGGGCTATGTTGGAATTATAAGGCTATATGAATTTGGAAAGGCTTAATTGATGTTTAATTGATTTGAATTGTCTTTGTTGTTATGTGCATGCAGAATATAATTTAAGTAGTGGGGTGGGTTGAGGTGGGGGTTAAGGGTCTTGTAGAGTCGTGGGTCTAGTGTCGTCCCTGGTCATCGTTACTATCGATATCCTTTTTACACTAAATTACTTTAATTTAGTATCCGCATATTAGTTTTCAATATGTCGATCTGATCATTTAGACCTTTGAAACGCAGATGTAGCTGTTCCACATGTGACGGAATCAAATGTTTGTAAACATGCGTCAAACGCATGTGATTTTGGTGACGGGAAATTGCGTTTTGACGCATGGGCCAATGGGAAAACGGGGGTGTGTGAGGGGGCGGAGTTTGAATGTGGCGCTGTGGAAAATTCTCTACCTTCGTCTACAAGGTGCGTGATTGAGAGACCGAGACTGGGACATGGAAATCGGATGAAAGGCAAGTTTTGCCGCATACACCATGGCCACGGCAAAAGAACCATCAAAAACAACGGCGTTTGAGGCTGTTAAGGTGAGTACTGAACGTCTCCCCTCGGAGAGATGAGTTGAAAACACAACATCACTGACGTTAGAATAGTCTTATGTTGTGTTGTGTCCTATAGGAATGAAACAGTCCATTGCGGCGTCACAGGTTTTTGTAAACATTGCCGTTTCTTATGCCATTGCTAAACTTATTGTAAACCATGATTATTTTTGAAGTGTTTATATTTCGAAATGTCTAAATCTCATAAAGGAGTTGAAAAATGGAACTTTATTAATATCGAACTTTATGATAAACATGTGGCGTAATACGGGCTATTGAGCTGCGTAGTTTGCGCAGGCTATATTATCCCGTTTAGAAGGCCTTGGGATACTCTCTCTCTCTCTCTCTCTCTCTCTCTCTGTCTGTCTGTCTGTGTCTCTTTCTCACTGGGAAAAAACAATCAGATTGAGGTTGACGGGAAGGGGGAGGGTATGCAGCATGAGACGTAGGTGTACGCGGTGAAAACACGGCATGGCTGAAAGATGTTACGCAGTTCTTATTTACAATAGTCTCCCATCCCCGCCCATTCTGTGCGACTTAGCCACCTGAAACTGTAGCCTGGTGGAAATTGATGTCGTCGTTAAAACAAGATAGGCCCTATATAATGTCTTAAATTGTAGTCGGAGAACTGTTGTTCAAAGCGAAACGATCCAATCGGTAAGAATTATTTAGAGTATTGCCTAATAGGCTACCAGAGAATGTTTTCAATGTTTTCATAACATATTGTCCTGATTACTTAATTATCATCATAATGAATGTTTGCATTTGTGTGATAATGGTTTTGAATAGTCTTGTAGCCTACTTCAGTGTATAATAGGGTGTTGTAAGGATATGTATGTAGTGCGCACTTTTTATTTGGGATGTAAACAAAGCTAAACCGCAATACATTCATCTCAACGCGGAGTGGCGTTATTTCACCCTTTTTGTCATTTTATAATCCTTGTATTTTTCTTTTTTTTTTTATTTATTTAGTCATACCTCATGGTTTATGAACGTTTTATTCAACACCGGATGTGTATTCACCTGGTAGATATAATGGATAGGCTATTCTTACATTTGTGCTGAAAGCTAACAATCGTTAGGTGGCCTTTTTCACATTTCACGATGCTGGCGTTCCTGTCTGCGTTCCGGAAAGAATACGACAGGACGTGCTTGACGTCAGATTTGAGGCCCTTGGTTAAGTGGAAAGACCTGTCAACCATCCCAGGACATGTTTACCATGTCTCAGCTCCACAGTGATGGATCAAATGGATACAAATTCACTTCGTTTCTAGTAAACAAAGCAAACTTTTGCAACATAGCAAACATTGCTGATCCAAGGCTGTTTTCTTTCTACAGGAAATGTCTCTATCATTATTTGGACTTGGTTTTAATGCATGCGATAGCTGAATAATAGTCAAAGATTATCTTTCAACAATATTCATCTCTCAGAACAAGGTGAGTAATGACAATCATACAACTCACAAACCGGTCTGGTCAGTCCCATTACCTAAATAATGACAATAATTGGGTTTTATGCAAAGTAATGGGATGGGATAGAAGTAAAATCTGGCAGAGTGACAGACAAGCCAAGGAGGTGATGTAACCCATGGCACTGGTCGTGAGGTAACTAAATATCTTGAATAAATAAGCAAACCTTTAATCTCGGGCCCTGGAGTGCTGCTAACTGACTTGTGCTTTTTTAGTTCCTCTGTGACGACAAGAAAGAAGAGTTTCTAGTGAGTGTGAGGTGAAGAGTTTCATAGAAGACCGTGTCAGGCAGAGGTCGCACAACCACCAGAAGGTAAGTGCACAACACATACATGTAGCAAAGGCAAATAGCCAGTGAATGTTTGTTACATCCAAACATATTTAAGGATGTGTAATATTATGGAAATATTACGTAGGCTTATACTAAGTTGGATTGGTTCATACTTCTTAACTGGCCTCGTAGGATCTTCTGCTGTTTTAAATATTGTGTATTTTACAACACAATTGTGTATTAACCACACAATAGTACACACTGTTGTTAGATAATATAACTATAACTACTTTGACAACATAATCAGTGTTCTACAAAGACAAGAGTAGGAAACAAGAAACGTAGAATACGGAAGTCCTTATGTGTGGTGAACAAGCTTAACATAAAATCGAACAAGGAACCAAATTGATAGGTGACATGAAACTGATGATGTTCACCACATCCTGTCTGGGCTGTTGACATGTGCTTGCTACGGTAATCATGTGTTTTAGATCGTCCATACGTGGTGTGGAATGCAACAGAATATCACTGATATAATATAAAGGTGCAATGAATATTTTTTGTTGACAAAAAATATGAATACTTCTGGTTTTATAACAGAAGAGCATGATAAATAAACAGTGTTACCCAATATTACTGTACGGTTTACACACTGTTTTATGATGTTTTAACCTTTTCGATGTATTTGTTTATATACTTGGGCCTTCTACATTGTATCAACATACAGAGAAGAGAGAAAATCAGTTGCCTACTCTTGTTCTTCAGATTAATATAATTCATATCTGGCTAGAGGCATCTCAAAAAAAAAAAAAAAACACTGTACTCACCTTTAAATAAGTCTCTACTGTATATTGATCATAATCATATTTGTGTGTTTTGATTTTGAAATATGAAAGTGAACTATTTATCTGTGCTCATGTAACCTTGAATTTTCAAGATTATGGAAACAAACTGTCCTAGTCATCCTCCAACATGGGATTCATGAGATGATTTTTTGTTGCATCATCTCTGTCTGAACCACAAAGGCTAGGGTCACACTGCAAGTCTTAATGCTAAATTAGATTTTTTTGCGCAAATCCTATTTTTGGTGTGGCTGTTCACATTGTTTTTATTAAACATGGCCAATGCCAGGCTCTCAGTGTGAGTGGTAACAGTCCTGAACTGACCCACATGCACAAAATAACAACAAACAAGCATACACACAGCACGCAGCTAGCATGAAGAACTGACTGACTGCCTTTGTAGTTCTCTTCCTTTTCCACTGTGTGATGCCATAACCCACACCAGAGAGCATTCTCCCAACTCCGCTGCTGCTCCAGTGAAATGTTTGGAATAATTTCCGCCAGCACAGAATTCTGGCGAACGTTGATCAAGATTGACATAAAAGTCACAGAAATTCTAATATGACTGCTGCATTAAAAAAAATCAAACCTGTATGTTAATTAGGACCAAACATCAACTGATGATAGAATAGTCTATGTTGTGTTGTGTCCTATAGGAATGAAACAGTCCATTGCGGCATCACAGGTTTTTATAAACATTGCCGTTTCTTATGCCATCGCTAAACTTAATTAGGACCAAACATGGAGGTGGGCCAAATCAGAAAGGGAAAAGACAGATTTCATGTGTCACACTGTTTTGACAACATCAAACAGTTCACATCGTGTGAAAGAAATGGGATTTGGCCTGGTAGTGTGACCCTAATACACCTGAGCAGCCTGTTTCAAGTCTTCCCCCCTCACCGTCTTTATGTGTCAGTCATTGTTGTTGTTGTTGTTGTGGGGGCTTGTTTGTGTGCTTTATTGGGAGAGACGTGTCATGTCAGGGTGGGAAGGTGGGTTGTGTTAGTGCGTCACACAGGCAGCATGGCGGCTCCAGCGTGTCGTGACACATGTGAGGGACGCCACAGGCTCCCGGTGCAGCTGGGGCTGGGCCTGGCCTGGGCTGGGCTGGGCTGGGCTGGGCGCTTGTGCTCTCCTGCGGGCGGGCAGATTAAGCTTTAGGAAGTAGAACGCGGCGGAGGGATGACACAGCTAAAATTAACCAGGCTGCCTGTTGAATGACGGCCATATAAATAGCTCGCACACGAGAAGGACCAACAAGGCACTCTCGTTCCCTCTCTCTCTCTTCCTCTCTCTCTCCCTTCCTCCCTCCCTCTCTCTCTCTCTCTCTCCCACACCCGCTCCCTCTCTCTCATGCGTCATTAGCGTGAGATTCTAGCATGTGCGAGAGCGACTTAATCGGGAATGCCGTCGAGGTAAACATGCCCCCATTCACCCACTGGAGAGTGAAGATATATTTACGTGGCAAAGAGCAGACACCGTGACTCACATCCAGAAGGTTTTGGGGATTTAAGGCTCACGGACACAAGTACCTCTGTCCATGTCAACAACAGTGTTGTTATCCTCCAGGGCAATCCAACTGCTCCAAAACAGAAAAAAAAAGAAATCAGATCAGTGATAAATCTTCCCTTGAAAATCCTACTGCCTGAAGACAGACAAAAAAACAAAACAAAAATACCCCCAAGAAATCCCACTGTCTAAAACAAGTCACTTAGGAATTGCTTGTGCTGTTTGTGTGTGCAATAACTTCAGTTGTCCACGTTGTTGGAGGACCACACACCTGATTAGTGACCACCCTCCTGCCTAACGTGGCTCCAGAAACCTGCGCTGCTCTGTGAAACCTGGCGCCTTGATGACTCACTCCATGCTGTACCCTTTATGCAGAGTTGACAGAGTGCCCAGGGCTTGGCCCAGACTGCCGTGTTCTTCCCTAATGCCACCTGTGACCCATTAGCAAACATGCTTTGATGTGCCATATTCCATATGTTCCCCAGCAGGTGAAGGGAGACGGCCTTAGATGAAAGCTGAGTCTTTTATCAATAGACTTTCTTGGCTGAAAACCCAAGCTCCTACACACTTACCGTAAGCCCTTTGGATGGGCCAGACGGACCTCCGTGTTTGGTAGATCTCAGCTTGCTGCGGGGGAGCTGCTGAATCGTATTTTGATATCCAGGACCAGATACAAGGGCATACATCTGGAATGGGACTGCTTATGTACGGTGGTGAAAAGATATTTAGTTTAGTTTCATTCTAATGGATTCTTTTTTTTTTTATCTCGCATCTGTTGTAATCTGAAAGGGTTCCACATGTATTGTATCATCCCTCATTCATTTTAGTTTTTAGTTTAAGATGTGGCTTTACAGCACAGATATGTTTTTCTAAAGATGTTATCACTTTGAGCAGAAGGAAGCCATGCAAAGTCTTCAGTGTCACCTTGCACTGTTTGGCTCCCCACGGTTTGTGCAGATCCAATTACCCCTTCACATATTCACTCAATAGATTCCTATCGTCAAGATTTCACCAAGCTACTTTGATATAGTCCAGGTTTAAGACCTGATGATCTGGAAGATAAATGCTAATTTCACACACTTCAACACTGAACTGTGATGGAAAACAAACAAACAAACAAAGTGCCTCCCTTACCTTTGTCACTCTCTATGCTCCAGTAATGCTGACAGCAAAACAGGCTGTACATTAAGCCACATAGAGGCCTTGCCTGTGGTCTGCTCTAGTCTGATTTGTGGTCAGCGCGCAGGAACAAAGCATCCTCTTCAGCTCGGCCAATAAAGACGTCTTTCTGGTCGGATGGGATGTGCTCTGGTGTGGTGTGTTTGTGGGCTGGTGTGTTTCCCCGGCGGAGAGTGGAGTGGAATGGAGTCACAGCCTGGCAGCCTGCTGGTCCAGCCTGCCCGGCGATGAGGCTAGCAGCTGGTTGTCAGCTCCCTGCAGGCTCGGGCCATCCGCCCCACAGATGCGCTCCCAGAACAGGGGCTGTCACAGAGAGAGAGAGAGAGAGAGAGAGAGAGAATCCCACTGGAGAGAGCCACCGTCCAGTGCTGTATTCTCATCAGTGGCTAGGGACAGTCGTTGGCAGTGTGTGTGTGGGGGGGGGGGGGGGGGGTGGGAAGCTCCTGTTCTCCTTGAACTAATGATGCAACACTGTTGGTAACGAGGAGCTTTCTCCATTTATCATTAGCTGTCCCTCGTATGTATTCTCATGTGTCCATCGATTTTTCAAAAACACTGCGGATATCTGCCTCTTAAAGGCACAGTGCCGTTCATACGCGGAAGTGAAATAGTATCCTCCCCATTTCATTGTGACTGGTGGGTCTTGTTTGCATCATACTCCAAGTCTCGCTTTACGCTACGCAGCTGTAGCGAGTCTGAGTCTGGTCACAAAGCATTTCTCTTTTTTAGTGGGATAGATTCCTTCAGCATCGAGCTAATGGCTAAGTTGTACTTTTTGTTGTCATGTTTACTCCACCTACAACTGTCCCACTTCTGCTCCAGTAGTTAAATTAGGGTTCTAAGAGGCTTATGTGTCTGTGTGCTTTGTCATCTCCTTGCTGTCTATGACGCTCACTAACACATGACCCTACCACGTCATCTCATCTCATCTCATCTTGCCAAGGCTGGGTCAGATTTGAGAAAACAAGGCACCATGGGACTTGTAGTTTTGCCATTAGCTTGGAGAAACCCATGCATACAAAACAGCATAGATGGATTACAAATCTGATTCTGATTCAAACCATGACACGGACACATAGTATGGTGTATCTAATGCCTTTTTGTGTTATTTAACAATCAAAGAATACTTTGACACTGAAAAAATGTGCCAAGGTTTCACTTCTTTCTCTGCAGTGTTTGACATTTTCAGTTTAACAGTTGAATGGATATATCTGTTCCATGCTCTTGTTTCTATGCAGAACTGATTCTGCTCCATTGCCTCTTCACACTGAAGCATATAGACTCTCCTTCTGTGTTTGATGTTATTATAAAGTATATGGTTCCGTTTTCCTATGAACGGCTAATGGATCCATTCATAATGAAATCAGATCTGTTTATTCAGTGCTGACATGAAACCGAAACAAAAGACTGGGAAAGATCTTGTGAGTCCATTTTCAGTCCAGAAATAATGGAAAATTACTTGCACAAGTATGTTGCCAAAAGTACTTAGCCATTTTAGATAAATTATTACTTAGAGGATTAGTTAATCATTGAAGTACACAGATAAAATATACTGAACAACTGTAGAGCTAAGTAAAGCTTAGAAATGTGATACCTTGGATTACATTACGTTTTTCACACTAAATCCTGTTTGACTGAAATGTTATTATTACATTTCCAGTAAATGTTTACAGAAAGCCATTCTTCATTCAGTGAGGAACAGTACAGACCTACTCAAAAAGATTATCCACTGATGAGGTGCTTGGCATCTTTAACCAAGTTTGCCCTGGAATCTTTGGATTTTATCATGTTTTGATGGAAGGATCATTTTTCAGTTTAAAGAATGCGATAGTGCCTCATAAAGTTGACTGACCTACTTCATTTGTGAATGGGACTCAATTGTTGGCTGGACTATAATCTGAAAGTCAAAGGGGGCGTCAAATCAACCAAGTCATAATGTGTGTTTTACCATGTTATTCCTCTTGTCTGCCTATATGTCTGTGATACATTTGAAATGAATCGGTGACCCTTTGCCTCTTGCTGGAACCTCCTGCCTCCCCCATTCCTACCTCATGTTTAGACTACAGTCAGTTCACAGGGGTTTTGGTGACATAGGCACAGCACTCTGTCGTGGTTGCCGTGGTTACGGTGGCATGTGGGTAGGGGCAAAAACAGGAAGATGAAATCCATGACATAATCATGCCATGATGCCTTACGACGCCACAGTGCTCTTACCCTCTCCACCCTCCTGCCAGAGACTCGCGTGTCTCACCAGGATCAGTTTCAGCATCCGCCTCATCCCTGGGAGGGTAGAGAGAGAGAGAGAGAGAGAGAGAGAGAGAGAGAGAGGAGGAAGGGGGGATTTGGGGGTTTTGACATCCTATAGAGCGGAGCTCCTCGAGATCGTGTGGGGCGCTGCAGCTTAGGCACCTCCGAGGACGCACAACAAATTCCTCCTCTGATTTTGGCTGAAGCCAGTCGATGTTCACGATCTCGCTAACGGAGGCGGTGTGTGTGTGTGTGTGTGTGTGTGTGTGTGTGTGTGCGCGCGTGTGTGTGTGTATTTCTAAAGGGCTGGAGGATGGAAAAAAAAGCGAGCAGCATCCCAGCTGTTACATAACCTCCCCCTGCGCAGCCTCGACATGTGCCTTTAAAATAAGAAAAAAAGGTGGAAAAAAGAGAAAGAGAAATCAGGTGACCAGCCGGGCACAATCCGCTGGGCTCGCGGACACAGGAGACTGTCTTCACTCACAGCCAAACTGCAGAGAAGCAGGGACTGCACAGGAGGGCTCCAGTTTAGCCACTCTGTGTGTGTGTGTGGTGTGGGGGGGGTGCTGTTGAGGCCAGAGACCCAATTAAAGACGGGCACATATGGGAGAAAGAGAGAGCAGAGAGAGGAGGGGCACAGAAAGGACAGTAAGAGGAAGGTGGCTGTATCTCTTTAATAGCGATCTCTCCCTCTCTCTCTTTCTCTCCTCTCTCTGGATCATTATTGAGAAGCAGGCAGTGCTCGTTTTACCCCCTCTGAGCTGTCGCTGTCGCTGTCGCTGTTGGTTCCAGTTCCGCCGCCGCCGTGCTGCCTGCCGCCGGCTCCGAGAAGCTTTCCAAGAGGCTACGCACTCATGTAGCGACAGCAGTGAGCAAAAAGAGTGAGAGAGAAAAAAAGAAAAGTCCAGAGAATTAAATGCTGCGTCACACTGAGGTAGAGAGAGAGAGAGGGAGGGAGGGAGGGAGGGCAAGAAAGAGAGGGAGGGAGGGAGAGAGATTTGTGCATAGTGTGTATTTGTGTCTGCTGCTGTTTGTGTGATAGGGTGGGGGGCCGTTGTGGTGGGGGGGTGGGTTGGGGAGGGCAGATCTATTTGTGTGTATGTGTGTCAGTAAGAACGAGTCGTCTGAAAAGGCAATTCTGCTGTTGCAACAAGATGAAAATAGAGTGTGTGTGTGTGTGTGTGTGGCAGAGGTGGTGGTGGGGGGGGGGGGGGGGGGGGGGTGGAGTGAGTGAAGGGAAGGGGTGGGAGAAGGAGAGTGAGCAGCTAGAGATTTTGGATTAGTTGCTACGTCACTTTTTCACGTCGAAGGGAAAACAGTATCAAGGAGAATAGCAGCCTCAATTCGACCGGGCTTTCAACCTGAGAGTGGACGTGAGTGCGACCTAGTCTCTCATCCTCTTCTCCTCTCATCCTTTCTTCCTCCTCCTCCTCCACCTCCTTTCTTCTCTTAAGGGCTTCTTTCCTTCTCGGTCTCTGCTGTCCATTCGAGCCGATAGTTTAGACATCGTAGTGCTCACTTCCAGTGTGGATGCTCAGAAGCTGACACACTTTCTCCGGGGTCTGAACCCACAATGTTTTGATGGTGCACTGACGTGCATGCGTACTTTGGGCAGACGTCGAGTGAGGAATGAGCTCTTGTTCTGGAATGTTCTTGATACCGAGGTGAAACGCATCTTGCCAGCGCTTTCACAGGAGTTGTTTGCGCCTTTTTTGTTGTGTATCACTATAGCGATGAATGTACAGGTATGTACATATATCTGTAAAGACACACAGAGTATGTACGTATGTGCTTCTTGTCTGACCTGACTAGCCATAGCAGTGAGTGGGGAAGGTAACAGGTGATTCAGTACATGTACTGTACTACCACCCACATTGGTAAAGACAATCCAGACATAGACTGTGTCTCTTACTCTCTTCCTCCTACAACATGTCTGATCCGCCCAGCATCGGTCTGTTAATACCCCCTTAGTCTGTATCCTCTGCGTTTGGTGACATGTGTTGTGTTCTTCACTAGGTGTTCACCAAGGGGGCCATGAGAGGGTGTGAGAGAGAGGACGTTTGGCAAGCCGTGTTTGTTATTTGTTTATCAGAGGGCGCAACCAGAATTGGAACATGGGAGCTAATTTAGCTCTGGCCATGCTGGTCAGCGCGAGCACGAAGACGAGGCGAGAGCGCGCCTGTAATTGTGTCTGCGTTATCAGCAGTGGACGGCGTGGTGCTGGTGTTGCCGATCAGTTCCTTCTCCTGCGCACTAGTCCCAGGGCTTCCCGCAGGTGTGTGTGTGTGTGTGTGGGTGTGTGTGTGTGTGTGTGTGCGCGTGTGTGTGCGTGTGTTTGGAGTTGGTAGGTACAGAGATGATGACGCAGTCTTTTCTGCCATACTTTTGATCGGTGCTTTCTACTGTGTCATTCTGTCTCTCTCTCTTTCTCTTTCTCTCTATTTTTGTCTCTCTCAGTTTCCCTATATTCATTTCCCTTTAGAGACGAGGGTGTTGTCGACAATGAAGGGGACTCCGCTGAACAGAGACTAAATGTCATGGCTCCCGATCAGAGAAAGAGCGAGAAAGTGAGGGAGAGAGAGAGAGCGAGGGAGAAATTGTTTACCTTGCTCTCTTGGTGACTCTGCGTTGGCATGGGTCCAGTTCACATGCGCCAGACTTCCGAAAGCAGCAGCACAAGAGCTCTGAGTGACAGCCCAGCTCTCCTATCAGTCGCCCTGGCTTTGCAAACAACCACCAGCCATTGGCTGAGCACAGGCAAGCAGGTGGAGGGCTACAGCTGATTGGATGAGAGGTACTGTTGTCATGTTTGAGTGTTATGTGTTGTTTAGGGTTACGCAGACGTTTATATAAAGAACCCGATTTATCTTTTTTGTATTTTAATGTTGTAATGTTGCAGAAATGTTAAGTGTAGGTTATGAAAATTAATGTGAGGTTTCTTATATTCCGAGAAGCGCTGTGTTAAACTAGATTACTTGTTATTGGTGAATATTACCCTGCAGCCAGCGCCAATCCCCGTTCATCATGTCCTCCTGTAGAAAAATGAACACTCTCTCACACACACACACACACACACTCTCTCTCTCTCTCTCACACACACACTGCAGAGATTCTGACACTCTGTGTTCCACAAGTCCTGTTTGTGTATAGCCTGATGCAGTCGGTCTGGGTGTGTTTTTTTTTGCTATGCTTGTTTACCTCTGTCATCGCTAAGGCAGACTGACCACTCATTGCTTCATTCCGGCGACATTTCACCATCCGTCTCGATCTCTCTCACGCCTGGTCAGTCTCTGCGATTCTCGCCTCCACAACAACTCCTGTGAGGAGCCAGGTTAAACTGTTTGTTGTTAATAATTGCTATTTCCTCTGCAGGATCCACTACTAATCTAACACAGCTCATCTAAGCCGCAATCTGCTATTCGGCAGGTGGTTAATGAGTTTATATTCACAAGGGGATGAGTATTTCTTTTTTTTTTCTTTTTTTTGGTGGTGTGTGTGTGCGGAGGGGGGGAGTGGGGGGCGGGGGGTAGAAAGCCGCACCTGTATTAGTTTGAGATTTAACTGCCTGTCTGATCTAATCGCCCTCATATCCCTTTTGGAAACGTTTTGAGTATGGTTAACTTCTGGTAGGATGTTGTGTGATATTTGACCTCAACAACTTATCAAACCTCACCCCTCCCCTTCTCTGTTCTTCAAGTGACATGTTGATTGGTTAGGACAGCTCTGTCCAAAAGAGACTTTTTTTTCCTATTTCAGGAGCTAGGACTGTGAACTCTAAATGAAAGTGGGGTCTACGAGGAGTCATTTGCTGAATTTGACGAAAAGGTATATTGCGTATTTTCTCTTGAATCATGGAGTGGACCTTTAAGGGGATGGGACGCATGACTGTGCCATTCTGGGGGCTTTTGCTGTGGGTCAGGACGGTCTGGCTGCGTGTCCCCAGAAGACGCTGGAGCATCTGGACAAGAGTAGATCTGCAGTGCAGCTGCTACTGCTGCTACTGTTTCAGTTCAGGGCAAAGAGCGGAGCTTTGGCTGCGACTCTGTGTGTGACCCATGACTCTCCTCGACTCGCTAGGAGGTCATTTCTTATTGATGAGGCTAGCAACAGGAGAGCACTTTGTGTGTGTGTGTGTCTGTGTGTCTGTGTGTGTTGTGTGTGTACTTGAGTGATTGTATGTGCTTATGAGATATAATGTGTGTGTGTGTGTGTATATATATATATATATGTGTGTGTGTGTGTGTGTGTGTGTGTGTGTGTGTTTAGGTGTACATTGGGAATTGCAGACAGAAGCTGTTGATATATTCACATAACGTTGTAGGGCAACAGAGCACATGTGATTCACCTGGCAGTAGTGCTAGATATTAAAACAGAGAGTGTTTTGGATGCTTCACTTAGCATTAGCAATCTACTGCAAAAACTGTCATCATCATTGTTGACATTAGTTTACAACATTAACAAATATTGAAACAATAGAAGGAAATGACTGAGCCATGTTGCAGTTATCAGTTCAGGAGCTTTGGCATATTTATGGATTTCCATGACGTGGCTGGTACATGATGTCTTATTCTTCTGATCATATTTTTGTTGTGATGCTGCGCAGCACTGGATGAATTTGAATGGATTCTCTCGGCCTTTAATTTGTTATTCACTTAAAGATTCAACTTCAAAAAGCAAAGAAAAAATTGCATTAAGATGCTTCTCTGTCGTCCAAATTGTGGCCGTGGCCTGGTTGTTTCTCTCACCAGAGCATGGAAAAGAACACTGGCCCTTTAAATCTTTTATAAACATTACACAACAAGTGGAGGGGCAGGAAAGCAACAAACAAGAAGGCAAAAAGTGAGAGCCTTGAGCCTGTAAAGGGAAATAAGATACCTCCAAACAGCAACTGTCACCAAGGGCCATCGCAGTTTAAAGAAAACAAAAACAACGACAGCGTAACAACAGATCACAAGTACCTGCTTTTGTGACTGTTTTATGGTTACCCTGTCTGTTAGATAAGGGCTGTATGTTGCTATGAGAGCTGCTCTGATTTCTCTGGAGGAGAATATCGGAGCAGGGAGACGGTATAGGGCACGGCACAGGGGAGGGGAGTGAAACTAGTTTGGCTGCAGCCGACCCCCAGTCTTAACTCTCATCTAATCCGTCGAAATACGCACAAGGAGCACTTAGGAGTGGCCTGCTGCAGAGAGGAGAGGATTGAGGTGTGTTGGAAATCGGGGAGGAGAGGGTGGAAACGGACCCACAAACGTGCCAACAAGGGGAGAGATACAGAGGCCAGAGAGAGAGAGAGAGGGGAAAGAAAACAAGGGCACAACAGGCACGGTTTCGGCAGTCTAGGATTGGCGCATTGCTGGCATACGGGCACTCCCTGCCAGAATTCGCCACTTCCTCTAACTTCCTCCATTTCAGGGCGTTGGTTGTTGGCAGGGCAAGGCCAGGCAAGGTCCAGCGGTGTAAACAGTGGCGTGCAGGGGAGAGTGCATTGCTCTTAAAACAGCTTAGTTTAGTGCCCACTCACAAGTGCACCAGGTGAGCAAGAGGATTAGTGAAGACGCAGTTGCACGGAGACACTCCACTCCATGCTGAGTAGACACTGTTTGTTTGTCTCGCATACAGGGACCATTTCGTAGGTGTCAGGTTTCGTCTTAACCTATTATCTTCTAAACAAAATTTTTTGCCATTTTGGTTTTTGTTTATCTGTTTTCAGTGTTACGGTATCATCATAATTGCTAGTGTAAGTGTGTGTGTGGGGGGGTGGGGGTGGTGTAAAGGTACACATATTCGTACTGAACCGTTTAAGTACAGGGCATTGGGTTCAATACGGATGTGTACCGAATGCAGTAATCAACAGTAGGCTTTTTTGTGTGCATACCATGTTTCAAATTACAGTTCCCACACAAACATATTCGTGGCTGACCATATATCAGTTATATTATTTAACGGCAAAAAAACAATTGCCACCTTTTCAAAATACTATTCTTGCTTATGTGTTAGCTTTAAATTGCAATTAGCAATATTGTCAGTGAATGTTAGACTAGCAGTACTTTCAGAAGATTAACTGAATCGTAACTTCAATACCGAGGTACGTACCGAATCGAGATTTTTGTGTACTGTTACACCCCTAGTGTGTGTATTTGTGTTTGTCTGGAAACACAACTCTTGTCAAGAGGTGCATTCCCTAAAAGCATTGTTGAACAACTACCATAGTTAAGCGATAGACTATCACTTTGAACACCCTCTCTCTCCATATTTGACACAGTGGTTTATCAACACCGCTTTCAGGAAGTGCTACCTGGCCCAGGTGATTTGGGATTTAGCCAATGCCCTAGTGGATGCTCCTTTGCTGTCTCACTGTTTGTACTCAATGCTGTAGGTTGCTCATGTTTACAAGAAGGCCATGAATTGGTTGCTTGTAACAAAGCAAAGAAAGACAGCCCCACAATTCTATGGCTATTGCTATTTGTATAATTTCACAGATTCTCTAATAATCTAGCCTACTTTTAACAAGAGCAGATTGTTATTGATGTAATAACGTGTGTGGAATGGCACTCAGCATTTAGGTGAGCTGCCATTTGGTTTAGTGGAGGGTTTAGTGGTGGAAGTTCAATGTTGCTGGGCATGATGGCACTGGTGCGTCAGAGCATAGAGGAAAAGCATCTCTCATGGATCATATAACACTCACTCAACATGATAAGGAGATGGGCCGCACAGTGAGTTCACATTCTAAAACTGTATAAACAGGAACAGACTCACTAAAGCTCTGCTGGTTTTTTACAACAATATTGACCAGGTGTCATTATTGCTTTAGCCACACCGATCTAGTCAAAAAGCAATATAGGCACTTGAATTGATGATCCAATCAACTCTAAACACAGTAGTAGTAGGCATATGTTCCATCTACGAACATCAGAAGTGTGTCATATCAGTGTGTGCTTGTGTCTGTCTTGAGAAATCCTGTTAGGGTAGGCTGAAGAGAGAAGAGATTTACACGATTAAAGTGCCTTCTGCTGGACACTTTGTGTACCTCTTTTAGACTTCCCGAATGCATTTGCTGCTGAGATAATAATCGTACAGTAGGTGGTGAAAAGGACCTTTAAGGGTTGGGTTTCCAAACCAAGTTGGCGGCCTAGCTTTTTGTCTGTACTTCTCAGCCGGTTTGTGGGTTTTAAGTTTCTATATGCCAAGTTAAAGAGGAGCGGATTAAAAATGAAAGGGGTAACCTTTGGGTCAGTCAGACTACTCTGTCAGTACATGCAAACCATACTTGCAGGTGATCATTCCAGGAACTGAGGCTTGATGGAATGCAGGATACTCAGCAAAATGTTGAACTTGACGCAGCTTGTTTAGAGGAGAATCAGCATTTTTGTTGCAAATATGAATGTATTTTTCATAATCATTAGGCCTACCATTATATCTACCTTTCAAGTGTTTTTTTGTTATGAAATGATTGAACAACAAAACTTACAAAAATAGATCCTGTACATCTATCACATCATATACTATTTGGCCTAATTCTTCAATAGACCTCTGACTTTCAGCTACAAAAAAGCCTCAAAGCTGCCATATTTGCCCATGTAAGGAGATCCAGACCTCCTTATATGGGCAAAGATGGTAACCGGATCTCCTTATATGGGCAAGGATGGTACCCGGCTTTCCTTATATGGGCAAGGATGGTAGCTTTGGGGTTTTATGGGCACAGTATAACACAGTGCCACATGAGGTAATGTAGTCTACACATAGACAGTTCCAAGTGCATGAAGCTATGGGGGAGCATCACTGTGGCGGTAACAGTCAAACTACTGTCAGGACTGCTGGATAAGCATAGATACTGGAGCTAAGCCTTTAATGATCCAATTACATATCATGCTTCAGGGTCTTCCTCTTCTGTAACACCATGCATTCAGCAGGTGATGTGCCAGCTAGCTGGGCTGACTCAACACTGCCTGTCACCGTGTTGTGTGTGACCTGAAGTGGGGTCATGCCCCTGCGGCTTAAGCCTTTCAGGTAACACACTATTCACATAATGGAAATGTTCTTATCAATGTCATGTGATACTTAGTATGTCACACAGTGCAATAGTACATATATTGTATCACATGAGCAAAGCATGACCCCCATTAGTTGTAAAAGGATTGCAAATTATTTAGCGTCAGGTTTAAGTTTTTAAAATTGCACTTTATTGTCAGGACCTCTTAATTAACATGATGCATTTAGAAACATGAGTAAACAAGTAAAGCTGTTCAAAGTGTTATAATAGTTAAATGCCATTTCTGAAATCCTGCTCTCTCATGTCTGATATGATATATGATATGATTTTAATCATTTTTGGCAAGGTGTTTCTGTACTCCTCATGCTCTATTTTATTTTTGCCTTTGATTTCTAGGTCTCATAATGAATAGTTTATGGTCTTCATGCTCTAACGATTATACAGTAGTATTGTATGGTATTACAAAGTAATATATTATGCAGATGTTTTATTGCTTTGTATATTACAATACATACATACAATTTATATAGACATACAGACATAAATAGCTATGCAGGTACAGATGAGTGTTCCAGTGTATATCTGGTATCTCTACATATATTGCCTTTCTGTGTTGTGGATTTACATGTCTGTAGCAACATGTATCTCCGTGTTCAGGGTCAGGGCTTCAATTTAAAAGATTTACACCTAAAGAAAAAAAACTGAAGTACTTCTTTCTCCAGTAGCAGAACAATGTTTTTACATTAAGAGTTGTTCATCATCTTTGAGAACTGCCTGTCCCCCTGTAAGTATTTGACACCATCTATCAGGGTCAGGACTCCATACTTTAGTGAGCACACCACTGAATCATAGAGCAACCTCATATTGCCTCCCTTCAAGGACTCCACATCAGGAAGTCACTGCATTGAATTGTATTGCAGCCTGCTTCATGCTTCTCCAGGAAGCTGGTCTCAGATGGTGGCTTAGAGTTGATATCCATCTAGCACCATTTGAAATCAGTGTTCTTGGGGTAGGCCGAGCTTCTACGCAGCCCCCTCCGACAACTCTGAAACAGCTTCGACATAAATCAACAACCCAAGAACGATGGGTGAAGGATCCTCTGGACAGCCACGCGACTGCCTCGAGACCCTTGTCCTCTTAGCAAGGCTGACCGATTTCTTTTGGTGTTCAGAGTCTTTAGGGGTTTCTAGCACCATTTGAAATCGGTTACAATGAAGGACAGAAATCGGCTAGAAGAGGGAACACTGATCGCTTGGAGCTTTCTTTTCACACTGGAGAGATCAGTAGAATGTTTGGGCCATTACCAGATGTACATGCTTTGTGGTAAGTGTTCTAAAAATCGTATGATTTTATTTGACAAGGGGAACGGAGAAGGGAAATGCTTTTCTAGGAAATGACATTCGGGGAATCTTGTGCACTTCTGAGCTCTCTAGCTCTAACCCAATCTCTTCCATCTGCCTTAAATGACTTGGCCTAATTATCATAAAAGCCCAACACTTGAAAATTCATCACTTTGACTGACCTGGACACTCAGACTTTGAAGCTCTTAGAGATTAAATGCTTCTAAGGTACATTTTGTAGATTTACAGACTGTTTCATTATGTATAGGAGTTTGTTGATTTTATGTAAGACTGAATGTTATTAAATCTAACTCATACACTATTGCATCTCTGGAGCAGAACTGTCCTTGTCCCTTGCTTTGGCCCTATGAAGCTAATGTATCTGCAATAAAGTCTGAATCGTTAACATTCTAACCTGCATTTGTTCCATTTATGAATATTCACAGTTAAAGTCAAAAATTACATTTCTCTTTACAATACAGATTTATGAGACAACAAAAATTCAAACAACAAAAAATATTCTTCAATAAACTTCTATCTTGGCAAACTGCTGGTTTGGCATGTTTTTTAATGTACATACATTTGTTTATATTTTAAAATTTCCACTCATTGTAAAATACAGGACAGTTTTTATTATCCTATTCTGCTGCTGTGTTGTCTTCAGTAAGGCAGGGATCACATTGACCAGCAGCAATCAGCAGATTTGTTATTGTTCACTGTGGTACAGCAGCAGAATAATTGGAGCAGTTAGCGTCAAACTATTTGAGTGTTGAACTTAGTTAAACTTTCAAAGCGAATGTGAGAGTAGACCATTCGAATAACATACTAACGAGATAGAACGTCTTTTGAATGATTATGGTCTGAGCGTTGTGTTTCGCTTTACTGCTACTGCTTTGTTACTTCTAATGTGGTCTCTGCCTAATGAAGAAGAATGTAAACATGGGACCCAGTTCCTGACGCAGGTAAATGCAGACCAGGCTGTTCTGATAGACAACATTGAGTCTATTTCTATATCCCACTCAACACAGTTCAATTTTGAGAACATTGGGTACATATCAGAAACTCTGTACATCATTGCTGTAAAGCAGGGGTTTTCAAAATTATTGATACCCAGTGACCACCATTCTGACTAAAACCAACCTGAAGACCACGTTTGTGGTAAAATAAGAAGTGATTTCTACTTCACAATGTTATTGAATACATGGTCAGGACATGGCCATTCACAGACCACAGTGGGCCGTAGGTCTTGTTTGTAGAACTAATTTCTTCCGACACATATCAACTAATATTTCTCAACTTGCAGCACAAACTGCCGTTACTAGTTCTAAATGGTTCTATCTCTCCCATTGTCAAGCGGGCGTATCCTAAGATTCTGATGAACTTTAGTTTTGAAACATCGCTATTTTACTTAGCCTGCTGTCATCCATCTAGCTAAAAGCCACCTCCGTCATGCTACAATGTTGCCATGTTCTGAACGTCTGCATTTTACAGCTCGGATGCAACGTGACAGTTTGGCGAATTAATATACAAGTGTGATACGGCCAAAATGACGGATCTACTTCATAGGTGTGCAAATAACATACTGTAGCGATCTCACCCTCAGACAAGACCCACCCCTGGCCAGGACGGCCATCCACTGGAACAGGAAGACTCAGACACAATCAGACAACTAGGACAACTACATAGGGCAACACAGGGGTAGTCTCAGCCGCAAATGTAACACACAATAAGGGTTTACCACACACATCAACACGAGGATAAACACATGAAGTACAACCAAAGAGACTAACACGCTAACAAATACACAACATGCTAAACGTAACTACAACTATTATAACCGACATTACACCTTATAGCATTCACTCGCACTGCATTCTGGGAGACACTCATTCAACGTTAGACATGTACATCCACCAACGCTACATAACCCCCTCCCGAGCCATTGTCGTCCCCGGCAATGACAGCTCAGCTCACCGCTCGCGGCTGCGTCGGTGTCAGTCCCAGTGCTTAGTCCAAGTGACCGGAAAGCCTCCGGCTGCAAATGGAGAGTCCAAGGCGGCCGGAGCTTCTCTGTAGACGTAGGATCCCCAGGCTGTCGGTGGCCCGCTCTTGGCCACTACGACCCCAGGTGATCAGTCTTTGGAGCCGCTCCCGCAGAAAGGCCAGGCACTCTCCAACGATAACCCCTCCTGACTGGAAGGGCTCTCGGCTGCCTCTGTCACGTCAGTTCTCCCCCGAACAAGCACCAGTACCGGCCAGACGTGGGTCGTGGTGTCGCTTGGGCCCTCAGTCTCCTGCCGTGCAGCTGCGCTACCTCAAACAGCAGCAAACAGTCCCACTGCAAGCCGAACCCCTGGATACGCTGGAACCTCTGGACGTTCGGTAGCCCCTTCTGGCTACTGTGACAGCTCGTGGCCGTTGCCACCTGTCCACAGTGTGCCGATCTCCAGGCGGTCAGCAGTCCACATCGAGGTCCTTCCTCGCGCTGCCCTCTTGTAGAACTTTTGTCGGCTGTCTCTCGAGCACAACGATGCTCCACTGTGGTGGGAAATGGAGACCCCGACCCTCCCAGCAGGCTCGGGACACACAGGAACTCACACACAAAACATGAAAAACATTGCGCAGACTTGCGTCAACCGGAACGTGCGCACTTCAAATCTCAACAGTCCACAAAACGATAGCTCCCAAGGCTCTACAGGTCGACGTTACCCTCTTGGTCACTAGCTGGAGCACCGCAAGCTCCCGAACTAGCAGCTATGACTCCATCACACTTTCGACCGGCAGCTGACGCTCTGGAAGTTCTTCAGTAGCTGGCGGTGTAAACCCGGCCGCTGTGGTCGTGTTCCAAGGTCGTCAGAGAGTTCGCGCTCTTTATGGATGAGATCCTCGGATGACGGCAGCATCGACATCGGCGTCGAGCCGGGAACTCCTTGCCAGCCGCAGACATTTCCGCGACATCAGCCGGGGCCGCTTCCTCCAGCGCTGGCAGCTCTCGTCGGCTGTGCAGGGCTGGTCCCGCTGGTCGCCTGCACAGGTCCCGCGCCGGGCCGGAAGGTCCTCCATCCTCCGCAGTGGCGAGCTCAGCGAGCTGGCTAGTCCTTAAAAGGACCATTGGAACATCTGCTGAGGTTCGCCGCCATCTTGCTGGTCTGGTCTTCGGCCTTCTTCTCCATCTTGATCTGGCATAGATCTTCGCGCCCCGGGAGGGGCCCATCCCACTTCTGACACCAATGTAGCGATCTCACCCTCAGACAAGACCCACCCCTGGCCAGGACGGCCATCCACTGGAACAGGAAGACTCAGACACAATCAGACAACTAGGACAACTACATAGGGCAACACAGGGGTAGTCTCAGCCGCAAATGTAACACACAATAAGGGTTTACCACACACATCAACACGAGGATAAACACATGAGGTACAACCAAAGAGACTAACACGCTAACAAATACACAACATGCTAAACGTAACTACAACTATTATAACCGACATTACACCTTATAGCATTCACTCGTACTGCATTCTGGGAGACACTCATTCAACGTTAGACATGTACATCCACCGACACTACAATACGGTTAATGGGCGTTCTAAATTACGTAGGACAATGGGAAATTCAACCAAGCAGTGGAATAACTACCAACAAATACCAACATATTCTTCAGTCAGTCCTCTTTGTTGCTGTGGCCGTTTATGACCCGGTCAGCAATATAACAAAACAAAACATAAAGCTTGATGCTGGCCCCAACAAATACCAAAAAGTACCAGCAAATTCTTTGGTCATTCCTTTTAGTTACTTAAGCCGTTTATGATCCAATCAGCAACATAACCAGACATACCAAAATCCCTTGATGCAGGCTCCCACAAATACCAACAAATTTGTCAGTCAATCTTCTTCGTTGCTATGGGCGTTTATGATCTGATCAGCAACTTAACCCAATAAAAGCAAGCCCCTGATGTAGTGACCAACAAATTCCAACACATTTTTCAGTGCCAACTACCAACAAATTAAACAAAGAATTCTGTCCTTCTTCATTGTTGTGGCAATTTATGATCCAATTAGTAACATAACAAGACCCAAGGCCTTGATGCGTGCATCTACAGATAACAAGTACCAAATAAAACCAACAAGTTCTTCAGTCATTCCCCTTTGTTGCTGTAGCCGTTTATGATCCAATCAACATTACCAGCCAAAAAGCAAGCCCTTGATGTGGGCACCAACAACTACCATTCCAGAAACACAGTTTTCACACAGGTTACAACATGACCCTAAGATAGCTGACTTACAGTGAGCGTTCTTGAAAACCAAAATGTGACACATGCACGCACACACACACATATACAGTATACACACACAAGCAGGCAGGCACACACACACACACATATGTAAGTATACGCTTGGGCGGCAGTAGATACATCCAGGTATTTATAAATCCCAACACAGGGATCAGATAACACAGAATTTGTCACAGGTACACCACAACTTTGACTATTACATCAAATGGTCAACAACAACAAAATGTTTTAGTGTATTGTGTGTACATGAAAGGGTGTAGCATTCGGGTTATTAGTCTCCTAAAGATTTTAACTTCCTCCATAATTTTCTGATATTGCTGTGTATGATGTCCGCAATAATGTGCATAACGTTCCTGGTATGTATATAATTTTCAGGCTTGGTACCTTTCAGAGATGATGCGGCAAGACTGGGACTGATAGCATCAGGTTTTTGAAAGTCATTGGCGCCTACAACTGCAGGTGGTTGTGTCGCTGCGTCAGTAGGTGGCTGAGGTCACTACGATCAACCCCATGTTTGTGCAATGGCGCTCGAGTTACAGAGGTCAATTCAACAAACCAGAATTTCCCTGTACAGGAACGCTATACAGCATGGAATCTGAGCTCGTTCAGTTCTGTTTTCACTGGAACATCAGTACTCAAATGTATGACCAAGGACATACAGTCTGGATGCTCGATGGTGTTTTAAGCCTACAGCGTCGACTTCAAGGCAGCGCTGCTACCGTCGACTTCAAGGCACCTAACCCTAACCCTAGTGCCTTCCATGCAGCGCTGCCTGGAAGACGACATTGGGGGCTTAAAACACCAAACACCAGTCTTGATTACCACATATGACAAGATTTAATATCCAATCAATGGAAATATGAAACAAATTTAAAAAAGGTTTTTAAATGCCTATATTTATGTGTTTAAATACTTCGTTTTTTAGAGATAAAGCCATTTTTGCAGGTAGTCTTACATACCACACGAGAGATGTGCTGTCCTGCATTATCATGCTCTATATGTCTCGGCATCAAAACAGGAGAAATGTTCTTTTCCATCCTCACGTACATGGTCATTTATGAAGCTGGAACCTGAAACAGGAACAAAGAAACTGAGAGGAGGGAGGAGATGGACCAAATAAAAACCCCGGACCACACTTTGAGAAACACTGCTTTAGACATACAAACATTACTATGCAGATTAATAAATTGCATTAAATATATATATTTATATACAAACAACAAAGTCATTTGTAACACCTGTTTTTTTTTACATTTTGCAATACATACATTTATTTATCATATACACATTTGACTATATTCACTGTGATGAAAAAAACCCTACACAATAGTTTTCACTAGAAAGAAATAGCCTGATTGTGCTGAAGTTCAATGCTCACGTTTTCACATGGTTTTTGGTTCATGTTTTTAACAATTTAATTGTGAAATCCACCAAAGCTCTCAAATTGTCTATTATATTGTATGTACAGTCCTGGATGTGCTTTGGATCCCTTTTAATAGCTTTCATCTGTCCTGGTCTACAGCGGTGTGTGGCCTTCGGTAAAGGTGATCCGGTCTCTCTGTGAAAACAAAACTACAAAAAATTAATGCATGGTCACTGACAAGCTACAGTGCGTTCATAGACCACCAGTGGGCCACAGATGGAAAATACCCATGTTAGTGTACTCACATGATGGCGTGCAGCTGTGTGTCACTTCCAAGTACTTATTGACACCACGGCAGGGATCAGAGAAGACAGTATTTGAAGCATTTAACTGACATGATGTCTTCCCATTGCACCTGCACAGATAGGACAGAAATTAAAATATTTTTAGTCTGCATATCTGACACACATGTAGTTATTGAGTAGATGCTTTTATCCAAAGCAACTGATCATGCTGTACAGAAATACAAACTCTGTCTATTATTAATTGATTTGATTCGAACTGGTTTGATAGTCTGTCTGTCCCAAACGTATATAAGTCAGGACCACTTTGTCAAAATTGATTTATTACTATAATATGCATAGGTTCTATTTGGCTCTGTTCTGGGAGTCTCCTGCCCTTCCATGTGTACACATGGAAAGACTAAGACAAGGGGAGCAGCAAGATAAACCCACCATAGGGTACAGAACAGAGCAGGCATCAATGACAACAACTGGACATTGATAAGTCAGATGTATAAGGAGGAGATGGGTTGCATACTGTACATATCTGTCTTCACTGTTCATAATGAATAGCCATATGTATTCTGTTTTTATAATGCTACTGTTGATACACTGCATAATATTATTAGTAATACTTTTTATAATGTTACTGCTACATTGCAAATATCTGTACATGTTGTTCATAAATTGTTCGTACTGCATATCCATATCTATTCTGCTCTTATAAGGATACACTGCACTATTTATATTTATATTACTGTAAACCATACCAATTTCTTAACTGTATAGTACTGTCTACACTGCACTATATGTCATATACTGTTACTGTACCACCTGTCTATATCACTTTGCACTTTTCTGTTTTTTATTTGCACTTCTGGTTAGACGCAAACTGCATTTCATTGTCTCTGTACTTGTACTCTGCACAATGACAATAAAGTTAATCTGTAAGAGCAAGTGATCATAAACTGATCAGCTGAGTGATCAGCTGGACAGTCAGATGAGTGGTTAGTTACTAGAAAACTTCAAGAGGCTGCCCAGAACTTTGTGGCCGGCCTGAACTAACGCTAAGCTCCATATCAATATCAATGTCCCTGGTGTTGTTAGCATCTTTCTCTACCAGTTGAGCCAAGGCAATAGCCTTGCCTTTGACTGATGTGACTAGCCTATTTGTCTGTTTGAATTAAAAAATACTCTGACCTGCCGCGTAGGTAGTCTGTTTGAGAGTGATAACAGTTGGGAGTTGTTGCATGTTCATGTGGGCAGGTCAGGAGATCTCTCCTTCCATAATTGGCATGATAAATGAACAGGCTTCCGGTGTCTTGATATCAATCAGAATTGAGATTCGATTACAAGTATAGAAAAACTCAGTGATCGTTTAGAAAATAATTAATTGTATACATTAATATATGTATTATTGTTATACATAGTGACTTAAATTGTAATCTGGCATGCAATTACAGAAGTTAGCAAATATTTGTGATGTGTAATTGTACTGTATGTGCTCAGTCTAATGCTGCAGTTCTGCATGACGTCTTTGCATAGGTGTTGATGATGTAAAAGTGTTAAGATTTACCACAGCTGATAACATTCTGGTTGTGTTCACATGTGACACTTCTTTCTGAAGATCAAAAGAGAGTATTCAATATACCAGTATAGGGTCAGTATGGCTGCATTTGAAAGCTTTTCCCAAATATACTGTATAGTGATACTTACTGACTGGGTGGCATGTATATGATATATCCAGGTATTTATATGTCCCAACACAGGGATCAGAGAACACCGATTTTGTCACAGGTACAGCACAACTTGACATTCCATTGCACCTTTATGGAAAACAAAATTATTGTGTTTGTACATTATTGTGTATCGGATTCCAAGTATGTGTCCCTGAACAAGGCACTAAACCCTGTAATTAGTTCACTCTGAGTCCCTCTAGATAAGTGTAAGTGTCAGTTAAATGTAGCCCGGGAGGTGTCATTGCAACATATTTTTGTATATCGAGACAATGTGCACTCATTTTTCTAAATTGTGTACTCGTTTTACTAAATTGTGGTCTCATCGTATTAAATTGTGCACACAAGTTAGTATATTGTGCATTAGTTTTACTACATAATGCGCTCATTTTATTACATTTTGCTCTCAATTTAGTAAATTGTGTGGATGTTTTACTAAATTCTGTGCTCATTTTACTAAATAGTGCACTCATTTTACTAAATTGTGTGCTCAATTTACAAAAATTCAAATGAGATCACAATTTAGTTGAGCACACTATTTAGTAAAACGTGCACCTGATTAACTAAATTGAGAGCACAATTTAGTAAAATGACAGCATGATTTAGTAAAATGAGTGCACAATTTAGTAAAATGAGCGCACATTCTGTTGATATACACAAAACATGTCTTGCAATGACACTTCTGGGGCTCTGTACAAATTATATGTAATGTACAGATGTAAAAGTATGTGTATGATTTTCAGGTCTGCATCCTCAGGTGTGGTACCTGTCAGACATGATGCGTAGAGACTGGTGCTGGTGGCATTGGGTGTTGGAAAGCTGACTTGGGGGGCGTCCACTGCTGCAGGTGTCTCTGTTACTGCGTCCATAGCTGGCCGAGATCACCTTGATGAAACCCCACCCTATGCAATGACCCCCAGTTACAAAATATCTATTCTACAAACAGGAAGTTCCTTTTCCAGGAGCATGATTCATGTAGATGAATGCAATCTGAGCTCAATCAGGGTCAATTTCCCTGGAACACCAGTGCTCAAACTTCGGATGAACACATCTGACTAAATATAGTCTGCAACCAATGGAAATATTAAATAGGGCAAGGAAAGGTTACTGAATAGGTTTTAAAGGTACTTGAATATTCTATTGAATAATTCTATTGAATATTGTATTTGCACATTTTTTCTATTAGCAGATACAGTGCTGTATACACACCATACAAAAGTATGCTGTATACTGTACAAAAGTATATAAGGATATAAGTCAATTAGCATCATCAATAGATACAGTCTATACTCTACAAGCATTACCACAACCATGAGCATCAATAGATACAGTCTATACTCTACAGTGGCTCTCAAACATTTCACAATGAGTAGACTACCACATCGGAAAACAATTGGCTCCCCAAGTACATTAAAATACCCAATTTAACTACATATTTTACATTGTATATTCTTTTTTCCAAGAAAGACAAAAAACCTAACCTAACTAGTTTAATCTAACTTCAGTGATCGTGTCGTTAACAATGTTTTAATACATCTATTTTTAAGTGATTATATTGTCTTTATGAAAAAAACATCTTGGAGTACTCCGAAAGAGAGTCCGCGTACCACCAGTGGTACCTGTACCACAGTTTGAGAACCACTGCTCTACAAGCATTACCACAACCATGAGCATTCTGGCACAGGGCAATTCTTCCTGTAAAAAAGCATGCAATGTTTGCTCAATTTTCTTTTAAACTAACAAAAAGTTAGGCCAGTAATTTAGAGATGTTGTGTTCATATGTGTTACTGGAAGTACATTTGCAACCTAGAGCAATTCCAAGGTATTGCGTGTGTATAGCCAACGTACCGATGAGAGCCTGCCTCTGCATTGTGAAAAGAAGGCCACTCAGCAAGAGGAAGTTTCGTGTTTGTTTAAATAGGCAAGGTATCGGCATCATATTAACCAAACTCCCATAAACTGAACTCTTGGAATTAAACTGAAATGCTATCGCCACCTTAATTACCACATTAACCGACTTCCTGGAATCCAAATGTTTGCTTTATCTCAGCAAGAGCTATAAAGCTCTGAAGGTCCTTTATTTTGGTGGCTTGCTTCCTTGTGATGGCTTACAATTGTAGCCATTGTTGTTTTCGCATGCATAGATAGCAGACATAGGCATTTGTGTTAAGGAAGGGGGAAAATATTTTCAGCTCTGATTGGTTGAATGTTTTATTGTGATTACCTCAAATTGAATGAATGCATTTAGTGGTGTCCTTTATATTGCACCTGCACAGAGTGGATAAGAGAGTAGGCTACCATTCTGCAGCCTTTATACATGCAAAATGTAAATTTTGTCACTTCCAAAAATTGGGAGTTCCGGATTTTTTCCATAACTGGCTTAGAGTCCCACATTTATCATCGGTGAGAAATATGAAGAGATACAGAGGTGCAGAGGTGTAACTGAAAATAAATGTCAGGTTTGCATGAGATTACCTATCAGACATAATGCATTGAGAGTCGGATGTTTGACAGTTGGTGCATGCAAGCTGTCTGTAGGAGTGCATCTGAAATGGCATTAATAGACCCCCAAAAAAGCCAATTGAGGAAATGTGGTTTTCTTATGCAGAAAACAATTTGCTAGCACGTTTATTTATCTCAATTTGTTTTTGCATCTCTGTCAGAGTCATAAAGCTATAAAAAAAACAGTCTGTGGTTTGCCTCCTTGTGAGAGCTTACTTGCTTGGACCCAGCTGGGTAGAGTTCATACACATCAGGATAAGCACATTAGTGTGTGTGCAAAATAGGTTGATGCATACAAAATTAGTTAATTATAATTACATTAGATTATACATATGCAAGTCGATTTGTGGAAAGACTGGGACTGACATCCTACAGTTTGAGGCACATGTATGGTATGAAGGGAGCTTTGTGGATTCTTTTGTTGTTAAAGGTGCTCTAAGCAATGCAGGGTAACGTAACTTCAGTTGACTTTCAAATAAAACAGAGAGCTAGCTCGCTACTTCCTCCCCCTCCCTGCCCGTGGTGGTTCAGTGCAACTTGTATTGCATACATCTCAGCAGCTCTGTCCCTGTTCTGTTGTAGAATCACACTACAGTCTGAATATGTAATTGTATAATGGTCAACAAAGTCTTGGAAAAAATATTAATAGACAGAAATAGTGTTTGCAAATGATTTGATTATAAAACACATTTATTTGCATATACAATCTGTCATTGCCATCCCCTTTATTGTAAGATATTTATATAGTTTACATAAAATATCTGTTTCAGATGTATTCCAACAATGTAATATTTCCTGAGAGATGTACTGAATTCATTAACAATATGAATGGCATTTATTCCATTTAGAAGTTTCAAAGGATCAGTGTTGCTTTAGACCAGTGTTTCTCAAACTTTTTCAGACGAACGACCAATTAACCAATAAAAAAAGCCTCACGGACCACCTAGCTAAAAAAAAAAAGTAGACCTACTTCAACAGCATATTACACAATAGGCCTACTCACTGAACCACCTTGCTTATTGTCTTTGCACCTTGCTTATTGTGTCAGAGAATTCATATGATTTAAACTGCCATAGCTTACATAGGCAGTGTTGCAGAAATGTTTGGATTTACATACAAGTTGGTTCAATATTGCAAACAATTATTCTATATTATATTTTACCACGTCTGCTCGCGGACCACTTAGGATAGCTTGCAGACCACCAGTGGTCCCCGGACCACACTTTGAGAAACACTGCTTTAGACATACAAACATTACTATGCAGATTAATAAATTGCATTAAATATATATATTTATATACAAACACCAACAAAGTAATTTGTAACACCTGGTTTTTTTTTACATTTTGCAATACATACATTTATTTATCATATACACATTTGACTATGTTCACTGTGATGAAAAAAACCCTACATTAGAAAGAAATAGCCTGATTGTGCTGAAGTTCAATGCTCACGTTTTCACATGGTTTTTGGTTCATGTTTTTAACAATTTAATTGTGAAATCCACCAAAGCTCTCAAATTGTATATTATATTGTATGTACCGGTACAGTCCTGGATGTGCTTTGGATCCCTTTTAATAGCTTTCATCTGTCCTGGTCTACAGCGGTGTGTGGCCTTCGGTAAAGGTGATCCGGTCTCGCTGTGAAAACAAAACTACAAAAAATGAATGCATGGTCACTGACAAGCTACAGTGCCTTCATAGACCACCAGTGGACCACAGATGGAAAATACCCATGTTAGTGTACTCACATGATGGCGTGCAGCTGTATGTCACTTCTAAGTACTTATTGACACCACGGCAGGGATCAGAGAAGACAGTATTTGAAGCATTTAACTGACATGATGTCTTCCTATTGCACCTGCACAGATAGGACAGAAATGAAAATATTTAGTAGTATACTAAATAAGTCTTTGCATATCTGACACACATGTAGTTATTGAGTAGATGCTTTTATCCAAAGCAACTGACCATGCTGTACAGAAATACAAACTCTGTCTATTATTAATTGATTTGATTCGAACTGGTTTGAACTGGTCTGTCTGTCCCAAACGTATATAAGTCAGGACCACTTTGTCAAAATAGATTTATTATGACCGCCGCTAGCGAAGCGGTCATATAGGGATTGTCAAAGTTTTTTTTTTTTTTTTTTTTTTTTTCCCGTCATCTACTTCCTGAATTTTTGGTCAACGATACCGCAAAAAAAGCAGTTTTTCCTAAATAACTACCTGAACCGTGGCACCGAGGATGAAGAATCTTTTATGGTATGTTGGTCTCAAGGGCCCACATCAATCTGGCCCATAATCACTCATTTGTGATTTGCACCCCCCCGGTAAAAAATGAAAATGCAATATTATTCTGCTTTAATCGCCCCTATCTTCAGTTAAGATGTTCAGAACTGCACCAAATTTTATTTGTATGATTGACCTGGCATTATCTGGGGGTATGCTAAGTTTCGTAGAATTTCATCCATGGGGGGGTCTTAAAAAAAATAGATTATGTGTACATTTAGTGACTGTACACTCATTGGCCTGTAGATGGCGGTGCACACATATACACATGCACACACACACAGGCACCCACATACTATCGGTATTAGAACGGCCGATACATAATTACAAATTCAGTAGGATTAAAAGAAAGCCAAAATATATATTCATCATCATCATCATGGCTGCATTTCCAGTATTGGCGATAAGTAGTCGTTTGTCCACTAGATGGCGCATCGTTGCAGTGAGACGTAATTTTGTTGGAAGTTAAACGTGGGTTGGAATAACACTGGACGCTTCCTACAAGGACTATAGTTTACCGCAGAGAACGTCTAATAAGGATAGGATGATGTTCACATGAAATGTAATTCCCATTTCTTCTTGAAGCCGAAATAAATCTGAGGATGTTTATCGGACATGCTTGGTTTTTACTGCAGGTACATTAATCTTATAATATCAATAAGGACCTAGGTAATGTTACCTTTAGCGTTGGTTGAGTGATGGAGGCCAATTTGATTGATTGCATTTGTAGAAAACTATAAATGCGGTTATACCAAGCAAATTGATAGCAGCACTGTAATTGTATCTTTCGACTGTCATTTGTTGCATGTGCTACAAAAATCATTCTGTGCAATGGAAGATTTACCAACGTTACACCGGTCTGATACAGTTTTGCCTATACATGCGTGAGACTGAGACGCCTGTTTATTTTGTTTTAAGTGCGTGCAGGGTGTGAGAGGGGAATCGATGTGCTTTGATTCCAGCTTGGTAGTTGTAGTCTGTGAAATTAAAAAGCACGTGTGTGTGAAGTATCCAAACAATGACACCTTAATTTCATTATGGCTGCTTTAGCAACACACCTTAAGCTACTGTGTAGTGGGTCCCATTTAGAAGTGGCTACTTCATTCGCGCTTTCCTTGACTCATGGAGCTGCGTGAATTTTATTACAACTTTTCGCCACGATATGGCAGTTTAAGTCCGCTTGATACTGTAAGGCGTAAGCCATTGGTTTCCAAAGGAGATTTTATTTGTGTCGCCAGCATAGCCTATTGACAATTTATGTTGTAAATAGGCCTACCTTATAAGCCTACCTGTAGCTTAGGGAAGCTAACAGCTTTCTATTAGGATCTAGTGTGTTAGTTACAGTTTTGTCATAACACCCTGATGCATTTTTGCATTTAGAATAGCCAGAGCGTGAACAATATCGGGTGCCTATGGACTAGGCTGGGCGAACCCAGCCTGATCTGCCCGCTATTAATTTTTTGATTGCTTAAAAGATGGAGCTTGGTCTGGTGAAAGCCAGACTAGCCATGGACCTCAGTTACACAATGCAAGGGAACATGAATCAGTCTATATTTGCACGAACAATAACGGACAACAGCTCTTCAACTTTGGCCCGTTAAAATGTGTATGAACAGTCTAGCGACGCATTTCATCAAGGCCCATTTGGACATGTCAGTTATTTGCACCACTGGTTAGATGTAAAACAGCATTTCGTTTCAGACTACTGTTACTTAATTTGTGTATTAACAATAACGTTTCAGACTACTGTTACTTAATTTGTGCATTGACAATAAAGTATTACATGAACTAACGATGACTAAAATCTTATGTAGAAGAAGAAACATTCACAAAAAATCCATCCATCCAAAAATGACCTTTGTTTTTGATAGCTGTTGAAAACGGCATGGAACTGACAGAGATGTTTTTGTTTATAAATAAATAAATAAATAACATTATGCTGATACCTTTTGCTTTTCCCAAATACAATGTAGCCTACAGGTAAGTGACCTTTCATCAATCCAGTTGCAATGGATGAACTGCCCTACTTGTGATTGTTTAGAGATTTTAAAGGTTTTATAACAATGCTACATCTTCTTTGGCTATTCTACAATCTATTCACCTTTTCAGCACCAGTAGGCTACTTTCTGTGCAGCCGCACACACACACTCAGGCATGCCAAACAAGCATACACAAAAGTTTCAAGAGTGGGGGATGGAGTAAAATATGGAGACAAATTGAAGTGTGATTTATTTTCGCGGAACGGATGTATAGGACATATTTTGTACCGCTATGCGGTACATCTAGTTATATTTATATTACTGTAAACCATACCACTTTCTTAACTGTATAGTACTGTCTACACTGCACTATATGTCATATACTGTTACTGTACCACCTGTCTATATCACTTTGCACTTTTCTGTTTTTTATTTGCACTTCTGGTTAGACACAAACTGCATTTCATTTTATCTGTACTTGTACTCTGCACAATGATAATAAAGTTATTCTGTAAGAGCAAGTGATCATAAACTGATCAGCTGAGTGATCAGCTGGACAGTCAGATGATTGGTTAGTTACTAGTAAACTCCAAGAGGCTGCCCAGAACTAGTGATGGGGACGAGACCGCCTATGCCGAGTCCGAGTCAAGACCGAGTCTTTGAAGGGTCGAGACCGAGTCGAGACCGAGTCTGTTGGTTTTCAAATACAGTCGAGTCCGAGTCAAGACCGAGTCTTTGAAGAAGCAAGTCCGAGTCGAGACCGAGTCCTTTAGGAGTCGAGACCGATTCGAGACCAAGACCATAAAAAAATTTCAGTTTTAATATTCATAATTAATATTTAATATTTATTAAAGATTATTAACTGGGGTGATAATTTAATATCACCCCAGTTAATAATCAACAGTTAGGCCTACAGACTAAGCTAGATTGGGAATTGTTTAGAGGAGCAGTCTTAACGTCTTAATATGGACTATGCTGACCTACAGACACTCACCGGCAGCAGAGCCATAGAGATAAATAAACGGCTCTGACGGCAATATCTTTGCATTGCACCATGGGATGTCATTTTCAAATAATGCCGGTCAACATTGCATTTTATTATTATTGTTGTTATGTGTTGTCTGTTTTTTATATGAACATAAAAAATGCGTTGGTCTCGAGGACTCGGTCTGAAATTACGAGTCCTTCTCCTCCCACTGTGGTCCGAGACCGAGTCAAGACCGAGTCTTTGAAGGAACGAGTCCGAGACGAGACCGAGAAAGCAGAAATTGGTCTCGAGACCGGACTCGAGTCCGAGACCGGACTCGAGTACTACATCACTACCCAGAACTTTGTGGCCGGCCTGAACTAACGCTAGGCTCCATATCAATATCAATGTCCCTGGTGTTGTTAGCAACTTTCTCTACCAGTTGAGCCAAGGCAATAGCCTTGCCTTTGACTGATGTGACTAGCCTATTTGTCTGAATTACTAAAATACTCTGACCTGCCGCGTAGGTAGTCTGTTTGAGAGTGATAACAGTTGGGAGTTGTTGCATGTTCATGTGGGCAGGTCAGGAGATCTCTCCTTCCATAATTGGCATGATGAATGAACAGGCTTCCGGTGTCTTGGTATCAATCGGAATTGAGATTTGATTACAAGTATAGAAAAACTCAGTGATCATTTAGAAAATAATTAATTACATGAATATATGTATTATTGTTATACATAGTGACTTATATGTAATCTGGCATGCAATTACAGAAGTTAGCAAATAATTGTGATGTGTAATTGTACTGTATGTGCTCAGTCTAATGCTGCAGTTCTGCATGAAGTCTTTGCATAGGTGTTGATGATGTAAAAGTGTTAAGATTTACCACAGCTGATAACATTCTGGTTGTGTTCACATGTGACACTTCTTTCTGAAGATCAAAAGAGAGTCTATTCAATATACCAGTATAGTGGTCAGTATGGCTGCATTTGAAAGCTTTTCCCAAATATATAGTGATACTTACTGGCTGGGTGGCATGTATATGATATATCCAGGTATTTATATGTCCCAACACAGGGATCAGAGAACACCGAGTTTGTCACAGGTACAGCACAACTTGACATTCCATTGCACCTATATGGAAAACAAAATTATTGTGTGTGTACATTATTGTGTATCGGATTCCAAGTATGTGTCCCTGAACAAGGCACTAAACCCAGTAATTAGTTCACTCTGAGTCCCTCTAGATAAGTGTAAGTGTCAGTTAACTGTAGCCTGGGAGGTGTCATTGCAATATATTTTTGTATATCGAGACAATGTGCACTCATTTTTCTAAATTGTGTACTCGTTTTACTAAATTGTGGTCTCATCGTATTAAATTGTGCACACAAGTTAGTATATTGTGCATTAGTTTTACTACATAATGCGCTCATTTTATTACATTTTGCTCTCAATTTAGTAAATTGTGTGGATGTTTTACTAAATTCTGTGCTCATTTTACTAAATAGTGCACTCATTTTACTAAATTGTGTGCTCAATTTACACAAATTCAAATGAGATCACAATTTAGTTGAGCACACTATTTAGTAAAACGTGCACCTGATTAATAAATTAAGAGCACAATTTAGTAAAATGACAGCATGATTTAGTAAAATGAGTGCACAATTTAGTAAAATGAGCGAATATTCTGTTGATATACACAAAACATGTCTTGCAATGACACTTCTGGGGCTCTGTACAAATTATATGTAATGTACAAATGTAAAAGTATGTGTATGATTTTCAGGTCTGCGTCCTCAGGTGTGGTACCTGTCAGACATGATGCGTAGAGACTGGTGCTGGTGGCATTGGGTGTTGGAAAGCTGACTTGGGGGGCGTCCACTGCTGCAGGTGTCTCTGTTACTGCGTCCATAGCTGGCCGAGATCACCTTGATGAAACCCCACCCTATGCAATAACCCCCAGTTACAAAATATCTATTCTACAAACAGGAAGTTCCTTTTCCAGGAACATGATTCATGTAGCATGATGAATGCAATCTGAGCTCAATCAGGGTCAATTTCCCTGGAACACCAGTGCTCAAACTTCGGATGAACACATCTGACTAAATATAGTTTGCAACCAATGGAAATATTAAATAGGGCAAGAAAAAGTTACTGAATAGGTTTAAAGGTACTTCAATATTCTATTGAATAATTCTATTGAATATTGTATTTGCACATTTTTTCTATTAGCAGATACAGTGCTGTATACACACCACAGGAGAGATGCCCCGTCTCACCCTCACATTCAGCATACCTCTTGCCCTCTATACCTGAAAAACAAGAAAAAGCAACTTGGAGGATGGATATGGACAAAAAAATCTTGGTAACACTTTACTTGATGGGTGAGTTCATAACACATTCATAGCAGCTGGCATAAACTGCACATAAAGCATTCATGACTGTTTCATGAGACATGACTCAACATGCGATTGTTAGACTTTTATTTTGACAAGTTGTTGTCGTTCTGTCTTCCACATTCATGAAAGGTTTGGTATGAATGTTAAGTCATGTCTCATGAAACAGTCATGAATGCTTTATGTGCAGTTTATGACAGCTGCTATGAATGTTTTATGAACCCACCCGTCAAGTAAAGTGTTACCAAAATCTTTAAATAAAATAAGCATCAATAATAAGACAAATGCAATGCTTTACCATTATGGCACAGGACAATAAGTGCTGGGAAAAAAACAGACAAAGTTACTTTTTTCCTGTTTACATCTTGAAAAATAATAAACAATCCAACAAATAAGTAAATGATACAGCATGTATTGATACAGTCACATGGGGCTAGTGAGTTCCACTATTTTTACAAGTACATCTGCAACCCATGCACTTCCAAACATTGGTTGGCAACATACCGATGAGCCTGATGAATGTCTGTCCCTGCATTGCAAGAAGTACTGAGCAGGAGGACGTTTCTGATCTTTTAAATAGGCAAGGCACAAGCCTCTTATCAGGCTATCATAAACGGGACTCCTAGCTAAATACTATCCCCGCCATATGAACAGACCTCCTGGAAACCACCAGGAAGCTGTTCTTAATACACTCATTTTCTATGACTGCATTGTGATCACTGACATTTAATTTATTTGGAAGTGTATCCTATAATCAATGGCTTTGATAGAACTTCAGCCAGAAAAAAAAAAGTTATGATCTAGTTTATTAATCTTAAACTTTATCTCTGTCAGAGCCATAAACCTCTGAATACTTTTTATTTTTGTTGTTTGCTTCCTTCTGATAGCTTATGCACGTGCAGGCTTTGCTGTCACGTGTTGATAACACATGTTGATAAGGACTTTGATATAGGCAACTGTGTTGAGGGAAACAGGAAACAATATGTTCAACTCTGTCTAATGATCAGCAAAGAGGCACAAAGAGACAAAATGAGGGTGAATGATAATCTGATGGATAGATGGATGGATGGATAGATAGATTGATTGATTGATCGATCCAATGATTCTTATTATTATTTCACTTACCACTTTTTCCGTACGCAATTTCTCAGTTAAAACTTAGAAACTTCGTTCAAACTTTGTAACGTAGGTCTTCAAACGGACCAGGTTGCTATGTCTTTTCAACTGTAACTTTTATACTTTTTAAACTATTAAGTAAAAACTTTTTTAAAATCCCCATAGACTTAACATTGTGATTGTGACATCACAATACGGCCATTAAGCAATTAGAATCCTATGCCAGGTGTGCAGGCCACCTGCAGTAACTGCCAGTCTCAGGCTTTAAGCATACAAACTAGCTGTCTATCAACAACTTTTAAACAATTTACATTCAACTTTTAAACGGTCTACTTTTAAACTATCATTAAACTGTCTATCTATTAAACTAGCTGTCTATCAACAACTTTTAAACTATCTACATTCAACTTTTAAACTTTTAAACTATCTACATTCAACTTTTAAACAGACAACTTTTAAACTACATTCAACTTTTAAATGGTCTACTTTTAAACTATCAACTTTTATCAAGCTATGCATATCAACATCCATTAAACTATCTATCTATTAACCCTTAAAGGAGTACCGTCACACTGGTGTGACGGGAATGTTGAGAAATGAACGTTCTAAAGAATATCTGGGTTCATTGAATTCAACATAGAATTTTAGAACCTTCAATTGTTGCGGAACTTAGAACGTTCAAAAACCTACACCTTTAAGGGTTAAATAGCTGTCTACCAACAACTTTTAAACTATCTACATTCAACTTTTAAACTGTCTACTTTTAAACTATTTACTTTTATTAAGCTATGCAACCACCATGCATGCATGCACAACTGCCAGTCTCAGGCTTTAAGCATACAGTCGGACTCTCTTAAGACTACACATCCTGTTCAACTGTTTCCTCTGCCCAAAACTGTTTCAAAATAAAAGTTCTCACTACAATAATTCACTGTTAAACAATTTAACCCTTTAAACTACTGAACTTTTTAACTGTTCAGCCATTGTAACTGTCACATATCATCAACTATGACTCCTACCCACTGTAGCTAGTTAGTATAATAAACATTGTTAGCCTAGTTAACATTGCTAACATAGTTAGCATTTTTAACATTTTTAGCAAAACTGCTAGAAAACATTAGCTAAGTTAGCTAAGTAGCATGGTTAGCATAGTTAACATTGTTAACATAGTTAGCATTTTTAGCAAAACTGCTAGAAAACATTAGCTAAGTTAGCTAGGTAGCATGGTTAACATAGTTACCGTTGTTAACATTTATAGCAAAACTGCTAGAAAACATTAGCTAAGTTACATGGTTAGCATAGTTAAGATTATTAGCATAGTTAACATTGTTACCATCACTACTAGCAAACATTAGAGCCATTCTTACTTTTGGATATCGTCACCTATACACAGCCATTAAACTATTGAAATATCAACATTCATTAAACTTTCAGTCTGTGAACAACTTTTAAACTATTTACATTCAACTTTTAAACGGTCTACTTTTAAACTATCATTACATTATCTATCTATTAAACTAGCTGTCTATCAACAACTTTTAAACTATCTACATTCAACTTTTAAACAGTCTACTTTTAAACTATCAACTTTTATTAAGCTATGCAACCACCATGTCTGTCCTAGCATCACCGTAGTAACCATCTCTGTATTATTTATTTTAACTATACAAAAATATCACAACTTTTGCATTTTCATGCACTGGTAATTCCTTGGAATTGCATTTATAGTTATTTTTATAACCTTTTCTTTTTAACTTTTCAAGAATGAATGTGACTCCACTTAGCGTACAGACATGTTGAAATAACCGTTCTGAAGGTCTGGAGTGGGGCAAGAGAGTTTATACTTTTTGAGAAATAGGGGATTAAAAATGTTAAAAAGCTAATTTTCCCCCATAGACTTGAATGGCTGTGATGTCATGATGGCCTAAAGCCAGCTGCGCTCGTTAAACTCCCAGAGTAGTTCCCAGGCTAATCAGAACACTGGCACAGGTGTCACCTGTGAATCCAACTGTCTCAGGTTCTAATGCATACAATCTGGCGCTCCCTAAAACTACACATCCTGTTTAAGTGTTTCCCGTGTGTCAAAATAAAAGTCACAGCCATTTCTCATGCTTTGCGCATAATATCTCCAGAACGGCTTGACGCATATGCTTCCAATTTGGTACAAGTGTTTGTATGGACTCAAAGAGTTTGATGTTGGAGGTCAAAGGTCAAGGTCAATAACACCTTGAGTGTTATATCTCAAAAAGTTTTTTTGGTACGAGGGTTTGTATGAACTCAAAGATTAAGTGATTCAATGGGTTTTTTTTTCCAGGAATCTCCCCACCAACATTAAGCCAGCAGCTTTCCATCCACTATTGTAATTCCTCTGGCATTATATTATATATTTATATATTTATAGTATAATTTCATATTTTATTGTAGCGTCTTGGTGGTTTTCAGGTATCATTAATTGGGCCTCCAAACAAAATAATATTATGTAACAATGCAACCAGACACTACAATAAAGTAGCCTAACCAACTGTCATCAACTGAACTCATGGCAAAATCCTATCACCACCTTAATAACCGACTTCCTGAAATCCAAATGTTGAGCGATAAAGCTCTGGAAGTCCATTATTTTTGTGGCTTGCTTCCTCGTGATAGCTTTCAATTGTTGCCTTTGTTGTTGTCACATACATAGTACATAGCAGAACTTTGACAACTAATGGACTTGGACATAGGCATTTGTGTTAAGGAAAATAGGGGGAAGATATTTTCAGCCCTGATCTGTATCTCTGTCAGAGCCATAAAGCAAAAAAAACATTCTGTGGTTTGCATCCTTGTGATAGCTTACACATGTTGGCTTTGCGAACACATGTTACCGGATCTTTGATTAATAAAAGACTTTCAGAAAAAGAAGAAAAACATATTTCACGCTATTTTTTTCCTTTTACATTCAATTAAATGTTATTTATACAGTGCCATAACATATGAATGTGTTCACATCTTGAGCCCAATTTTTAACTTGAACACCTAGATCAAACACAAGGCAACAGGTCAAGAAAGACAGGGGCCTATTTGCTTGGAGCCAGCTGGGTAGATATGAATTCATATACATCAGGATAAGCAGTAGCACATTAGCGTGTGTGCAATATAGGTTGATACAAAATTAGTTAATTTTACATTAGATTATAAATATGCAAGTAGATTTGTGGAAAGACTGGGATGGCATCATTCGGTATATTTTGAGGCACAGGTATTATGGTATGGAAGGTGCTTTGTGGATTTTTTTGTAGTCATTGTCTGATCAAAACGTCCTATAGCCATATACATTTCCTGATATTTTTTTTTCTTTTCATGTTGAATACTTTTTTTCTTCCCACTGTACAATGAAGCTTATAATATTGTTTATACAGCACATTCACTGGACAGAAGTATATATTTAAAGTATTCATAGTTCCCGGATATTGGAAGGGCCCCGCAAACTGTTACATAAAGCATAATTTGAAATCTATATTGACCTCTCTCTAACCGTCACCACGGTCTTACTGTGAATGATGCCATCCTGGCACCTGTTCCGAGACCATAATGTCAACAATGTCATGTGACTGACCTCTGGAGGCTGAACCCACAGCATAAAGCGTTACAGGGTGAGACGCCTCTTCCTCTTTTCCTTCCTCGCCTCGATTCTGAGACCGGTAAGTTCGAAAAGTTGTGGGTTCTAATCCGTCACGTTGTTGTGCAGGCGCCTTGAGCCCCCGAGGATTGTTTAACGACCCCCTTTGTTGTATCAGCGAGTAGCTTAGGCTGCATCGCGTTTCAGTTGTGCTAACTTTTACTGCCTATGTCACTACAGGTGCAAGTTAAAATTACGTTGAACACTTCAAAATAGCCTTTATCGTGTTGCAAGAGAATGCCAAAACCACGGTAAGAATTTTTGGTTTCTCCTATTAAGTTTGTTGCCGTCTGTAGGCGGCTGGGCTGAGAGGCTGGGCTGAGAGGGACCGGTGGAGAGGGAATTGGCAGTCTTGACCCCCCTTGGACCAACCAGGGTTACCACTGATCCCCACTGCCCTAGCAGGGAGTGTGACAAGACTGATCGCCTGACTTGTAGGACCTACAATGCTGCTGTGCGTGCTGCCCGCTCAGGCAATGCCCTAGCAGTCCTTTTAGCGGCTATTAGAAAGACTGTTAGTGCATGTGACCAGGATACCAGAGATCTGGTTGATGCGGCCTTGTCCACTCATGCCCAGTTGACCCGAGACATAGGGGCAGCTATGTCCTCGGCTATTCTGACTCGCAGGCAGATCTGGTTGGCCCAGACATCCCTCCCTGAGAACATCAAAAGGGAACTCACTAATATGCCCGTGGAGCCTGCTAGTGTATTCCACTCTAGCTCGCATAGCTTGCTGGATAAGGCTCAGCACTCACTGCGCACTCGTGAGACTGTCCAGAGGACGTTTCGGCGCCCTGAGATTAGAACAGCTAGCCGACAGCACTCATATCCTGCTTTCAGGGTCCCTCAGGAGCCCTGGATGGGTAATGTGCAACATAACTAGAAGAGCTGCTCAGGCTAGGCCTCCCCCCAAGGACCCAAGGGGGTCATACATAGCATTTGTGGTACAGCTGCCGAGATGCACTCCCAGCTATGCCTGGACAGCTGGGAGAGAGAGACTTCGGACCCCTGGGTACTGGAAACTGTGGCAAGGGGTTACCGGCTCCAGTTCCGGCAGCGACCCCCACCCTTTTCTGTGGTCCGTGTGACCAAAGTGAAGGACCCAGTCCAGGCAAATACCTTGGCAAAGGAAATTGCAACATTGCTCCAAAAGGACGCCATTGCCAAAGTAAGTGCCAGCGAACAGCAGGCTGGCTATTATTCAGCATATTTCCTCGTCCCCAAGAAGGACGGTGGGCTGCGCCCCATTTTAGACCTGCGTCGCCTCAATACTTACATCAAGGTTTTACCCTTCAAGATGCTGCACACAAGGCACATCCTCGAGTCCGTAGAATACGGCGAGTGGTTCACCACCATAGACTTGAAGGATGCATACTTCCATGAGCCGCGAGCATTGGAAGTTCCTGCGGTTTGCCTTTCAAGGCCAAGCCTACGAGTTCAAAGTCCTCCCGGTTGGATACTCTCTCTCCCCAAGGGTATTTACCAGGGTGGTCGCAGCCGCCTTGGCGCCACTTCAAAGAAAGGGGATAAAGATCATGCCCTATCTAGACGACTGGCTGCTCTGTGCTCCATCTCGCGAGCAAGTCGTACTGGATACGGAAACTGTGCTGTCTCACATTCAGTCTCTGGGCTTCAAGGTCAACTTGACCAAGTGCAACCTGACCCCAAGACAGGAAACCACCTTTCTAGGGCTCCAGCTGAACTCGCTCACAATGAGGGCATCTCTTACCCCTCACAGAGTAGCCAAGATTTTGGCAGCCCTTGGCACTTTTCACCGGGGCAAGCATGTGAAATTGCTTCACCTCCAGAGGTTACTGGGGAAACTCCTTTGTTGGGCATTCCCGCATCTGGCCTCTCTGAAGGCAATTTACATTCCCGGGGTCCAGAACCAGGCAGCAGATCTCCTGTCCCGGTCCGGACCTCCCCCGGGAGAGGCTCCACACAGAGGTGGTGGAAAGTTTGTGGGCACGCTTTGGCGTAACCCAGGCGGATCTATTTGCATCAGGGGAAACGACCCATTGCCAGACGTGGTACTCCCTCAGGCATCCGGTCGGCCCGCTTGGGCTGGATGCACTGTCTCACAAGTGGCCGGACGGATTGCTATACGCCTTTCCCCCGCTGCCCTTGATCCCGCATGTACTGAGCAGAATTTCTCGGGGACACTACAGAGTTCTGTTGGTGGCCCCACATTGGCCCGCGAGACATTGGTTCCCAGCTCTACTTCGTCTTGTGAAGGGCCAGCCTTGGCCTCTGCCACTCAGAGCAGACCTTTTGTCGCAGGTGGGGGGCCAGATTTGGCATCCCAGGCCGACAGTTCTACAACTCTGGGCCTGGCCGCTCCTCAGTCCTTGCCTTTGGAATTGAATGAGGCGGTCTTGGAGACCAATGGTAATGCCAGGGCACCCTCCACCCGTATGAACTATCAGCAGAAATGGAGTTTTTTCTCTGGATGGTGTCAAGGTCAGGGGCAAGACCCCAAAACCTGTCAAGTGGCTCTAGTGCTCCTCTTTCTCCAGTCTCTCTTGGATGCTGGGAGGGCAGCCAACACTTTGAGGGTCTACACGGCAGCTATATCTGCATTTCATGCAGCCAGTAGACGGTCTTTCTGTTGGGAAACTCCCGATGGTGTCCCAAGGGTGCTAAGCGCCTGCGTCCAGGCAGATCATTGCGCGCTCCATCTTGGGACCTCCCCCTAGTGTTGAGATCTTTGACTGTGGCTCCGTATAAACCTTTGAAGCGGTCGGAGCTGAAATATCTGACTCATAAGACTGTGTTTCTCTTAGCCATGTGTTCTGCTAAGAGGGTGAGCGAACTGCATGCCTTGTCTGTGAGTGCAGAATGCATGAGGTGGAAACCAGAGGATATGGGCGTGTCTCTCTGGCCTAACCCCTTTTTTCTACCTAAGGTGTTGACCCCTCAATCAGTTAACCAGGCTATTGAACTGGAGGCATTCCATCCTGAGCTGGTTGACCAGTCGGAGGTGGCTCCTGATTCCCAGTGCCCAGTTAGGGCTCTGAAGGCTTATCTTGAGCGCACCAGGCAGCAGAGGCAAACTCACACACAGATGTTTGTGTGCTATGGAGGTCGACAGTCTGGCCAGCCAGTGTCCAAGCAGCGCCTATCTCACTGGCTGGTGGACACCATCTCTCAGGCTTACTCTGGACAAGGTTTTCCAATCCCAGAGGGTCTGGTGGCTCACTCCACACGCAGCATGGCCACATCCTGGGCTGCTTTGAAGGGAGTTGCTATTAATGATCTATGTGCTGCCGCGGCCTGGAGTACTCCTTGTACCTTTGCCAGGTTTTATCGGGTTAACGTGACCTCTAATACTGTTGGCTCCACTGTTCTTAGAGCTGCTTCTGAGCAGATGGGCCCCTTGTGACACTGTTGGTACTAGGCATCCACAGTAAGACCGTGGTGACGGTCAGAGAGAGGTCGATATAGATCGTAAGTTATGTCCATAACTATGGATCTATGAGACCGAATGATGACCGTCACCATCTCTTGTCACTCGGGACGAATGCGAGGCGTTCAAGACAAGAGGAAGAGGCGTCTCACCCGGTAATGCTTTATGCTGCGGGTTCAGCCTCCAGAGGTCAGTCACATGACATTGTTGACATTATGGTCTCGGAACAGGTGCCAGGATGGCATCATTCACAGTAAGACCGTGGTGACGGTCATCGTTCAATCTCATAGATCCATAGTTATGGACATAACTTACGTTCCATTAACTTGCATTGTATTTAACACAGTGGCCACGTGTGGTGCAACATGGTATTACAAGGGAGCCAGGTTTACATCTAGACAACCTGATTGGCTGCATCATGTATAAACTCACATAAAGTGTGTTTTATGAAAAACAAGCCCTCAAATTGTATATTATATTGTATGTACAGTCCTGGATGTGCCTTGGATCCCTTTTAATAGCTTTCATTAGACTATCTGTGCTGGTCTACAGCGGTGTGTGGCCTTCAGTAAAGGTGATCTGCTCTCTCTGTGAAAAAAGAAGGATGTAAACATGGGACCTAGTTCAGATCAACACAAACCTGATGTGTTGTGTGAGGTGACAAAAATAATTCCAAACAAAACTACAAAACATGAATGCATGGTCACTGACAAGCTACAGTGCCTTCATAGACCACCAGTGGGCCACAGATGAGAAATACCCACGTTAGTGTACTTACACGATTGCGTGCAGCTGTATGTCACTTCCAGGTACTTATTGACACCATGGCAGGGATCAGAGAAGACCGCATTTGAAGCATGTAACTGACATGATTTCTTCCCATTGCACCTGCACAGATATGACAGAAACAAAAATCTTTTTTAGTCTTTCCATTTCTGACAGAAATGCAGGCAGCATTTTGCATGAAACCTTGTTATATTTGCAGCCATTAAGCAGATGCTTTTATCCAAAGCAACTGACAAAGTTGTACAGAAATACAGACTTTGTCTATTAGTCTAAATGATTCATGGATTGTTTGATAGTCTGTCTGTCCCAACTGTATTGACAAGACCACTTTGTCAAAATAGTTTTATTACTATTTGCACATGGTTACATTTTGCAGTATGGCTCTGTTCTGGGAGTCTCCTGCCCTTCCATGTGCAAACAAGGAAAGACTAAGACAAGGAGAGCAGCAAGATAAACCCACCATAGGGTACAGAACAGAGCAGGCATCAGTGACAACAACTGGACATTGATAAATCAAATGACTGTATGAGGAGGAGATGTGGTGGAGGTGGGTTGCAAAGAGGCTTGTAGAGAAAGTGAGTAGGCAGGCTATAAGGTAGCTTAAGGCACCCTGAATGATCTCCACAAATATAAGAGTACCCGGCTGTTGTCAGCAACTTTTTCTACCAGTTGAGTCATGGCAGTGGTCAATTGCCTTTGACTGATGTGGCTATTTGTCAGTTGGAATTGAAAGACTCTAACCTGCCGCGTAGGTTGTCCGTTTGAGAGTGATAACAGTGGGAGGTCTTTGCCAGTTTATGGGGGCAGGTCAGGCGATCTCTCCTTCCATAGTTGGCGTGATGAATGAACAGGCTTCCCTTGGCTTGAGATCAATTATCAAGTATAGAAAAACTCAGTGATCATTTAGAAAATAATTAATTGTATACATGATTATTAGTGTTGTTATTGACATATGACTTCTGTATATGTAACCGTTATGTATAATTACAGAACATCTGTGATGTGCAGATATACTGTATGCCCTCATTGCCTAATGCAGTCATTTCTCTGTGACTTGATTGTATGTACAGTACAACTGTAGGCGTTGGTGTAAAAGTGTTGAGATTTACCACAGCTGATAGCATTCTGGTTGTTTTCACATGTGACACTTCTTTCTGAAAATCAAAAGAGAGTCTATTTAGTACAACAAATAAGTATAGCGGGTCAGTATGCCTGCATTTGAAAGCTTTTTTATTTCAAATATATAGTGACACTTACTGACTGAGTGGCATGTATAAGATAAATCCAGGTATTTATATGTCCCTGGACAGGGATCATAGAACACAGAGTTTTCCACAGGTACAGCACAACTTGACATTCCATTGCACCTATTGAAAACAACAAAAAATGTTTTAGTATGTTGTGTGTACATTAATGTGTATCGCATTCCAGGTATGTACCCCTGAGCAAGGCACTCAACTCTATCATTAGTTCACAGTGAGTCAATCTAGATAAGTGTGAGTGTCAGTTAAATGTAGCCCGGGAGGTGTCATTGTAAGTTTTTTTGTATATTGGAAAAATTGAAATTTTTCTAAATTGTGCGCTCCTTTAACTAAATCGTGGTCTCATTTTTTTAGATTGTGCGCATAATTTAGTATATTGTGCATTAGTTTTATTACATAGTGTTCTCATTTTACTTAATTTCGTTCTCAATTTAGTAAATTGTGTGCACATTTTACTAAATTGTGCACTCATTCAAAATGAGAGCACAATTTAGTAAAATTAAAGCATGATTTAGTAAAATGAGCACACAATTTAGTGAAATGAGCACACATTCTGTGGATATACACAAACACAAAAATCTTGCAATGACACTTCTGGGGCTCCGTATAAATGATATATAATGTAAACATTAGTATCTGTATGATTTTCAGGTCTGCATCCTCAGGTGTGGTACCTGTCAGACATGATGCGTAGAGACTTCTGCTGGTGGCATTTGGTGTTGGAAAGCTGACTTGGGGGGCGTCCACTGCTGCAGGTGTCTCTGTTGCTGCGTCCATAGCTGGCCCAGTTCACCTTGATGAAACCCAACCCTGTGCAAAGACCCCCAGTTACAAAATATCTATTCCACAAACAGGAAGGTCCTTTTCCAGGAACATGATTCTTGTAGCATGATGAATGCAATCTGAGTTCATGGGTTCAATTTCCCTGCAACACCAGTGCTCAAATGTATCGAGCTCAAGTTACTTTCGATGACTACAGCTGACTAGAGGTCATCTGCAACCAATGGAAATATTAAATAGGGCAAGGGAAGGTTACTGAATAGGTTTTAAAGGTACTTGAATATTCTATTGAATAATTTTATTGAATAATTCTATTGAATATTGTATTTGCATGTTTTTTTCTATTAGCAGATATAGTGCTGTATACATACCACAGGAGAGTTGTACCGTGTGTGTGTGTGTGTGTGTGTGTGCGCATGCGCAAGTGCAATGGGTGGGAAGGTGAGGGGAATTAGAGGCCAAAGGCCTCAGTGAAGAGATGTGTTTTGAGAAGATTTTTGAACAGGCCCATAAAAGAGGCACAGCGGATGTGAAGGGGGAGTTGGTTCCAGAGAGTTGGGGCGGAGACACAGAAGGCCCTGTCCCCAATGGTCTTGTCTGGTGCGGGGTATAGCCAGCTGGTCCTTGTAGGAGGACCAGAGGGACCGCAGAGGGGTGTAGTAGGTCAGAAAGGTATTTAGGGGCCAGAGCATGGAGGGACTTGTAAGTGAGAAGCAGGATTTTGTAGATGATGTGGAACTTGACTAGTAACCAATGGAGCTGCATGAGAGTGGGGGTAATGTGCTGCCAGGGCTTAGTGCCTGTCGGATAGTGAGGGACGTAATCTTGAGATGTTTTTTAAGTGATAGAAAGCAGCTTTCATGGTGTTTTTAATGTGGGAATGGAATGACAGGGTAGAGTCCAGAATGATGGCAAGGTTGAGGACTTCAGGGGATGGAGCAATGGAACACCCATCCACATTCAGAGAAGATCCCCAATCTTCTTGAGCAGTGGCTTAGGAGCCACCACCTTGAGCTCAGTTTTATTGCTATTCAGTTTGAGAAGATTAGAGGTCATCCAGGTTTTAAGTTCTTGCAGACAGTTGACAAGTAGTCCAACTGGGAGCTGAGTTGAGGGTGCTGATGTACAGTTGGGTGTCATCAGCGTAGCAGTGGAAGTTGAGACCGTGGTGACGTATAATTTGACCCAGGGGGAGAATGTATATGGTGAAGAGGAGAGGGCCAAGCACAGATCACTGATCCCAGATGAAGACACAGAGGCAGGAATTGTGTTTAGGTATTAATAACAGGACCAAACACAAGCAGTCAGCTGTCTTACTCTTGTAGACAAGAATTTGTGAAATCAACAATAGTATTCACAAAATAAATGTAGCCTCGCTACTCAGGAAAAGGGAAAACACAAAAGTTCCAGTGAAAGTCCAGGTAATAATCCAGGTCAGAAAATCCACAAAACGACTGGCAGGAATCAAATCTAAAGAAAATAACCAAAATAATCCAAAAACACAATAGGAGTAATCCATGTGAAACAGCCTCCAATAGATATGGCAAGTATGATAACTCGTGTACAGGTGTACAGGTGGGCATGGGAAATAATATATGGAACGGATGGCATGGCATGGCATGGCATGGCACAGGACAAACAAAGGCAGACAGAGCAGAGAGCAGATGAGAGCAGGCAAGTGCAGGCAAGAGCAAAACACGGGTCACGACCGAGAGGGGCTGGGCTGGATTGTGACAGTACCCCTCTTCTTACAGACGCCTCCAGGCGTCCCAGGCAAAGCAAAAGGGTGGTTCCTGGATTAGCAAGAGCATCTGTGACATCCCCGGATGGCAAGCAGGGAGAGAGCCACGGCCCCACTGGAGCACCTGTGACCTTAGAGAAAGAGGTACAAAGGTTCTGGACTGTGAGTTCAATGTCAAGTCAGACTGCGGCAACCAAGCAATGGTCTGGGAGAATGTCTGTCTGGCGATCAGGACAGAATTGCCTTGAGTGGGCATCGGGCTTGATGTTCTTTGACCCAGGTCTGTAAGAGAGCACAAAATTAAATCTTGAGAAAAAACAAAGACCACTTGGCCTGGCGAGAGTTAAGGCGCTTGGCTGACCTGAGATAGGCCTACTCAAGTTTTGTAGTCGGTCCACACGAGAAATGGGAAATGAGCCACTGCCTCCATTCTTCAAGAGCCAGCTTGATCGCTATTAAAGAGCTCTATCTCCGATGCCGTAGCTGCATTCTGAAGGAGTCAAGTAGTGCGCAAATAGCGCACATGGATGCAGCCGACTTTTGCTCTCTGAAACCTGACTTTTACATTTCTGATTGTAATTTCATGTATCTAAAGAGCCCAAGATTGAAACGATCGAAACAGTAACGTTAGAGTAGACACTGAGTAGCCTACTTGTCTAATAGATATTTTATTTGTCCACTGCCATTTTCCTTTGTTTTCTCTAGAATATACAAATGGGCTTCTGTCTCCATTTTAAAAATGTAAATTTCTGTGAATGCTACTTTTGCAATCTTTTTGTTTAATTTAGGCTTACGCCTTGTGTAGACTGCATCTCTTATAGCTGAATGGGGACATTAGATTTTGTTTCAGCCAGAATAATATTTTTATGATCTAGTTTATTAATCTTAAACTTTATCTCTGTCAGAGCCATAAACCTCTGAATACTCTTTATTTTTGTTGTTTGCTTCCTTCTGATAGCTTATGCACGTGCAGGCTTTGCTGTCACATGTTGATAACACTAAAGGACTTTGATATAGGCATCTGTGTTGAAGGAAACAGGAAACAATATGTCCATAGACTTGAATGGAGGCTGATATGTCATAATGGCCTAAAGCCAGCTGCGCTCGTTAAGCTCCCAGAGTAGTTTCCGTGCTAATCAGAACACTGGCACAGGTGTCACCTGTGAATCCAACTGTCTCAGCTTCTTAGCATACAATCTGGCTCTCCCTGAACTACATATCCTGTTTAAGGCTACGTTTATACGGTGATGATGAAAAGAGAAGACGCAGAAGTGGCGTCTCGTCTTCATTTTTTTATTCGCGTTTAGACGAGCATTCTCAGGGGGAAACCTTTGTTTATATGAAGCATGGCGCACGCGCATTTCTCCCAGGCTTGTGCAAAATTCCGAATTTTAGAATGGATCTCCATTCAATTCACGAATTGGAATTTGAATTGAATTGGCTCCGCCCCACAGGAAGTTGAATTTGAATTGGAATTGGAATGACAGGAAGTGGAATTAAATTCATGGCAATTCAAAGCAACTCCACAGTCACACAACAGGAAAAATGTGTTGAATCTCACATGCATTCAGTTTTGGGGAAAGTTACTTTGCACTATAAAATTGAATAGCTACAGTTCCGAAATAATATAACACACTGTATTCTTACTTAAAATGTTTAGTTAGTATAACACAGTTTTTGTCTTTTGTTGATTATGTTGATTTTGGAGATTACTTGGCTAAAAGGAGTAATTTAATGTTAAGGTGGAAAAGTGAACATGATCATTTAAATCAAGTAAACTATACTTGAATTGCTTAAGTTTTGCTACACTGTGAAGTTAGTTAGTTAGTTAACCTTACTTAACCTGTTAGTTAACCTTAGTTTAAAAACCAATTGCCTTGAAATTACAGACTAATCTGGAATAGGAATTCCAAGTTGTGCAAACAAATGCTTACTTTGTGTAGTACACTTACACTAAGGAGAATTCCTATTTAACCTAACTTGGTCATCACAAGTAAAGTATATTGTGTATTAAACACAAGGTGTGCTAACTGATGTTGCATTTCCAGAATGCCACCTCCCTGGCCCACATATTTGTAAAGATATCACATATTAATCCTTACTGAAATTCAATCTTAAATTACAATAAAGTGACAGTGACACGGTTATATATACTGTTGGTGTGTAATTTATGTGGATGCATCGCACCATCAAGTAGATGACTATCCAAAACACTCTAATGCTGTCGGTAGAACATAAGCAACATGTTACATTTGTATTTTGGGTATTACCCTCGGAAAGTACTGCACAATGACGTTGAGACCTCACTATGTACCACTAATATGTGGCACACACCTGGTTTTGTCCAGTGGGTCAGGGAAACCTCAATCTTTGATGTCCACAGTGAGTCAGGACTTGGCCTGATTTCTGCATTTCAGTGTATCCATGATGTTGTGATGGCATTGGGGTTGATATTAATATCCTGACCAGAGAGGAGAGTGCCATTTAATGGACAGCCACTAAGACCCTTCTAGTAGCAACATAAGTTGCAAGGAGAGCACCCATAAAAATCCTAGTCAAGCTCATTTAGCCTTAGTAACTTAGCAGAGATAGCTTCAGTAACTTAGCAGAGATAGGGTACCAGTTTGTATGATTTCCAGATACAGATCTGTGTCTGTCTATAACTAGTTCTAATCACAGGTTTGGTCTGTTTTGGATAGTCATTGATGGGGTGATGTATCAATATAAATCACATATCAATTACACAACAACACTATATATAGCCGTTAGTGTCACTGTCACTTTGTTATTGTAACTTAAAATTGAATTTCAGTAAAGACAGTAATGTGATTCCTTTAACAAAAATGCATTTCCAGAATACCACAGACGTGGTATTCTGGAAATGCAATTTTGTCATATCAGTTACTTCAGTATCAGTATATTTTACTTGTAATTGTAATGACCAAGTTAGTTGAAATAGCAATTATGTGTACTGTAAGTGCACTACACTAAGTGAGCATTTGTTTGCACAACTTGACATTACAGACAAATTTTACAGTGTAGTACAAACTTCAGCAATTCAAGTATAGTTTACTTGATTGTTCACTTTTCTACCTCAAAATGAAGTAACACTCATTTTACGCAAGTAATCTCAACAAAAGACAAAACCTGAATTCTACTTACTAGAACATTTTAAGTAAGTAAAACTATTATGTTTTACAGTGTGGAAATATAATTTGTTACTGTTTTAAGTTACAAGTTGTGTGCTTAATGCTATCATATCTGGCATATACTGTGAGGCTTCATTGTTTAACACTACCCTCAAATTATGTATATGAATTTCTTCGAATTTCATTGAATTTCAATTCTACTTCCTTTAATTCAAATTCGAATTGTAATTCTACATCCTGTTTTTGACCTTAATTCAAATTCAATTCAAATTCAAGAATTGAATTGGAATTTAGGAGTCATTCTCAATTCAATTCTGAATTGTGCACAAGCCTGATTTCTGCCGAAAGGGATGCCCGATGAGTGCCCAAAAAGCGCTGCAATATAGATGTCGAGTGGAAGGACTTGCCTAAAAGGACTTTTGTTATATCTCAAGAACGCCTTGACACACAAAGTTTTTTGGTACGAGGGTTTGTATGAACCCAAAGATTAAGTGATTCAATGGTTTTTTTTTCCAGGTATCTCCCACCAACATTAAGCCAGCAGCTTTCCATCCACTATTGTAATTCCTCTGGCACTACATTTCTAGTTTATTGATTGGTGATTCATTCATTGGATCATAATGTCATACTTTGTTGTAGCATCTTGGTGGTTTCGTGGAGTCGTGTTTACACAGGCAAGGTATAAATCCATTCTCATTAACTGTCTCCAGAGAAAATAGTATTAACAGTCAAACCACCAAGATGCTACAATAAAATAATGAATTGTCATCCATCTTGAATTTGCCTTTTTACTAGCATCTTATTAGACTATATTCATAACCTACCTATAAATAACTAATTCAATAATGTCCTCGTTTATTCTTTGTTTTTTCTATAGTTTTACAGTTTGGTAATTTCATATATCTAAAACCCCCAAGATTGAAACGATTGAAACACTAGTCATTGAAGGCTAGAGTAGACACTGAGTAGCCTACTTGTCTGATAGATATTTTATTTGTCCACTGTAATATTACTTTTTTCTCTGTGGAATATACAGTATAAATGGGCTTCTGTCTCCATTTTTTTGACGTTTCTGTGAATGCTACTTTCCATATCTTAATTTTTAATTTAGTCCTACACCTTGTGTAGACTGCATCTCTTATAGCTGACTGGGGGCATTAGATTTTTTTTTTCAGCCAGAATATTTGTTTTATGATCTAGTTTATTCATCTTAAACTTTATTTCTGTCAGAGCTGTAAACCTCTAACCTGACTCTCGCCAGATGAATTTCGTTCCGCTTAGCTCCGCCTAGCTTCACTCACATCCATCTGGGACCTCTTCCATTGAGAGTGATTTCTGCAACCGACTTTATGGTATAACCAGTCAGGACGCAGGGCGGGAGTTTCATAGATGTGACATGGCGTAGAAGCGACTGTGAGACTGTTATCAACGTCACGGGTTGGCTTCGATGTGAGTGGTTGAAGTAGCACGTCAATAGATGACGGACAAGTGGCTTATTCAATCATATGCAAGCATTTTTTGATTAGGCCCAGCCTTCTGAAACACCATTCCAATGGATCGGTTCCAGATGGATGAGTGGAGCTAGGCAGAGCGAAATTAATCTGGCGAGAGTCAGGTTAGTAAACCTCTGTAACTTTTTATTTTTGGCATCTGTGTTGAGGGAAACAGGAAACAATATGTTCAGCTTTGTCTTATGACCACCAAAGACAGACACTAAGAGATAAAATGAGTGTGAAGGATAATCTGATGGATGGATTGATGGATGGATTGATTGATTGACTGATTGATAGATTAGTTGGTTGATTGATTATCTCTGAATGTCCCAAAATAACTAATTCAATATATAATGTCCTTGTTCTTTTATTTATTGTTGCCTGTTAATTGCCTGAGCAATTTACTTCAACATAGCATATTCGCTCCATATATGCTGTAGTCATCTGACGTTGGTATCCAATGGTGCCAGTTGGCCAAACCATAGACATTAGAAAGCAAGATACTGCATTGTCCATCGAGTTATATTAGGTACTGTAGCATACGTGAAGGCAGCCGCCATCCTGCTGGGGGCAAACACCTTATTGTCTACGGTCACTCTGTCTACGGGCAACACTTGCTGGCAGTCAGATACACCTGTTTCTCCATTGGCCTTCAGCGATTGTTGCCCCCATAGATATTAGCATGTGCCGGCAATCAGAGGCACCTGTCTGATTACCAGTCAGAGTCACATGTTTCTCCATTGGCCTGCAGTGATTGTTGCCCCCACCAATATGACAGCGCTATTTACGTACGTTCTGGAGCCCAATGTGGTATCTAGCTTTCTAATATCTATGGTAGCCCCCACCATGATGGTGGCTATATTTACGTACGTTCTGGAACCCAATGTGGTATCTAACTTTCTAATATCTATGGTAGCCCCCACCATGATGGTGGCTATATTTACGTACGTTCTGGAACCCAATGTGGTATCTAACTTTCTAATATCTATGGTAGCCCCCACCATGATGGTGGCGTTATTTACGTATGTTCTGGAGCCCAATGCGGTAACTAGCTTTCTAATATCTATGGTAGCCCCCACCATGATGGTGGCATTATTTACGTATGTTCTGGAGCACGTTTCCCAAAACCATTTTTGCTAACTAAGTTAGCATCTTTCTTGGTTGCAATGCAATTTCCCATTGCCAACCAACTAAGTTGCTAACAGGTTAGCAACTATGGTTTTGGGAAACGCACCATAGTGCAGTATCTGGCTTTCTAATATCTATGGGCCAAACTCTCTTTATATACGCCTCTGCATAGCCCTCTCCAGAATAAGTCCCGCCTCTGTAACCTCCGTATCCATCCAACCTCCGGGTGTTGATTGTCTATGGGAAATAACATGGCGTTTCGAAATATCATACCGGTAAAACATCTGTAGGTGGCGAAGTAGAAAAAAATGGTGGGCCGATTGGCCTACACACTCGGTGCCGTTAAAGTAGAAATATATCAGTAAGAAGCACTAAGCTAACGCACGCTTCAGACGGCGCGACTCCCCCAGTCAAGGTTGCATAGCAACGGCAATGTTTCATAGTTTGTCTTCACCGAAATGGAGTTCGTGACACCAGAGCCTGTCTATGGAGGTGGCACTAACCCTGCGTGAAATCATCATGTTTGATAGGTTGTTAATACATCCAGAAAACGTTACTGTTCTGATCAAGGTCATGCAAAATAAAGCTATCGACTCAATACGATTCAGCCTCTGATTCCTTGTCTGCTTATCATTATCTGTTATTCGTGAAAAAAAATCTCATCTCGTCATGTCTTTAGTGTCTTCGTCGGCAATTTCTTTCTTTTTCAAATATCTCAATAACAGCCAACAAATTCGCACAGTCAAACCAAAGTTAAGTCATGTTGAAAATAGTCTGAACCTTGCAAGCGATTTACATTTATAGACCACTGAAACCACGCATGAATCACACGTGAAAATGACTATCAAGTTAGGTTGTGACTGGTTGGTTGTGAGCAAGATCTAACGTCCTCCTCAGCCCGCGTACATCGGAACTAGCTCCCGGTTAGCATTAATAATCGTTTACTACTTAAACGGCACCGACAATCAAAAAATCCAGTGGAAACTAGATGGCAGAAGTGTGTAGGCCAATCGGCCCACCAGCACACTTTTCTACTCTGTCACCTACAGAGTTTGACAGGTACGATCTTTCAAAACGCCATGTTATTTCCCATAGACACTTGACGACCGGAAGTTGGATGGATACGGAAGTTACGGAGGCGGGACTTATTCTGGAGAGGTCTATGTCTTTATAAAAAAATTCTTTATTATGCTTCGTACGATGGCTTGCAGCTGTACGTCACTTCCAAGTACTTAAAGACACCATGGCAGGGATCAGAGAAGACAGCATTTGAAGCATGTAACTGACATGATTTCTTCCCATTGCACCTGCACAGATGACAGAAACAAAAATATTTTTAGTCTTTGTATTTCTGCCAGAAATGCAGGCAGCATTTTGCATGAAACCTTGTTGTATTTACATTTACATGCAGTCATTAAGCAGATGCATTTATCCAAAGGAACTGACAATGTTGTACAGAACTAGATGTACCGCATAGCGGTACAAAATATGACCGCCGCTCAGTCCTGTACATCCGTTCCGCGAAAAGAAATCACACTTCAATTTGTCTCCATATTTTACTCCATCCCCCACTCTTGAAACTTTTGTGTAGGCCTATGCTTGTTTGGCATGCCTGAGTGTGTGTGTGTGCGGCTGCACAGAAAGTAGCCTACTGGTGCTGAAAAGGTGAATAGATTGTAGAATAGCCAAAGAAGATGTAGTATTGTTATAAAACCTTTAAAATCTGTAAACAATCACAAGTAGGGCAGTTCATCACAGTTCATCCATTGCAACTGGATTGATGAAAGGTCACTTACACCTGTAGGCTACATTGTATTTGGGAAAAGCAAAAGGTATCAGCATAATGTTATTTATTTATTTATTTATAAACAAAAACATCTCTGTCAGTTCCATGCCGTTTTCAACAGCTATCAAAAACAAAGGTCATTTTTGGATGGATGGATTTTTTGTGAATGTTTCTTCTTCTACATAAGATTTTAGTCATCTTTAGTTCATGTAATACTTTATTGTCAATGCACAAATTAAGTAACAGTAGTCTGAAATGTTATTGTTAATGCACAAAAAGTAACAGTAGTCTGAAACGAAATGCTGTTTTACATCTAACCAGTGGTGCAAATAACTGACATGTCCAAATGGGCCTTGATGAAATGCGTCGCTAGACTGTTCATACACATTTTAACGGGCCAAAGTTGAAGAGCTGTTGTCCGTTATTGTTCGTGCAAATATAAGCTGATTCATGTTCCCTTGCATTGTGTAACTGAGGTCCATGGCTAGTCTGGCTTTCACCAGACCAAGCTCAATCTTTTAAGAAATCAAAAAATAAATAGGTTCACCCAGCCTAGTCCATAGGCACCCGATATTGTTTAATTTTCCGATTGAGATATCCACACTCTGGCCATTCTAAATTCAAAAATGCATCAGGGAGTTATGACAAAACTGTAACTAACAAACTAGATCCTAATAGAAAGCTGTTAGCTTTCCTAAGCTACAGGTAGACTTATAAGGTAGGCCTATTTACAACATAAATTGGCAATAGGCTATGCTGGCGACACAAATAAAATCTCCTTTGGAAACCAATGACTTACGCCTTACAGTATCAAGCGGACTTAAACTGCCATATCGTGGCGAAAAGTTGTAATAAAATTCACGCAGCTCCATGAGTCAAGGAAAGCGCGAATGAAGTAGCCACTTCTAAATGGGACCCACTACACAGTAGCTTAAGGTGTGTTGCTAAAGCAGCCATAATGAAATGAAGGTGTCATTGTTTGGATACTTAACACACACGTGCTTTTTAATTTCACAGACTACAACTTCCAAGCTGGAATCAAAGCACATCGATTCCCCTCTCACACCCTGCACGCACTTAAAACAAAATAAACAGGCGTCTCAGTCTCACGCATGTACAGGCAAAACTGTATCAGACCGGTGTAACGTTGGTAAATCTTCGTGCAACGTGCAACAAATGACAGTCGAAAGATACAATTACAGTGCTGCTATCAATTTGCTTGGTATAACCGCATTTATAGTTTTCTACAAATGCAATCAATCAAATTGGCCTCCATCACTCAACCAACGCTAACGGTAACATTACCTAGGTCCTTATTGATATTATAAGATTAACGTACCTGCAGTAAAAACCAAGCATGTCCGATAAACATCCTCAGATTTATTTCGGCTTCAAGAAGAAATGGGAATTACATTTCATGTGAACATCATCCTATCCTTATTAGACGTTCTCTGCGGTAAACTACAGTCCTTGTAGGAAGCGTCCATTGTTTTTCCAACCCACTTTTAACTTCCAACAAAATTACGTCTCACTGCAACGATGCGCCATCTAGTGGACAAACGACTACTTATCGCCAATACTGGAAATGCAGCCATGATGATGAATATTTATTTTGTCTTTCTTTTAATCCTACTGAATTTGTAATTATGTATCGGCCGCTCTAATACCGATAGTATGTGGGTGCCTGTGTGTGTGTGTGCATGTGTATATGTGTGCACCGCCATCTACAGGCCAATGAGTGTACAGTCACTAAATGTACACATAACCTATTTTTTTTTTAGACCCCCCCATGGATGAAATTCTACGAAACTTGGCATACCCCCAGAGAATGCCAGGTCAATCATACACATAAAATTTGGTGCAGTTCTGAACATCTTAACTGAAGATAGGGGCGATTAAAGCAGAATAATATTGCATTTTCATTTTTTACCGGGGAGGTGCAAATCCCAAATAAGTGATTATGGGCCAGATTGATGTGGGCCCTTGAGACCAACATACCATAAAAGATTCTTCATCCTCAGTGCCACGGTTCAGGTAGTTATTTAGGAAAAACTGCTTTTTTTGCAGTTCGGGGGGCCCAGCACGGGGGGGGAGTGGCCCCCGGGGACGAAACGATTTTTTTCCGTAAAAGTCTAGTGGGGCTACATACCCACCAAATTTCATGTGCCCCGGTGGTTCGGTGTCCCGGGTATCGTTGACCAAAAATTCAGGAAGTAGATGACGGGGAAAAAAAAAAAAAAAAACTTTGACAATCCCTATGTGACCGCTTCGCTAGCTTTGCTAGCGGCGGTCATAATAATAATTTGGCTGCATTTCCAGTATTGGCGTCACGTAGTCGTTTGTCCACCAGATGGCGCATCGTTGCAGTGAGACGTAATTTTGTTGGAAGTTAATCTAAAGTGGGTTGGAAAGACACTACGCTTCCTACAAGGACAAGACTGTAGTTTACCGCAGAGAACGTCTAATAAGGGTAGGATGATTTCTGCATGACATGTAATTCCCATTTCTTCTTGAAGCCGAAATAAATCTGCGAATGTTTATCGGACATGCTTGGTTTTTACTGCAGGTAGGCTACGTTAATCTTAAGTTATATCAATAGCCTAGAGTAGGAAAATAATGTTACTATTAGCATTGGTTGAGTGATAGAGGCCAATTTTATTATTGATGTATTTGTAGAAAACCATAAATGCGGTTATAGGCTACCAAGAAAATTGATAACAGCACTAATTGCATCTTTCGGCTGTCATCTCATTTGCTTATAACCATAACCTAGGCTACTAACAGGAGCTAAGTGAGTTAGCCACAACACGTTCGCTACGTGATGGTTTTCTAATGGAAAATATAGGCTACCTGAAAGACAACCTGATGATGCATCCTAAACACCGGGCTGGGACATTAAGCTCAAAGTCTCAAAAAGCATCTGAGTCAACGTTCATTCCCAAACACCCATATAGGCTACTTCAATCCTCTATTTTCAAAGGTGATTCAAGTAAGGAAGAGCATGGCTCAAAGTAAAGTAACTAGGACTGAAACTACATAAATTCGTCAAAGTGAATAATTTGTGTCAACTCGCCGCAATGTAGATTTATTAACGCACCCGTGATCTACATCTCCATTTAAACCACATGTTTTAGAGCGCACGTTGAGAGATGTATCCAGGGCAGGGCTGTACCTACACATATTTGTTGCACGTGCTACAAAAATCATTCTTTGCGATGGATGATTTAGTACCAACGTTACACCGGTCCAATACAGTTTTGCCTATGGCTATACCGTGAGACTGAGACGTTTTTTGTTTATTCGAAGTGCGTGTTTAGGGTGTGAGAGGGGAGTCGATGTGCTTTGATTCCAGCTTGGTAGTAGTAGTCTATGCGATTAAAAAACACGTGTGTGTGAAGTATCTAAACAATGATAACGCTTTCATTATGGCTGCTTTAGCCATATACCTTGAGCTACTGTACAGTGGGTTGGGTTCCATTTAGAAGTTCCGCTTTCCGTGATTCACACAGCCAGGCTCGGACTGGTAATCTGTACAACTGGGCAAATGCCCGGTGGGCCGGTCCACATGTGGGCCGGTGACCTCTGGGATTTTTATTTTATTTAAGTTATTTAGCCTATTTGCGGCCCGTCATGTAGACCTAGGCTTAGCCTATAAATGCAGTTGCATCCATTTGGATTGGGGGGTGACAGGTCAATCATTTTGGCCTCTTCATGACAAGTTCAGTGTGTGTTACGATCGCGCCCCCTGCCCCACCCCTCAAGTGGATTTGTCCAAGCAGCCGCTTGGTTTGTGGGGAAATATAGCCTACGAGTCCATGCATGGTAGCCTAGGCTATATAAGTGCCCTCCGCTGGCTGGTGTTCACATCATCGCAGTTTAACCGTAAACAGCAATCAGAGGTGTCTAATTTCATTCCATAAATATATTGTTTTTATAGACGTAAGTTGCACGCGCTACGAAGAGCTTCCATTTACTGCACCATGTAGGCTACTGTAGTGCGGTTTGTCTGACATAAAAAAAACTCCGGGTACCTACAATTTTCGCACAACTTGGTGGAAAAGTGTAGCACAGGTTAAAGAAAACCTATTCATGTTTGGACTCAAAAGGAACTTCAAAGTATTTCCCATATACTAGCCTTTTAGCTCACAACGACAGTGAAAGTGGAACTTGGAAAGTGGAAGTCTCTCCACCGAGTGTTACATTAGATGCACAATCAATCGCGAGTCGATGCATGTAAAAAGTATCAACTGGTAGGTTAGTAACGAAGGTAGCCTAATTTTGGAAAATGTGATGACGGCACACAAACTTGGGCAAAAACGTTTAGTATACACTTGTGGTGATAGCCTACAGTTAATGTGAATCTCTGACTATAACCAATGTAGAAGATTTGCACCAAATAGGCCTAACTGTGGTTGTGTTTCTACAACATGTTGGCACAAATCATAATTTCTGTCAACTATGACGATCTCCATGCATGTTCAGTAGCCTATATTTTTCATTTAATCAAGCAGTGACATGTGGTTTAATCAGTGTTGGGCAAGTTACTTCAAAATCGTAATATATTATGTATTACTTATTACTATCATTTCAAAGTAATTCATTACATTATAATATTACTGTCTCTGAATTGTAAGGCATTACACTACTATTGTATTACTTTTGCTGTGGGAATACATCTACTGATGCAACTGGACACATCGTCAGTGATGTTCCTGGAGTCATTGGGTGTTTCGGGTCTTTCAACATCATACACCCTCATCCAGGTGACCCAGCCGGGGTTGATCAGACCCCAGCTTGTGTCCAGATGGCATGCTAGCTACCACGACTCCATGGTTCTCCTCTCTTGAGCCACAGCCATCTTGAGGCCCTCTCTGCCGCTTCGGTAGTATTGCGGATGGCTCTTCTCTTTTGCTGTCCGACGATGCCTAAACGTCCGAGTGCGCTGGCCAAGGATCGGGCCGCAAAGCCTCTGCACCCTACCTCGACTGGGAGGCACTTCGCCCTCCATCCTGACTGCTGGCAATCATTGACTAACCCCATGTACTTGGAGAGCTTCCTCTCATACGCTTCTTCCAGGCGATCTTCCCATGGGACTGTCAGTTCCAGCATTACGACCTGCTTGGTGGACTCTGATACAAGGACGATATCAGGGCGGAGGGTGGTGACCGCAATGTTGCTGGGGAACTTCAGTTGTTTCTCAAGGTCCACCAGCAGCTGCCAGTCTCTTGCCGAGGTCAGGATGCCTGTTGGTGCTTTCTTTGCTGAGGCAACCTGCTCCCCAGCCTTGACAAAGGTGATGGTGTTCTTGGGGGGACGCAGCTGCTTTGCCCATACCAGTCCTGTGTTGATGGCTTCAGCTACTTCAGGACTTGGTCATGCCTCCAACGGTAATGCCCTTCTCCTAGTGCTGTTGTGCAGCAACTAAGAACGTGTTCCAAGGTGCCTCTCTTGGAACATAATGGGCAGGCAGATGACTCTCCTAGACCCCATACATGTAGATTTGATGGACTGGGCAACACGTCGTACACTGCCTGGATGAGAAATTTGATGCGGTGGGGCTCAGCTCTCCAGATCTCAGTCCAGGTTACTTTCCGCTCCAGCGCATTCTCCTGTCTTGTCCAGGCCTCCTGCTGTCTCATGCCCACCGCCCTGCAGGATCTTATCTCCTCCACATCAGCCCTCACTTCCTCTTGGATCGCACGCCGCCTCTCCTTCCCCCTGGTGTTCATTTGTGGAGTTGGAAAGGATCCCAGACCAGCTCTGCCTCGTGTCACCACTCCCACCAAAGCCCTGTGGCGCAGCCTAGCTTTGGCCATCTGTACGGCCTCTTCTGCCTTCCACTCTCTACCCGTCCTCACTTGGATTCCAGCATTGGCCACCTTTGGATCACTAGAGTCCCTGTACAGCACCACTTCTCTAACCCTTGCTACCTTGAACACCTCCTCTAGGGATTTAAAGGGCAGCTGCAGCTTGTTATTGTGCCCGTAGAGTGCGATGCTGCTCAGGCTCTTAGGTAGCCCCAGCCATCTCCGCAGGTGGTTGCTGACTTTCCTCTCCAAGGTCTCTACTGTGGAAACTGGGACGGCATAGACAAGGAGAGGCCACAGGATCCTGGGGAGGATGCCGTGCTGATAGACCCATGCTTTGAATTTTCCAGGTAGCCCGGATTTGTCCACGGATTTCAGCCAGCCATCCAACTCAGCACAGGTGGTCTGGATAGATGTTGCATCCTTGAGAGAGCTGTCAAACACCTTGCCCAAGCTCTTGACTGGCTTCTCTGTGATCGTTGGGATGGCTGTGCCTATGTTAAACTGGAACTTGTCCTCCACCTTTCCTTTCCTCAGCACCATGGATCTGGATTTGGCAAGCTTCAAACTCATTCGGGCCCACACCATCATCTTCTCCAGACCCTTCAGAATCCACCGGCATCCTGGGACTGATTCTGTGGTGACTGTAAGGTCATCCATGAACACCCTAATGGGTGGCTGACATTGCCCGGAGCTCATAAGAGGTCCTCTGCAGACTTGGTGAGCATATTCATGGCCAAAGAGAATAGCGTCACAGAGATAGTACACCCTGTGATGATGCCAATATCTACCTTGTGCCAGCTTGATGGAGTTGCTCCTGAGGAGACCCTCATCCTGAAGTTGTTGTAATAGTCAGCGATGAGGTCTCTACACTTGCTGGGGACATGATGTTTCACCAGAGTGAGCTGGACAAGCTTATGGGGGATGGAGCCGAATGCATTGGCCAGATCAAGCCAAAGCACTGACAGGTTTCCCTTATTTTCTCTGGCCTCTCGGATAAGCTGTGTTACCACACCTGTGTGCTCCACACAGCCCGGCATCCCTGATATGCCACCTTTCTGGACTGATGTGTCGATGTAGGTGTTCCTGGCTAGGTAAGTGCTCAGCCTCTTGGAGATAGCACTGAAGAAGATTTTGGACTCGATGCACAGGAGGGAGATGATGCGGAACTGGTCGAGCTGGGTGGAACCTTCCTCCTTAGGGATCCAGACCCCTTCTGCCGTACGCCATTGTTCTGGGATCTTCCCCTTTCTCCAGAAGACTCGCAGGATTTTCCACAGCCGCAGTAGCAGTTTGGGACAACTGGTTGTACACTTTGTACGAAGTGCCACTTGGTCCTGGAGCGGAGCCTGCTCTAGCTTTATGGACAACCTCCTTGATTTCCATCAGCTTCAGTTCATCCATGTCAAACTGCACCTCTGGTTCAGGTGGGTCAATGAGGATGTCGCAATATCCCAGCTTCAGCTCTCGTCTGGGATCGCAGAACATCTGTGCGAGATATTGGTCAATGTCTTCCTTTGAAGAGGACAGTTTACAGCTGCGCTTCTGGCCTAGCAGGTCTTTTGTGAACTTGAAGGGGTTGGTGATGAAGGCCGCTCTTTTACGTGCTCTCTCACGTCTCCTCCTCCGATGCCACTCTGCCCGGCGAAGAGTCCTTATCCTCTTCCGGAGCATGGATATTAGTTGGGCTAAACCAAAGCGTTCCTCCTCTCCTGCCTCTTTGTATCGAGACTTCAGCGCTTTCATCTCCCGCCTTATGAGGTGGACCTTCTCTGCTCTGTGGTTCCTTGTGTAGGATGTACCCGAGCTTGTGTGGGATGTTGTCCTCTCCTCTTCACCGAACCTCTCAGCTGCCTAAAAGTGATTGTTGTCATGGCTTGCAGCTTCCGTTCCGCCTCTCCCTTTGCCACAGACTCCAGAATTTGATCCACGTCATCGTCGAACTGCTTCCACAGCGTAGTCATGGTAGCTGCCGGCCACTTGATCCGCCTCCATTCCGATTGGGTGCTTGAGAAGTGCGGCGCCAACACTTGGAGGTTCCTAGCACTGTGGGGTGACTCCAGGCAAGGCCCCTCCTGCGACTCACCAGGTGGAACACCTGTGCGTTGTGTTGCTGCCGTTCCCCCCAAACACTTCATCTTTGCTTGGTGGATTTTCAAGCCGCGCATGTTCTTACATACTTTCCCACACGTACACTGTGCGCTCATAGTCGTTGGTCCATTGCCTAGGTCTGTTGCCATTGAATCAGTCCAATTGGGGTGCTCATTCTCCCCCCCTCTCGGGCACCCCTGGGGGTATTTCTCCATTGAGTTCATCGTAGCTTGTTTTGGGTGTCCTCCTCACGGTGAACACAGATTGGGTTGCCAGCCCGTTCTGCCCCGGTTGCCGTCTCTCCGAGCAGTCACTGTCTCTCCAGTTTAAGTTACTTTTACCAAAATATCTAGAAATATGGATTTGGAATTCTAAATGCAGTTTATTATGCTCAATGCAGCTCATTGCACTTCTAATGGAGGGTGATGTGGTACAACATAATGACTGAGCTAGGCTTAAGGCTACAGTAGAATGCAATAGGTGCAGTGATGGCTCATGATGCAATACAAGGAACAATCATAGTCAGAATTTTGTTTAACCCTTAAAGGAGTACCGTCACACCGGTGTGACGGGAATGTTGGGAAATTAACATTCTAAAGAATATCTGGGTTCATTGAATTCAACATAGAATTTTAGAACCTTCAATTGTTGCGGAACTTAGAATGTTCAAAAACCTAGAAGACAAAAGGTCAAAGTCTGGTCAATTGTGATAGAAATGCTTTAACTTTAGGCTTAGGCCTACTCATTAAAATCAACAGAGAGCCCACTACCTGTATATTGTAACCCAAAACTTAAAGACATGTCAAGATAGGCTACACAGTGCAGCTACTGGCCATTTTGGTGCCCTAACTGGTGAAATACAGTATTAACCTAAGTATGTCATCATATGGCCAACTATAAAGATGTAATCTGCCTGTTCCCAGGGATGGGTAGTATTTCTGAAACATGTAATGTGTTTCAAATGCAAAATAGTATTTTGTCCTTTGTATTTTATTCAGTAGGCCTAACCATATTACGTATGTATCAAAATAAAATACTGTATTTTTGTATTTAGAAAATACTCAAAATACTTTTTTCAAGGAAGTATGGAAGTACTGCAAAAAAGCTGTTTTTTATCCCAAACATTTAGCCTATTAAAACTATATAGTAAAAAACAATACAATTTGGCCCCTGTCGTATACCGTATGCAAGTTCATGTAGTGTGATCAGAATTAAGAATAATTCAAGAATTTACATTTACATTTAGTCATCTAGCTGATGCTTATCCAAATGACTGACAGAGCTTTCAATTAACCACATTATAATCAATAGGCCAAAATCATAATTGTGTATCTGTGTCAAAATTCGTAATTCAAGTCCAGTGCAGAACTGAATAAGAAAATCATACGGCTATGTATCTTGAAGTTCCAGTATGTGAGAGACTTGACGTGCCTTAATATCTCCAACCTCAAGTATGCAGCTAATAAGGAAATAGAATTGTTATTTAATTAAACAAGGTGAACTTCTCCCCACTGTGGAATGCAGTAAAAGGATGCTACAAGGAAGGGAATTCAAACTCACTCAACACCTTACCATCTATTGATGTCATTGTGGTTGAGATATCTGACATTTTTCTGTTAAAGATTGGCATGGAGACAATGGGACATGGTTGCCTTTGTCAGTGTCCTTATGTGAACTTGCACAGGTCAACTTGCTCATCTTAACTTGCGTACCACTTCACACCAGTGCTTCAGACCAGAGCTGATGCTTCAGCAATAGCTGAAAAGCTGTAAGTGTTGTTGAACACAGCTGTTCTCACATTAGCTGATTGCGATAAACATAAACCATTGTTGCCTAATTACCAATTATTCATTACACCTGTCTGTAGAATCTACTTTTTTTGTGTTTTTCACATATAGTATTTTGCAGTATTTTTAAAATACAAAAATACACACCAATAAAGTATTTTGATACAAAATACAGAGCCATTTCCTTCAACCCAATAAAATACAAATGACAAAATACTATTTTGCATTTGAAACACATATAAATAGAAATACTACCCATCCCTGGGAACAGGCAGATTACATCTTTATAGTTGGCCATATAATGACATACTTAGCTTAATACTGTATTTCACCAGTTAGGGCACAAAAATGGCCAGTAGCTGCACTGTGTAGCCTATCTTGACATGTCTTTAAGTTTTGGGTTACAATATACAGGTAGTGGGCTCTCTGTTGATTTTAATGAGTAGGCCTAAGCCTAAAGTTACAGCATTTCTATCACAATTGACCAGACTTTGACCTTTTGTCTTCTTTTAACAAAATTCTGGCTATGATTGTTTCTTGTATTGCATCATGAGCCATCACTGCACCTATTGCATTATACTGTTGTTAGCCTTAAGCCTAGCTCATTATGTTGTACCACATCACCCTCCATTAGAAGTGCAATGAGCTGCATTGAGCATAATAAACTGCATTTAGAATTCCAAATCCATATTTCCAGATATTTTGGTAAAAGTAACTTAAAAGTAATACAATAGTAGTGTAATGCCTATTACAGATTCAGAGACAGTAATATTATAATAATGAATTACTTTGAAATGACAGTAATAAGTAATACATAATATATTACGATTTTGAAGTAACTTGCCCAACACTGATTAAACCACATGTCACTGCTTGACTAAAGGAAAAATATAGGCTACCGTGGATATCTCAATGGCAAAATTAAACAATATTTATATCGGGCGCCTACCATGGACTAGGCTGGGTGAACTCAGCCTGATCTGCCGGCGATTCCTTTTCGATTTCTTAAAAGATTGAGCTTGGTATGGCGAAAGCCAGACTAACCATGGACCTCATAGTTGCAAAATGCAAGGGAACATGAATCTGCATATTATTTGCACAAACAATAACGGACAGTAGCTCTTCAACTTGGCCCGTTAAAATGTGTATTAGTCTAGCAACGCATTTCATGAAGGCCCTTTTGGACATGTCAGTTATTTGCATCACTGGGTAAAACAGCATTTTGTTTTAGACTACTGGTATTTAATTTGTGCATTGACAATAAAGCTGAATATCATATGAACTAGATGACTAAACGTATGCATATGTAGAAGAAGAAACATTCACAAAAATCCATGACATGATCTCTCTTCTTGATAGCTGTTGAAAACTGCATGGAACTGACAGGGATTGTTTTGTTTAATAATAAATAAATAAATACTACATTATGCTGCTACCTTCTGCTTTTCCCAAATACAATGTAGCCTACATGTGTACCTTTCATCAGTCCAGTTGCAATGGATGGACTGTGATGACTTGTGATTGTTTAGATATTTTAAAGGTTTTATAACAATGCTACAATTTTTTTGGCAAGTGCTACAAATCTATTCACCTTTGCAGCGCCAGTTGGCTACTTTGTGTGCGGCCCGCAAACACACATTCCAAACAAGCATACACAAAAGTTTCAAGAGTGGGGGATGGAGTAGAAGATGGAGACAAATTCATTAATATGATTTATTTTCACGGAATGGATGTACAGGACTGAGCGGCGGTCATATTTTGTACCGCTATGCGGTACATCTATATACGGCTACTTGCCAAAACGAAAACATAAACTCCACATGATAGGTCTTTAAATTTATTTGTTACTGTTTCGTCGTGCCTTTTTCTGGGAAAAAAACAGTTTGCAACACGCTGAACTTGAATCAAACATTCTTTAACACAGCTGATCAACCGTCTGCTTTCACTTTTGAAGTTCCATTGCAAGAAGTGACCAGACTACTTTTGGATTGATATGAAAGATGTAAATCAGAAGCACAAACCCCATTGCTATTGACAACGGTAATTATGTTTGCAGTGGTAATTACATTAATTTATTTTACCATAGAATGTTGGGAAATCCCATTCAAGTCAATGGAGCATTCTACTAGCATTGTGAAGAGCCGTATAATAAATAAAAATAAAAATTGTGTAAAATTTGGCCCCTGTGATACCACATAGTACCATGTGCAAGTTAATGTAGTGTGATCGGAATTTGTGTAGTCAGAATTAAGAACCATTCAAGAATTTACATTTACATTTAGTAATTTAGCTGACACTTTTATCTAAAGCGACTTACAAAAAAGGGAACAATCAAGGTAGGTATGACTATAGGACATGTCACGCAAGTCACAGCAAGTACTTTTCACATATAATAGAATGACAGTTCAAGCTAAGTTAAGTCAAGGGAAGGAGAATAGTGATAGTCTAGTGCTAGATTAAGCATGCCCAGCTGTTTGTAGTGCTAGGAAAGGAAGTACTCTCGGAAGATCCTCGGAAGTTCCTGTACGTGACAAACTTGATGTGCCTGAATATTGCCTAAAATTACGAGGTGAACTTCTCCCTATGTGGAATGTAGGAGGGGATGCTAGGAAGGAAATTCAAACACATTTTGTGTGTGTACATTAATGTGTATCGTATTCCAGGTATGTACCCCTGAGCAAGACATCCAACTAGGCTAATTAGTTCACTATGAGTTACTGTAGATAAGTGTGTCAGTTACCGGTAAATAAGGTAAAAATGTATAATTTTCAGGTCTGCATCCTCAGGAGTGGTACCTTTCAGACACGTGGTGTAGAGAATTGTGCTGGTGGCATTGGGTGTTGGAAAGCTGACTTGGGGGGCGTCCACTGCTGCAGGTGTCTCTGTTGCTGCGTCCATAGCTGGCAGAGATCACCTTGATGAAACCCAACCCTGTGCAAAGACTTAGTTACAAAATATCTATTCTACAAACAGGAAGGTCTTTTTCCAGGAGCATGATTCATGTAGCATGATGAATGCAATCTGAGCTCAATCAGGGTCAATTTCCCTGGAACACCAATGCTCAAAAGTATGAGCTGAAGTTACTTATTGTGTATACATGAATATCAGTGTTATTGATTTGCATATGAGTTATGTATATGTAATCTGGCATGCAATTACAGAAGTTAGCAAATATAAATCATTTGTGATGTATAGTTGTACTGTATGTGCTCAGTCTAATTCTGCAGTTCTGCATGACTTGTTTGCATGTAGGTGTTGATGATGTAAAAGTGTTAAGATTTACCACAGCTGATAACATTCTTTGCATGTTCACATGTGACACAAGAGAATCTATTCAATATAACAGTAAGGAGGGTCAGTATAGCTGCATTTGAAAGCTTTTCCCAAATATATAGTTGGGACACTTACTCTCTGGGCCGCATACAAAAGATATATCCAGGTATTTATATGTCCCAAAACAGGGATTAGAGAACACAGAGTTTGTCACAGGCACAGTACAACTTGACATTCCATTGCACCTATGTAAAACAACAAAAACATTTTAGTGTATTGTTAAGCAAGCAACCTTGATGAAACCGCGCCCTGTGCAAATTTTCTTAGAATATCTATTCTACAAACAGGAAGGTCTTTTTCCAGGAGCATGATTCTTGTAGCATGATGAATGCAATCTGAGTTCATGGGTTCAATTTTCCTGGAACACCAGTGCTAAAATGTATGAGCTCAAGTTACTTCAGATGAACACAGCTGACTAAAGGTCATCTGCAACCAAAGGAAATATTAAATAGGGCAAGGAAATGTTACTGAACAGGTTGTTTGAATATTGTATTTGCATGTTTTTTTCTATTAGCAGATATAGTGCTGTATACATACCACAGGAGAGATGCCCCGTCCCGCCCTCACATACAGCATACCTCTTGGCCTCTATACCTGAAAACAAGAAAAAGCAACTTGGAGGATGGAGATAGACAACAATACATTGCTTTGATGCCCTAACTCGCCACTGTCCCAAACTTTTGTTGAGCTCTCCTTGGAGCTCAATTACCAGTGTTTGCAGTGATCACTACTGGACATTCCACATTGCTAGACAGCACTTGAGTGAGGATAGACTTATTTCCACTTCTTAAATAACCATTGCTATCTGCAATAGCTACAGTACAGGGACATTAATCAGTTCATAGCTGAGGATTTGTCCTAGGTCCACTTCCCTTTCAGCATCAATGATGATGCACTGGAGAATGTTTCTTTTTGTTGCACTATAAAGGATATCTTGTCATTTTTTTTTGCAAATAATGCAATCTCCATAGCACTCTTCAGCACTCCTCAAACATGCACACTCTTCCATTTTTCTGCATGGCTGGAATTTGAATGATGGGACAGAGCACCAGTGAGATGTTTTAAAGGCAAGAACAGTCGCCTTTACAGTACCTTCACCTATACTTTAAGGTATTTTGCACGTTTATTTTTTAAGGATCTTTGGCTTCACTGTGCAGTGGCACCCAAAGATTCTAGAGCGCTTAAAAGACATCTGGCTCTGGGACGTCGAGCACCTGGTTACTATAGTAACCATTTAGTAAACAAGCAGGTAGGTATGGCGGCAAAACGGGAGGCAGGTATGTTGTTGTCAGTCTTGTGTTTTTCAAATTACTCGATTCGGTTTGCCTCTATCCTGCATTATCCTGGCAGCTATAGTGATAGGCCTGACAAATTCGTCCATAAACCATGCTAGCGATCAATTCGATTTAAAATGTCAAAGTCCTTTGGTTTAGACATTAGCCAACAGTTTAGTAGGCTAAGGTTTTAGCGAAAGTATCGATACGTTAGATAATTGGCCTAACAAAATAGGCGGTGAGCAGTTGGGTGACTTAGGCTAAGCCTGTCAGTCCATGATTTAGCATAGGCTATGCCTTACAATTACTAATGAGTTGTCGCATTTTAAAGCAGCCGGTCAAGTCGCGTTTGGGAGCTCCCAGCAACGTTTGATGTTCCCAGCCCACTGTGCCCCCAATCGCTTGGGGAACGAGATGCTGGCAGTGAAAGGATCCCCAGAGCGCGGGCCCGGCTGCTATGACAACCATGTGGTGAGTGTTTCTTTTACTGTTTATGGGCGGTGTCGGTGCTGGGTCAGGTAGGTATTGCATAACAAAAGCCAGGAAAATATCTTGAAGGCCTGCTTTTTGAAGAATCCAGACGAGTACAAAATAATGGTTAAAAACTGTAGGCCTAGCACGATTTTCATTGCTTTCAGATTGGCACTGTCTTGTATGACATTCAGAAAAGACCAGAGAGCAAGAAGGGCTATATTTTAGCAGCAAGAACTGCAGCACGCTTTCGACCTGTTGCACAGGTGAGTCAATGCTCAGGTGGTCCCATTAATAACAACAACCTTGAGATATTCTCAACAGCTTCACTACACTGTATGGCCTTATGTATCCAGTATATAGTTATTGCAAACATACCCAGGGCAACATTAACATAAAAAGAAGCACGAAAAGGGCCATTCATGTACTATTTAGCAGGGTTCCCATGGATCATGACATTTCTGGAATAGTCTATTCTAGACATGGAAAGTCATGGAATTGTATCATTTGTAGGGCAAAGTCATGGAATATCAGGGAATTTTGTAGTAGCAGTTTAAAATGTACTTGCAAAAACACATTAATGCAAATATATGTCTACGTAGAATTGATGTATATCTAGTAATTAGCTTTACTGCTTGCTTGAGTGGTTGTGGTTAGCCTAACTTTGTTTATTCAATGGCCATTTATTCATCTCCCACTCAAAAAAAAAGTCAAAGATTCTTGAATGCTACGCGACTACTCTGAAATCTTTGGTCGGTATATTGTACGATTCATTCTAAGTAGATCATGGAAATTCAGGTTTTTTTGTCAGGGAAAGTCAGGGAAAAGTCATGGAATTTTACATCTGACTTAGAGTGGGAACCCTGTATGTAGGCTTACTTGGCACACCATGCCAATGGTAAGCATTCAATGGCAGGATGTATTCAACAAATGACAAGGTCGCATCGTTTTACTGTGTAGAAGTAATGCTGTAGGCTACTGATTACAACCATGACATCTCTGTCTACAGACATTGACTCCCTCACCACAGATGTACCAGCCTAACTGGGCCCTGTCTAAAACAGAACCTCCTGGGAAAACCCCCTTCAACTCCACCATGGCCAGATTATCTGTCCAGCAGATCAGTACCGGCTTAAATCCAGGGTGAGTTCAGTCTTTTCCATATCAGCAGTGAACCAAAGCAAACTTCCCGATGGCATCAGTGTTGCTAATCCACTGCTACCCAGTAGACACACTGTATCACCTGTACCACATGAAATCACATGAATTACAAAATCCAAAGAGAGCTTTTCAGGTATTGCGGCAGCATCTCAATTGACAAGTCTGCTACTCTATTGCCTGGTGCAGCTAAGATGCAGCTAAGTAGCAGCAGAACCATCTCAACTTTAAATTCTTGGATGTCAGACCTTGAATATTGCCTACTGCAGAAGCATTGATAGTATTAATGACGTTTGTTAGTAATATAACCCTAAACAGCTGAGGTTCTGATTGGCTGGAGAGAAACTATACTGAAAAATGCTGATGATGGCTGAAATGCTGACCTTTCTGTCCTATCCATCGCTAGCCCAGGGACGTACGCTCACAACACCAGCGCCTGCAGGAAGGTGTCCTGGCCCATGAAGTTTGGCTCCCCAGACTGGAACCGAGTGCCTCAGCTGGAGAGGAAGGCGCTGAGAACAGAGGTGAGGGAGAGAGAACCATATGGAAACAAACTGAATGGTTCAAATACCATATGTTTTCCTTACTTAGATCGGGCAGAACTACATTCTATGTAAGACCATCACATTTCCATAATACAACATAATTCAATATAATATTTATATAATGGCCAGTTTCCTATTAAGGCATACATTTTTAGTATGAAAAGGCACAGGATTTTTGGGTCATATAAGAAATTTTACATGTAAAAGGTATGTGATAATATAACAAATTGATACGATAATGTAGGAAATGACTATGAAAGTTTTGGGGTAGATTCATGTTAGGCAGCCGTGGCCCACTCCGGACCTGTAACCGGAGGGTTGCCGGTTCGAGCCCCGACCAGTGGGAACGGCTGAAGTGCCCTTGAGCAAGGCACTTAACCCCTCACTGCTCCCCGAGCGCTGCTGTTGTAGCAGGCAGCTCACTGCGCCGGGATTACGTGTGCTTCACCTCACTGTGTGCTGAGTGTGTTTCACTAATTCACAAAATGAGTTTCACAGAGACCAAATTTCCCTCACAGGATCAGGCTTATACATAATACGGCTAAAACATAGGAAATTACTGTATATAATAATTTAGTAAGTGAAAATGCAGCATTACACAAAGGAGCACATCTGGAGGGGTTGGTTGCTTTGCTCAAGGGCACCTCATCCGTGGATGTGGGAGAGTACTGTTCAATCACTTCGCTCACCCACATTTTTTCTACCATTCAGGGATTGAGCTTGCCACCTCCCATTTAGAAGTCCAATTCCCTAAGCGGTAGGCCATGGATGACCTCATGCAATCAGCAATGAAAACACTTCAGTATTTACAGTATCGCTAAACAATAGGGGGTTCAGCATCAGGTGGATTGTGTTAAATGCCTTCCAAAATGAAAGGCAACAAGTTTTCTGTCCATGCCTTCACCCCATATGTCCAGCCCTCATTCTTTGTAGGTGTTACAGCCAGAGATCTGGACCCACAAGCATGATGATGCCAGTTGGGCATGGATAGAAGGTGGCATGGGGTGAGAAAAGAAGCAAAAACTGACTTATCTAGTTAAAAAGTGTCATAGCTTCTAGGGTGCAGTTGTTTTGGTTTGAATATTGTTTACATGATCATATTACCAGGGTTACCACACAGGCACACAGGCATACTCAGAGAGTAGACCAGAAATGTTGCACACACAAGTTTTGGAATATTTGCTAAACTTTGTCCACAATATCTGATGATTATAGTTGTCACTATAGTCACACTATAGTCAGTATTTCTGTATTTGCCATTCAGATCAGGAATGGTTAGTTGTCCATTCCTGAACATCGTGCAAGAGCTGTTTACTGATATTTCCAATGTATTCACGCTGATGCATTCAGAGTGGCGTAAAGGGAGAGGGGGAGGGGCGCATGATGATGCCAGATGGTGGCATGGGAAGAAGGAAAGGAGCAAAAACTGACTTATCTAATTAAAACGTGCTTCAAGGGTGCAGTTGTTGTGGTTTAAATATTGTTTATTACACAGCTCTTCATAATGCTGAAGAATGCTCCATTCACTTGAATGGGCCTTCCCAACATCAGTGGTCTGATATTTCTCGATAACAGACCTTGCTAAGTATAACAGACCGCTGTTTACATGATCACATGGAGCAAATACACACCGAAGGATCCGCATCTGCACCCGGATCTAGCTAATAAGGGCATTTATGCATCCGCATCTAGCCAATGAGGGCATTTATGCATCCGCATCTAGCCAATGAGGGCATTTATGCATCCGCATCTAGCCAATGAGGAAGTTTTAGTTGGCAGGTCATTGTCCATAAACACAATTGTGTTTAGACAAGGTGAGGTTTCTGGCGAACAAAACATTTCCCTGGAAGCTCCTCCTTGCTGAATGTGGTTTTCCAAATCAAACATGTTCATATTTCCTTTACTGGAACTTCCTTAGCAGGACCTTGTTTGTACATGCATACTATATTTTTGTAATAAATACTATATGCATGAATAGTAAGGCTGGACATATAAGATTGTTCGTACATGAATACTATGTATTATACATGTGGTTTTAGAGCCATATATGGTCCTTGTGTTATTCTATTAGGACAGATAAGAATCATGTGTTTTCAACAGGACACTAGTGTACACCCATGTTTCTATCCATCCTCCACAATTAAAGGCATAGTCCTTGACTGTAGCCCTTTAAACTTTCTGTCAAATTCAGTGATACTCTCCTCATGTTTCTCTATCTATCCGAAATAAAAAATAAGAAATAAAATTGATCCTCCTCCCGTAATAACATTTATATCTCTGTTAACCTCCTCATTTAGAATAGCAGGTGGATTTTAAAGCAGTAATTGAAGTTATACGGCAGTATGGAGGGAACGTGTAGCTTTGTATAAGATGTAAATGTGAGACAAAGCTGCACTGGTTGCAGTCAGAGAGCAGCTGGTGCACTGAGGAAAGGTAAAAGCAAGTGGCATTATTTACAGTATCCAAGGCGACAGGAGCTGGAATCATTTCTGGATCCTCCCCCACCCCCACCTCAACCCCGTTCTCCTAAAACATGAATTTTAATGCTGTAATCTGTTACAGTATGAAGGGGTTAACAGGTTATAAACAATAGAGTTGTTTGACCAGGGCTCACCTCTGTGTCCCCAAGGTGAACACTCATTTATATCCCCAATCCTTCAGCTGTATTTTTTATACTTGCAAGGTGAGGTAATGGTTGATATTTTCTTGTTCTATTTCTGTCCAGCTTCAATGTGACAAGGAGTTCCTGAAGCAGAGGAACAGAGTAGCATACCTCAAATTATACTACCCCTGAGTCAACACCTCACCAGCAGCTGAAATAAGTATTCTACCTGGATTTAGACCTGACTGCACCACCTGTTCCTGCACATCTACCCCCTACTTTTAACCCCAAATATACCTTGCAATCAGAAATGCCTGTTTGTGTTATCAAGATAAATGTATGTATCATATCTGGCCAGTATTCTGAGAAATGTTACTGTGTGTGAACTGCCTGTTCATCACGTATTTAAGGGACAAAATGAGTGTTATTCTGCACAGAGCTTGTATCTCTTGCCTTTCCTGCCTCCTTTGATGAACAACCATGCTTTAGTGTTACAGTCTTATATAAAGGAATATTGTCCCAGCTGCTCACATTTTATATCAATTCCTCAAGGTGTTAAAGGAGAAATCCAGCAAATTTTTTTACATAGAGATCGAGGTCACGGAGTAATTGTCGGTACGGGGCGGGGGGGGGGGGGGGGGACTGTTTTACCTAGCTCGAGTTGCTGCAGCGAGGCAGCTACAGCGCTACACTCTGGGGGCATGTTTGTGAGCCCCATGTTCACACCCCCAGAGTGCAGCATTTTTTTTTTTCCGTACTGACAGTACTTGGTGACCTCAGAAATGCTCTATGTGAAATATCGCCGGATTTCTCCTTGAAACATTATTCTGTGTTGACTTGTTTTTTACATCAAATGTATATCAATTAGTGAAATAAAGCTTCATAAAGCAGTGATCAGTTCCAACGTTGTTTTGTTTCACATCTGTAAGTTATGACTTATGAAAGATGACGTGGGCAAATATTAAGAAAAACAACAGTTTAATAGAAAAACAAAGAACAAGAAAAACTTTTTTTTGAGTTTATTACCCCCTTTGTATTCACAAACACACTTTTAGTCTGGGATTTGGTAGGCAGAGGCAACACAAATAAGACATATCTGTCCCTCGCAAAAAAACAAAAAACAAAGGAAGATCAGTGTTCAGCCAAAGCCTTCACTTGACTATCAATCATGATGGTTGAGTAAACCCTTGGAGCATCCCGAAGCACAGAAATCCCAGCTGAGTGAACTGCCTAGCTCCTTTTCCAAGAGTCCATTTTGGCGACATTCACATTACCTGCCCAGAATTCTCAGTTTCCAGTACACCGAGGCAGAAGGCAGTTCAAGAGATCCTGGAATCGAGTCCTTGGCTGTTGACTGACAGAAACAAAAACTGTCCATGAAAAGTCAGTGGAGTTTCTTCCTTTACTTCTTCCGCCTCACTTTGGGCTTCTTGACTGGCCTCAGGTAGGGGTTATCGATGCTCTCCTCGTTGACCTTCACTGTTGGCACCACCCCACCAGAGGGCAGTCCGGAGTTCTCCTTATCCGCTCCAGGATCATCCTGCATCAGAAAGATAAAAAAAGAAGATACATAGCTCCTTATTGATCCTTATGCAGCACACCACCAGACAGAGACGCCAGTCTACTTATTACTAGGCAACCATTGTACATAAAACACATATGACATAGACACAGTGGATAGCAGATAAGTGAAGTAACTGTTTCTAGAATGACCAAAAAAAAAAAAGGTGTACCATCTGACCCCATGCACTGGTCATACTATAACTGTTCAGAATCTGAACATATCTGGCACCTCTCATTGTGACAAATTTGACAAAATAACTGAATGGCATGCTGTCATGGCATGTTGTGCATTTTAGTCATTGGAACAAAGAGATTAAGGCCAACCTCAGACTTACATTGATTATGTTGCCGTGGTTGTTCTCGCTGTCTGTCTGGTCGTCCTGCTCAGAGGAGTCGGTCTCCTCCAGAGACTGCAGCTCCAGCTCGGATGGGAGTAGGGCACTCAGGTAGGGGATAGAGCTCGGACGGGCCGCAATCACTAGTGGCACACACAGAAAATCCGGTCAGGTTTGTAAAGGCGGACCATCTGTAACAGTTCTGTTATATGAATTATAACCCACATACAGGCAGTGAAGTTTTGCAGATCATCTCAATTTTGAGGTCTGGTAGACAGCTTTGACAAAAACAGCTTTGATAAACTAAACCGAGACAGCTTGTTGAATGCAAACTCAAGGTAATGACAGGATTAAGAGACAAATGCACACAGACAACAACGACGAGCTAGCTAGCTCTAGCCTTCGAATGCATTTCATATGGTCTGGTGAATCCCCTTTTTTTTTTGCGTTGTGGTGTCAGCAATGGAGGCACTAAATCAGCCTTTATTCCATCAGCATACGCACTACCAACACTGATTTAAAAGGCTCTATTCTCAACTAAACCTCGCCCCCTCAACTCAGTACCACTGAGCCAAGGTCCTCAATGTAGGGCTTCCAGTCTCAGTATCCAACTGGGGCTCCTTCAGTGTAACATTTCAAAGTTTAAGATATGGTTCTTTAAAAATAAAGATAAATGAATGAATAAATAAATAAATCAATCATGGAAGCGAGCTCACATGGAAAGGCTGTGATGTCGGTCTTGAAAAAGCTCTGGGTCTGTGCTGGGTCCTGGGTCTGTCCGGTCTTGGCCATGAAGCGGGTGAGCGCTCGCTCCACGTCCCTCCGCTGAGAGGCAGCTTTCTCACGGACCACCTGGTAATCCGACACCGGCTCCCGGAACGTCTATGCAAAGGCGATGGTAAAGTATAGTCAGCCAGCAGGCTACTGCACCAGAGCCCTGGTCATGCCTTGGTCAGAGGACATGAGTATTCAGTCTACTCAGGAGCACTGTCGCAAAAGCCTGTATAAACCGTTCTCATTCTTTTAGATGGATATACTCCAGACTTTACCTACGTATTGTTCATTTGTCTTTAATGTGGTGTATCTTTATGCATTTTCTTTTTTAATCTCACTAGGAACTTTGGGTCTGCAAAAGGACTAACTGAAAAATTAACATTCAGTGTTGGCATTAGAACTATTGTCAGACTTTAACCATTCAGGGGTGCGTTTCCCAAAATCATAGTTGCTAACCTGTTAGCAATTTAGTTGGTTGGCAACGGGAAATGACATGGCAACCAACAAAGTTTCTAACAGTTAGCAACTATGGTTTTGGGAAACGCACCCCAGTACAGTTGGCTAAGCTATACCAATGTGAATTTTAGCTTGAATACACACCGGGGTCTTGATGTACGTGTGAGGATCAGGGAATTCTGGGAAGTGGCTGGGGATATGAGCGGGATGTGAACGCTTCTGTCCAGCAATGAGTGCCTTGGGAATCACAGGTGGATTTGTCACAGGAGCTGTGTAAACAAACATCACAACCGTAACAATCAGGACTTATTTTGTCCTAGAAGGTCAATGAGGTGTTATGTTGTTCTGTATGAGGCAGCCTTAAAGATACACAGAGGACACTTACGTGCAGTTATAACCATTCTCTGGGATCTTTTGGCATACACTGGCAACGTATCCACATTGAAGCCTGTGGGTGAGCAAACGTCTTAGCAACTTAGAGGACGTAAAATCAAAATGTTTCTGACAATTTTCCTACAGGAATGTTGTAGCAAGTGACAGGTTTTATATCCATTAAACTCTTCTCATAATATGAACTATTACTTGCTGAAATGTAGACCTATTGCTGGTCACTTACCCATTTCTATTAGCGTAATCACCACATCCGGCAGCGTGGGCGTGCTTCTGGCTGTGTGCTCACAGTACGCCTTTGCACAACGGCCGATTTCTGTGATGTCTGCAAGGAACAGGAGAAAGGTGAGCGCAGTAGCACAATGAGTGACGCTCATAACGAATAGCTTCAGACATGTTCACTTCAAAAATAGCCGAGTCATGCTGCTCCGAAGATTAAATCTCGACTCAGCATGAATTGAAGCTGACAAACACAGAAAACTGTTTGGTGCTTCGTGGCCTGAAAATCAGTCACCCCAGGTTTGATTCCCGAACCGAATATTGTGAGTCTCTGTCGCTGTCTCTGAACTTTTTTAAACTTTTTGTTTTAATCTTAGAAAGCTCTGGTGAGAGTAATTCCGTATGAGGAGGAGGATGAAGTTCAGACAGAAGTTGTCCCTTACAGCTCTGCATCATCTCTGTGAGTGACTCAACGGCAGCCTTCTCTGCACTCTCATAGCCGCACTCCGTCAGGAGCGAGCTCACCACCACCTGAAGGGTGCGCCGCCGCGCCAGGTAGTAGTTCTCTGCTGGACTGGTTGTTGTCTTGTTGGCACCAGAGCGCTACAGAAGCAGACAGGAGAGAATGTTTTAAAGAGTGCTCAGATTATGATTACGCCCATACACATGCACCCCTACCAATATATACCGATTCCTGGGGTAATGTGATGAGCAAACAACTAATTCTCAATTGTCAATTAATTGTATTATAGTAGGCTATTTATTGTATTATAGTAGGCTAAGTACTAGGAGCATCCACATGTCTAATAGAACAGATGCTCTATTTCTGTTTTTTCTCTAACAAACACTGAAACCTCGTGTATTTGCACAACACTGTATATAAAATTAGATGAGATTAGATTACATTAGAGTCATCCACACTATAACTACTGCACAAGTAAAGTACCAGCACAAAGAAATGCAGCAGGCCTACATGTTTAATGTACTGAAAGAGCTGAACTGAAAAGCAGATGTTATAAGTCATTATGCTAGAAATTATTATGCTCCAGTATCACACTCACAACAGCACAATACTATACTATTTACATTAAAAAAAACAGTTATACATCTAAAGCAGCTATACGTCTTAGGATGTTGATTAATTTGCTTTCTCTCAACATGATTATTATTTGCTAATATTTATTATCAAGTACACAGGGTAGTCTGATACAACACTAACCAGCAAGTGTGATGACAACAAAGACATTGAAGTGTCTTTGATGAACTGTTCAGCCCACCCACAATCCCTCTGTTTGGCCCATGACAATGGGACAGTGGCAAAAACAAACACATGTCAAAGTATGCCACCTCAATTTGCTAACGTTAATTTAGATTCAAATTTAAAACAATGTATGACACATACTATGAAGTAGGGAAGACATTCTTAACGTAGCTAGGAAAGGCTACTTAACCTACTTATATCAATATTGGCAAAGTATATCAGTATGTCTAACGTCTTAATAGCCTAAACACAATCAAAGCGATAACAGCACATCATATTATCCTGAATAAAACAAAGAGAAGGCGAACATGGTAACGATAATGCATCGCGTGCCTTCCAAGTTAGCTCGTGTATGGAGGCTAATGTTATACAATAGCAGCTATTTAGCAAGTTATTGATAACGCGTTCTTCTGGTGTTCGGTTCCGTTGACAGAAAGCAAAAATCCCTGTATTTAACGTTATACTGGAACGAAAACGTCAAAGCCATTTTATTATATGGGGATGGCTTCGCGTTTAACAGAGGATTGTTGCAGACAGCGCGTTTTTCCTTCTTTCGTTTGGCTAGCTACTGTTAGCTAACGCTGTGATAAAATGCAAGGAAATTATTACGTTTTCTTACCGTTCCTGAATTTAAGGATCCGCTAGCCATTACCGCCGAATCTGCCATCTTCACGACAATGTCTAATCTTGAGATATTTAAGAAACACAGTTCGTATGATGCGTAAACTACATTTTCTACCTCTACAAAGACAGTATTTTCTTCGCGGTGGTAACAACACAGCAGAGGAATAAGCACACGACGTCACATCCGTGTTTGTACGGTTAGGACTGGACCTGGACTGTCTCACGCATAGACTGTATAGATGTTCTATATACAGTCTATGGTCTCACGGGATAGACACAGAGCAGTGGTCGCACCGTAGGCTACCATTTACAAATGCACTGTATTTCTCAGAAACTGTTCATTGTACTCTGATCTGTATTGATCCATGAGTGGATGTAATGCAATATTTTGAGTTCATAGTCATTAGCTCTGATCAGTTGTCTGATATACTTCCAGCTCTGTTCTAGCCACTGTAACCACTGAATTAGCTCCCTCATTCATTCAAGTCATAGTAAGTGCTGTGCTATGATTTCTCTCTATCTTGTTGAGTGCAGTTGAATCCCCATGATCACAATAAAAAGTCTGTGAAAAACATAGCATGAAAGTGAAGTTGGCCACACACATACATTCAGAATATGTAGGCCCTTTGTGTACCAAACACCCTGCATGCCACTTGTTCATGATGCTCATTTTAAATTGCTGGACCACAAATGCAAAACATGTCAGTTATTTATTCAATTTCAGCCAAACAGTTAAATGCAAAAGTACAGTTACTTTAACAATCAGTATTCTACAAAAATATATTTTCTGCTACAGAAAAAAATCTACAACTTGAATATCAGACCATTCAGACACCTATCTAAAGTCAGCACAGAGAAGTTTCAATGTGTTTGTTCGGCTATCAATAGTAGACGTGCTCAGGTGTCAGAAGTAGGCTATTCACTGTGAGCTCAGAAGGAGGACCTGGATGTCTTACTAACAGGTTTGTAGTGTGAAGTCATAATGCATGAAGAATCAGGCGCCCTAAATCCAGTGCTTCCAAAACTACTACAACAAACTCCATCCTGTTGTGAGATTGTGTGAAAGAAGACAAAGCATAATGGGGGTAAAATGGAAGACATGACAAAGGAAGAAAAAATAAACAGAAGTAGACAGAGGACACAGAACAGACATAAGTAGGCCTTTCAAACTTTCTCGAAAGGGAAGAGGTGTTTCTGTTGACCACGTTTCTCTCGCTTGCTGCTGCTGGCTTGCTTGGACGCCTCCTCCGGTTCCTCTTGCCTGTTCTGGGGCCAGGAGCTGGCCAGCGAGGGGGCGTTGGCGGACGGTCCACCTCCCTTCCCCTCCTCCTCCGCCTCCTCCTCCTCTCCTGAGGACAGGCCGTCCGTCCCTCCCTGCTCCCCCTGTTCAACCCCTGATCGCTGCTGGGCGAGGCCCTGTTGTCCGTAGCGACGCTTGAGTCTCTCCCTGATCAGAAGACCTTTAACCAGCAGAGTCCAGTTTGCCACAGCGCGCTTCTCTCGTTTCTGTTGGAGACACACAGAGGCACACAAAGGCAAGTTAGGGACACACTGTGATGTGCTTTTGGCAAACACATGCGCACACATATTTTAGAAGCATGCCAAAATGAGACCAACTTCCTAGTGAGAAGACTCACAAAAAAATGCTGGCAAATGCAACCACTGCCCCATGGAACTACACAATAAAGTACTTGTGTGTGCAACTGATTTGTTAAATTAGACAGATATATATGGAGTAGGTTTTAATGAACATTTTGCAAGAACACATTATAAATCACAGAAAAACACAAACAATAAACATAATGCTTTCCTATCTCATTCTAAAATGCACACAAGTTTGGTAAATTTAACTTTTTTCCCTGAGCAATATCAAATATGTAGAACTCTGCCAAATAGAATTACTGCACAAAGCCTGAGTTAATATTTCAGGAACACGCCAGCAATGTAATTTGCACTGGAATTTCAAGGAATCTCATTTCCATGAAAATCCCTCTCCTGGGGAATGTGCTTCCTTCACTGATTGCATGCATTAACACCCCCACCCACCTACCCCCCACCCACCCCACACACACACACACACACACACACCTCTATCTCCTTCTTCTGCTGAATCTCTTGCTCATTTTCCCATGCAGCTCTCAAGATTTCCTGATGTTCCTCACAAACAATATATCCATCAGTTCTGAAAAATAAAATGTTCCATTAGTTGCCAGCTGGTTTGACAGCATTTGAACTACCATTAAAGATCATGCAATAGTCTCTGTTTTAAATCTAAATGACTAAGTGCAAAGTTGGGGAGAGAAGCAAAGGATCTCACGCATGTAAACCCATCATGCAGTGTATGCCACTGACCCATCTATGTTTGGTCATGGATGGTATCAACTTTTAACTTTGCCAGTCATTTAGATATTAGGGCCAATGGTCTCTCACCAATTATTTCTTTCACTCATACTTACATTTACATACATTTATTCATTTAGCATTTTTATCCAAAGCGACTTACATATGTCAATTATATTACAAGGGCAATTGTCCCAGGAGCAACTCGAGGTTAAGTGCCTTGCTCAAGAGCACAACGGTGGAATCCGGGTATTGAACCCACAATTTTTCAGGCTACTGCATGCTAGCCAAGCTCCTTACCCACTACGCTAGGGTTTCTCAACGGGGGCGGTACCGCCTCCTGGGGGGCGTTCGTACTACCTAGGGGGGCGCTGGGAACGTGAGAGGTTTTTTGTTTTTTTTTTACATTTTAAACTTTCATGGTTTTCACATATTTTTGGTGCAAAAATAGGCTACCTGAAATAAATAGGCTATTTTCATTCATGGGTTTCTAACCCCTCTACCGTCCCAGCTACATTTTACTGTTTATCTATGCTCAGTGCCACTGAGTCAGTGGTCATACAGTGCAGTTCGGGCCTGCACACGCCCGGACTCACGTTCCCCAGCCCCAGCTATCGTCATCTCTATAGCCCGTTTTCCGCTCGCTGTTGTTCTGCAGCTGCTCTGAGCGTAGTCTCCACGAAAAGACCGTTGCTAATCCGTTGGATTGTTACGGTGCATATGTTGTTCACGTGATGTGCACTTGATTTTTGTCCATGATAAAATGACACGTCTTGTTGCCCACATTTAATGTGAAAAAAAAAATCATTACAACCAATGCTGATGTGGTAGTGTTTTTTTTTTTTACCCAACCAGTCTCCTATTGCTTAGGGACATTTTCTTATAATTCCAGAAGAAACCAAAACAGCACAGAAATGGGCTGGTTTTTTTATTTAAGCAATATAGCATGAGTGTGAGTGGCCTAATAGCCCACCCAGGGGTGATTTCTTTTTTTTTTTTTTTTTTAATTGTGTGTGTGTGTGTGTGTGTGGGGGGGGCACCAGAGGATCAAAGTAAGGTCAGGGGGGCGTTTGCTCAAAAAAGGTTGAGAACCACTGCACTACGCTAACACCACTCACCAAACACCACTACTTACACTGCATGTGAATAACCGCCGTGGAAGTCGAATCCGGTCACTGCTAACGCACAGTCTATTTCCAGCTTCCTGGCCACGCGGTGCAGATTTGGCAAACGCAGGTGAGCACAGCCGATGGGCAACATGCAAGGCTTGAACAAGTACACGTTCCCAAAGTCATTGCGAGGGACCTGTGAAACACACACACACACACACACACACACACACACACACACACACACGCACATACATTATGCAAGCCTTCAGCTACACAGAAAGTATCTTAATCCTACAACCCCTCGGACACAAAACTCTAAGGCTTTTCTGTGCCTGGTCAGTGTTTTCCTGCTCAAACATGAGCCCTTGAGAAATGCCCCACCTTCCCATCCACAGCCAGGGGAGGCTGGTACTCCTCCGTCTGCCACTCTCCGAACAGCGAGAGGTCCTTCTCCTCCTTTTGCTCGGCCATCGAGCGAGCCTTCCGCGAGCGGTTGGAGAAGCCCTTCACCATCTGGCGCCAGGACAGCAGAGGGGAGAGAAGTCAGAGATGAACAAGGAGGTGCGAGAGGATTAGGGAGGAGGAGAGTTCAAATGCTGTTCTTAAAACTACAAAACCTAAGGCTAGTATGAGCCATATCCTATATTAGTAAATATGACTCTTTACCTGCCAGTCTTTGTCACAAAGAGACATTCTCTTTAAAAGATTCAGAATTCAACCAATCAAATGGCACCATTATATATTATTTTGAGTAGGCTACAGTAGGAATGATTGAGCACAATACCATGTAGCCCTCATGGCACATATGTGACTTGAGTCAAGAGCAGAATATCCATAGGTTGAAAATATCCATAGGTTGAAAATCGTGTAAATGAAAAGACAGGAAGGGTGAAATGGTTCAATTAATGGCACATACCTTATAGGGCACTTCTCCAAGACGGACGGTGCGTGCCTCTTTAAGCCATGTGTCTCTGGAATGCAGCGTATGAACACAGTCCCTACAACACACACACACACACACACACACACACACACATACACATACATTAATACAATCTCACACATCCATGCAGTGTATCCATCACATAGTAAGTGTAACCCACACATCAATGATCATCCAAATACGTTATGAAATACCAGGCTAATTATAAACCCTATAAAGTCTATATACAATGTAGTCTATGAGCATAAAACCATACTAAGCAACTCTGGAAGAATAATCCCTAAATCAAACTGAAGCTTGCGCATTCTTTAAAGGTATCCACCTACTGCACATCTAAAAGGCTGCTTCCACTTACCTGGAGTAGACAGGCTCCCCCCTGCAGTAGCCCAAGATGGCGGCTGTGGAGGGATACAGGGCCTCGTACTTCAGCAGGTGCCTCTTCAGGGCGTACAGCGGGTGGTTCTTGTACTCCGAGATGGCCGTGGGCAAGGGCTTGCTCAGCAGCCTGGCCTCCAGCTGAGGACACAAAGAGGCACGTCATCCCCAATGAGATATTCTATATGCCCTTTAAGTGACATGTGTGTGTATATGAGTGAGTGCGCATGTGCGCGGCTTGTATATTTTTATGTGATTGTGATAAGGTTCTGTGTGTATGTGCATGACATAGTAACTTTGAGGGTTTTGTAAAAAAAAAGTGTGTGTGTGTGTGTGTTTGTGTGTGTGTGAGTGTGTATGTGTATGAGTGAGTGCGCATGTGTGCGGCTTGTATATTTTTATGTGATTGTGATAAGGTTCTGTGTGTATGTGCATGACATAGTATATAAGGGTTTGAGAAAATAAAGTGTGTGTGTGTGTGTGTGTGTGTCACATGAGTCTAACCTCGTTGTCCTCCTTCTTTTCCCTCTCTGAGTCGGGCGCTTCATAGAACAGCAGGGTCTCGTCCCACCAGTCCCCCTCCACGCGGCGTTTCCGTGACGACGTGAGCCAGGTGGGGTCGTACCTGCTGCTGAGGTCTTTGATGTAGCCGTCGCCATCCACGGCCACCACATAGCTTATGGGCTGCGTGGCCTGACTGGAGCAGCGCTGCACCTGCCCAACCCCCTGCTCCACGTCCACACACACCCACCTGCCCACCTCCACCAGGTACACCTCTAGCCACTCGTCGTTCCCCTTGCCCTGCCTCCTCTTCCCCCTCTTCCTGCCCATCTCCTCCTCCTCCTCCTCCTCCTCCTCCATCTTCTTCTTCGCCCCACTGGACGTCCTTGGCGCTCGGCCTTTGCCCTTAGCTGCCCCTTTGCCCTTTCCCCCTCGTCCCTTTTGCGGTCCTCCTCTCCTCTGCTCCTGCTCCTCCTCCTCGCTCTCTCCTCCACTGCTCAGCAGGAACTCCTCTTCGCTGCCAGCCTCCTCCTCCTCCTCCATCTCCTCGTCACTGCTCTCGTCCTTGTAGCTCACCTTTGAGGCCACGCTGCGTCTCTTTGTGTTTTTCGGACGCTGTCCCGTCCCTTCCTTCTCTCCCGTTCCATCTCGCTTCTTCGGCCGCTTCCCTCCCCTCTCCGTCTTGCTATCCCCGCGGCCTGCGGCCGGACGCTTGGACCCTGGGGACACTTTCGCCTCTGGGGAGCTCATATCCGAGAGGCTTTTTTTAGATGTGCCTGTTTTTTTATCAGCTGCAGACTTGGAGGTTTTAGCTTTGTCCTGCGGAAGGAAATTAAATTAAGTCAGGAATCATATGTTATTACTAAAAAACTTTACCATCCTGTGATACACAAAAGATGTATGAATATAATGTATGATTTGTATAACGGTACTATACAAATATTACACTACACAAATATGCTCTCCATATGTTTGTCAATAAACATGTATCTTGACTCAAACACCGTACAGACATATTTAAATTGGGACAAAACAATATTGTAGAACACATATTGAGATATCACACATATGTGTGTGATACATGCATATTCCACTTAGACAGGGGGTGCAGCCTTTGGTTGCTAAGGAGACAGGTACCTTGGCAGGGGTCGGTTTGATTGGCAGGGGCTGCAGAGAGAGCACCAGCCTGCAGAACAACTGTAGTGCCCTGAGCACCAACAGGAATAACTACAGAGAGGAGAGGATAGAATGGGTCAGAGGTCAAACCTACAAACCACTACACACCACTACACACCTACTCAGTCAGCATGCCTACTAATGACACCTGAGAAATGCAGTTCTTCAGCATCAGACAAAGACAATAAGGGATCCTTAGATCTAATGTTGCATTCCAGACAACTCGGAGGTCAGATATTTCCTCCCAATTTCATTCCAGACAAACTTGGAGGTCAAGAATTCTGAACTCCTACTTGAAAAAAGTACAATAGAAACGCCACTTGATGTCGGGGTAAGTCGATCTACCCCAACTTGAGCTGGAAGAGTAACTGGTCAAGCAAAACACGACCAATATCATGGGTTAGGGGGCACACTAACAAATGGTGGAAATGTGTATCTGCAAAGTATTTAAGCTGCTTTAGGTAAGTGTGTAAGTGTGTACACTCACTAAAAAGAGTGTAAAAGTGGAAATATAACATCCAGTTAAATAAAACTTACTAAAATATACATTACTATTATGTTTGTTTGAAATCTATTACAAAGCTGGGCAGCCTTGAGCAAGGCACCTAACCCCTCACTGCTCCCCGAGCGCCGCTGTTGATGCAGGCAGCTCACTGCGCCGGGATTAGTGTGTGCTTCACCTCACTGTGTGTTCACTGTGTGCTGAGTGTGTTTCACTAATTCACTCAATTGGGTTAAATGCAGACCAAATTTCCCTCACAGGATCAAAAGAGTATATATACTTATACTTACTTAAACTAATGTTTGCTTCATCTGCAGTGTACTGAATGTAGATTTCCTGTGTGTGTATCATGCTGGCCACAAAAACACTATTCACATTCACATATTCTACTCAGTCTTACGTGAGTCATCTCCTCATGGTTTCTGGCGGTCAGACTCCCCAGCCTCCTCTCCAGGACCGTCCTCAGCTCCTGGCCTTTCTCCTCGGGAAGCTCCGGGTTCACTGTGAAGGTGGTCCCAAACCTGCCAAGCGGGTGAAGGTGTCAATGTGCTTGTGTTGTGAAGTATGTAAGGCTCTGTACAGACTGTGACAACAAATTTCCCTTGCAAACAGCCAATCAATTAATCAATCAATCAACCAATAGGTGCTATACTTCAAAGGTGGTGTAAATACAGTATACATACATGTCTGCATTAAAGCACAGAGTAGACATATGTGGTGAATGAAAAGATATACTCGTTGGTTTGATCCAACAGAGGACACACAGAAGTTCATATACTATGAGAGACATGCAGAAACTGACAATTCCGCAGGAATAGTACACAAGCTCACTTACCACTTCAACAGGTCATTGAGAAATAGTGTGTCGACCCGATTCGGGTTAACCGCTATGAAGTGGGAGGGCAGTAGTGACAAAGTAATGGCTATGAGATCTGGTTCTCTGCACACACTGTTCCGGAATATTCCATTGGCTAGCAGACACAGCAGATGAACCTGGGACACACAATGCAATACAAGTGTTAAAGTTGCGACAAAACAAGAGAAAAATAATAAAGCAGGCCAAACCCAGAACAGAGGTGTAGACTAACCAGAGTGCAAAATACAGAGTAAAAAGTAAATTATAAAAGCTTTTCGTCATTGTATAGACAAATTAATAACAGAGACTTATTGTTGGCAGATCAGAGGCAACTCATCCATAATTTCACTCAAAAGTCCTTATTACATTAACCAGTTATTCAGGGCAGAAGAATCTACCTTGTGCGTGTCTTCTATTAGGTCCTTGTTAAAGCGGTTCATCATGCGACGCAGGTAGTTCTCAAACTCGGTCTTCCTCTTCTCCCTGAAGACACAGGAAATGAGACTGGCTGCTAAAGTGACTTTGGAGAGACTGCAGAGTTATCAGCACTACAAGATAGTGGAAGAAAACTCAGCACAGAGAAGCAGTAAGGCATGGACGAGTTTTATCCTGAGCTTTGGCTATTGATAAACATGTGTCTAGTGTTATCTGCGACATAAGAAAGTGTGAAACTTTTAGGAGTTGTAATATTCCTTAAAAAAAAAAAAAACTTGAATAATATTTACCAACATATATCCTGACTTTCCAACCCACTATAAACAAGATATCTGCACATTTTTAAAGTATGCATTTAATAACTTTTAAGACCTTTTCAGAACCCGTAAAAAGGAAAAAATATTATCATTACTACGAGTGGTATTAACTTATTCTATGTGAAACCCATAGCACGTCTTCCATCAATGTAGCCTATTAGCTGGAGAGATAGTGCTAAAAGCAGCCATATGACTTATAGTGGGGACTGGAGGCTTCACTAGACCTTGTTCACTAGTCATTGCTGAAATAGTCATTGTTGTGGGATAGGCCAGCAAAATAAACTAATAAACTGTTCCAGATCAAATGTAATGCCCGCCCTCCTACAATTCAATACATTTTAAGACATTTGTAGGCCTTAAATATAAAACACTACTTCAGATGTTTTAAAGACTAACAATCCACGGGGACCCTGTTTAAAATGGATCAGTTAAAACTAGTCCCAAAAAAACTGAAAGGTATAGCAGAAATGACCGCCGCTTTGTGGGGATATGGTGATGTAAGTGAAGTTGGTGTGTGTGTGTGTGTGTTTTACAAGCATGTCATGTTTCTCACTTCTGTTGTCTCTTGCGGGCGATGTCTGGGGTTTCAATCTCAATCTCCACAGGCTGAGACGGAACCGCTGGTTCCACAGGAGCAGCAGGCCCCAACGGCTCTGTGAGTTCTGGGAAGAGGAAGCAGAGGAGGAAGAAGGGAGAGAAAGGAAAGATGAGGATGAAGAGAAGATGGCTGTCAACATAAGATATCCAACCAGACATAAACACAGCAACAACAGACAGACACATAATTGTTACCATAACTACGGGAGGGTCAACAGCATGATATAAACCAGAGATGCCCAGTGAGCGTATCCTTCCTCCCATCTTCATCTTACACACCCTCAAGCCACTGGCAGTCCTGGCTCGTCTCCTGCCCGGGCATATTATTTTACATCTCCATTAAACCTGAATGACAATGATGTCTCTTTAATTACGCATCAAGCTCTGTGGGGATGTCTCGTTAATTACGCATCATGCTTTGTGGGGATGTCTCTTAAATTACGCATCATGCTCTGATGTTGCTCATGTTGCGCAAAACCTGCCACTGAACATAGCTATTTACATCTATAGGCTCCAAAAATGTTTTCTTAATTGAACTATTTCTGATATAATAACATTATATAAATAACACACTCAGCATGATAAAGACCCTGCAGGAAGACCCTGCAGGACTGTCACCAACACCTGCCGAAGGTTTGGGAGCACCAGAAGCATGCACCTCTGGCCACCTTAGCCTAGATGACAAAAGCTCACACAGACAAAATGTGCACTGGGAGACAAAATAGCTAATAAAGTGTATAGATGCATATTTGTAAATTTTGCATGCCATTACTTATAACCTGCACCTTCCCTGTCTTGTGTCCCTGTCTAGTCTTCATCTAGACTCACGTCAACCATTACCAGTTATTAAAGCTAGTGCACTCTTAAATTGATCATTGTCACGTCTAGCTAAACTAAAAGCCTAATATTAACTAGTCAGCATCTCAATGATTGAGTAGACACACACATTTTGTACAGGGGACACAGTACACCAAAAACGGGGATGGTTCCAGAAAAACAGGGACATCTGGTCACCCTAACACACACACACACACACACACACACACACACACACACACACACACACACACACACACACACACACGGTCTGTGTAGCTGACACAAGGGAACAATGACTTGCTAGACAATCTTAATTGAAGTCACATTCACCCCAGCAGAAGAGGACACCTCTAGGAGACACAATGGCCACCCTTCAGGAGTGCAATCAGCACCCACCACAGAGAGAGAACAGGTGAGAGGACACCACTGATGGTGATAATACACACACTCCGACTCTGCACTGACCACATAGCACAGCACAGCACAGACACTAACCTTCCACCTCCTCCCAATCGCCATCTTCATCACTGTCATCCTCACACTCCTCATCGTCTTCCTCTTCTTTTTTGGTCTCAGTTTTCTTCACCCCTGATGCAACAGCAACAGCAGGTACAATGAAGTCATCATCATCATCTTCATTGTTGTTATCAGCATCGACATTCATGGTTTCAGGCTCCCTTTTCATTGGCTGGTCCTGGAAGTATTTGCTGGTGTGCTTCTTGGCAGAGGAACTGCCTGCTTTCTTGGAAGTTTGGGATTTGGCTTTGGATTTCTTGGGGACCTCCTTAACCCCATTTTCTGAGAGGAGAAGACCATGCATGGTTACCTATTTTATATAGTCTATGATGGTTACGTATAGGACACACCGTCTATGTTTTAGGTACTCTAAAGCCAAAACATGAATACAACTGAACTGATACCTCAGGAGGCTCATATATTGGTTTATTGTAACGCTTTTTCTTTTGTGAATGCACAGCATTTCAGGACATATGCAAGGGCAGTCATGCAGGGGTGCAAGCCAGCTGCAGCACTCGCACCTGCAACCCCCTGACCTAAATTGCCCTGCTAACGTGATGCAGTGTGAAAGGGGGATGAATAAATAAGCAATTATGAGTGAATTATTTTCATCAATTTTCTCTCAACTTACCTCACTAACGATGGTGATGTGGACTTAACAAAATATTGTTCTTGTCTGAGTAGGTTAACTTTACCCTAGCACTATGCAAGTCTGGTCGATTAATCTATTGCCATACCGTTAATATTTATAGTCTTAATTTAAAGACGAACTGTGGCAATATCTGTGTACCAGGGTAACGTTAGTGGTTATCAAGGATCAGTTACGTTACCTGCAATCTTCTGAGATATCTTTCCTCTCCCGACTTTGCCCTTTGCTGCTGCTACTTGCTTCAGTTTCTTTGTCGTGTCACTTTTCACAGCAACATCTGCTGGTCCCTTATGTTTGGCCATGCTGACTATCCGATATCACAGTGTATCAGTGGTTGGTCATGGCATACACATAAGTCGCTGGTACTACAGTAACAGGAGAAAACTACATGCACAAGTTGTGTAATTTCATGTCCGCTGGTTATTCAACACACAGCTATCTCATGGAACCTTTGTTGTGTTTTCCGTACTACTCGGTATGCTACAATGGCCCACATAAGTTACGTCATATCCGTAGAGGGGCACGTTCAAAACATCATGTTGAAAAGGGTGTAGCGCGAAATAATAATGACAAGTTGCTCGATGGGAGATTCAATTTGAAGGCAAATGTGGTTTTAGCCGTTCTATAATTGCAATGTGCTTAAGAATGTGCAATTTTATTAGATTACTTGCAGTAGTAAAGAAGAAGTAGCCTAGGCCTACTTGAGATTAAGGTGAACTAGCCTAGAAATCTAGACGCACCCTAGCGGTCGGGCTATCTGAAAACATCTGTGTGATGAAAGTGAGGGAGAGCAGAAGAGAACTTCTGATGGCAAATCTGAGGAAAAGTTGGTAAACCACCCTTCTTACCTAATTTGAGGGTGCTGATTCTGAATATTTTATTTACCAAGCTCAATTCTGAGTTTTAAGCCGCATAATCAGCATTTTAACATAAAATAGCGATTTTGCTTATTTTTCCCTAAATTGGGTTTATTTAAAAGTAATCACTAAAACCAAATAAAAGTGTTCTCTAAATACATGTTTGAGCATTAAAGAAGCCATACTATAGTTTATTAACGTATTTAATGGGAACATGATTACAGTTAACATGTAATAAACTCAGAAATTCTAATCAAAACACAAACATATCTTTATTGCTAAGATAGTGAGTAACTCATGTGGTGTTTAATGCATTTCAAGTTGCACAGATAACCTTCAACTCAGAATATATCCTACAGTACATATGAACTTAGATAGCGGGAATAAGCCTAATGCCAAACTGCATCTAACGTCAGCAACAACCGAAAAGTAAAAAACATTTTACTTCCAGTAACACTTTGGTATGTGTGCTTGCCTCCATACTTAAGCTTGATTATGTGCTCTTCTAATATGCCATTGAGCAGCATCACTTGTTGGTGGTAGCCTCCGATCCTTGACATCTAGAAAACAGAGTGGCTCTGGCATATAGTGTTGTCACGATACCAAAATTATGACTTTGATACAATACCTGCCATAAATATCTTGATACTCGATACTGAAACGATATCCAAATCCTAAAATATCTGAAAAGAAAGGATTCAGGCCTCCTCCAAGTGTATTGAGTCATTTGTGTTGAATTTGGTGCACTTTTGGTTCTGGGTTTTAAACTTCTAAACTTCCTACATAATTATTATGACCGCCGCTAGCAAAGCTAGCGAAGCGGTCATATAGGGATTGTCAAAGTTTTTTTTTTTTTTTTTTTTTTCGTCATCTACTTCCTGAATTTTTGGTCAACGATACCCGGGACACCGAACCACCGGGGCACATGAAATTTGGTGGGTATGTAGCCCAACTAGACTTTTACGGAAAAATTTTGTTTGGTCCCCGGGGGCCACTCCCCCACCGCGCTGGGCCCCCCGAAACCCAAAAAATGCAGTTTTTCCTAAATAACTACCTGAACCGTGGCACCGGGGATGAAGAAATTTTTATGGTATGTTGGTCTCAAGGGCCCACATCAACCTAGCCCTAAAAGAATTAAGTTATGTGTACATTTAGTGACTGTACACTCATTGGCCTGTAGATGGTGGTGCACACATATACACATGCACACACACACACAGGTACGCACATACCATCAGTATCAGCAATTACAACGGCCGATACATAATTACAAATTCAGTAGGATTAAAGGAAAACCAAATATTCATCATAATAATTTGGCTGCATTTCCAGTATTGGCGTCACGTCGTTTGTCCACCAGATGGCGCATCGTTGCAGTGAGACGTAATTTTGTTGGAAGTTAATCTAAAGTGGGTTGGAAAGAGACTATGCTTCCTACAAGGACAAGACTGTAGTTTAACGCAGAGAATGTCTAATAAGGGTAGGAGGATTTCTGCATGACATGTAATTCCCATTTTTTCTTGAAGCCGAAATAAATCTGTGAATGTTTATCAGACATACTTGGTTTTTACTGCAGGTAGGCTATGTTAATCTTAAGTTATATCAATAGCCTAGAGTAGGTAAAATAATGTTACCATTAGCATCGGTTGAGTGATAGAGGCCAATTTGATTATTGATGTATTTGTAAAAAACCATAAATGCGGTTATAGGCTACCAAGAAAATTGATAACAGCACTAATTGCTTCTTTCGACTGTCATCTCATTTGCTTATAACCATAACCTAGGCTACTAACAGGAGCTAAGTGAGTTAGCCACAACACGTTCGCTACGTGATGGTTTTCTAATGGAAAATATAGGCTACCTGAAAGACAACCTGATGATGCATCCTAAACACCAGGCTGGGACATTAAGCTCAAAGTCTCAAAAAGCATCTGAGTCAACGTTCATTCCCAAACACCCATATAGGCTACTTCAATCCTCTATTTTCAAAGGTGATTCAAGTAAGGAAGAGCATGGCTCAAAGTAAAGTAACTAGGACTGAAACTACATAAATTCGTCAAAGTGAATAATTTGTGTCAACTCGCCGTAATGTAGATTTATTAACGCACCCGTGATCTACATCTCCATTTAAACCACATGTTTTAGAGCGCACGTTGAGAGATGTATCCAGGGCAGGGCTGTACCTACACATATTTGTTGCACGTGCTACAAAAATCATTCTTTGCGATGGATGATTTAGTACCAACGTTACACCGGTCCAATACAGTTTTGCCTATGCCTATACCGTGAGACTTTTTTTGTTTGTTCGAAGTGCGTGTTTAGGGTGTGAGATGGGAGTCGATGTGCTTTGATTCCAGCTTGGTAGTAGTAGTCTATGTGATTAAAAAACACGTGTGTGTGTGAAGTATCCAAACAATGATAACGCTTTCATTATGGCTGCTTTAGCCATAGACCTTGAGCTACTGTACAGTGGGTTCCATTTAGAAGTGGCGCTTTCCGTGATTCACACAGCTCCGTGACATGTATTACTACTGATATGCAAAACTATTAACTTTTCGCCAAGAGGTGGCAGCTTAAAGGAGAATTCCGGTGTGATATTGACCTAAAGTGTATTGAAACATGATACCGAGTGTGAACGTATGTCTCATAGCCCATCTCGGCTTGTCCCCTGCACTCCAAAATCTGGCGCTAGTTAGCCGATGCTACCAACAGCTTTTTCAATAGTGGTGCTTCGGCATCGGGCTAGCCATACAAATAAATCACTGTTTTACACCCATTTACGAGGCTCAATGTATCTCCACACTTCATCGGTAGACTTCCGAGGGCCCTGACATTTAAAGCGATACATTGAGAACTTTGAAAAAGCACTGGTAGTTTACTTACAAGACGATTTATACAGACAGTATCTTCACGAAGTTTAGCGTTTGCAGCCATCTTGAATTTAGTCACGATAAGTCGAGCAATGAGTAAGAATGAACAGCTATGATAAGGGATCAGATTCCAAAAATAATTCAGTGGAAATGCATGGATTACAGTTGCTGCTACTGGAAGAAACTGGAATCCATGCATTTCCACCGGAATTCTCCTTTAAGTCCGCTTGATACTGTAAGCCATTGGTTCCCAAAGGAGATTTTATTTGGGTCGCCAGCATAGCCTAGTGACAATTTATGTGTAATAGGCCAGTGCGTGGATATCTCAATTGCAAAATTAAACAATATTTCTATCGGGCGCCTACAATAGACTAGGCTGGGTGAACTCAGCCTGATCTGCCGGCGATTCCTTTTCGATTTCTTAAAAGATTGAGCTTGGTCTGGCGAAAGCAAGGAAACATGAATCAGCATATTATTTGCACAAACAATAACGGACAGTAGCTCTTCAACTTGGTCCGTTAAAATGTGTATGAACAGCAACGCATTTCATGAAGGCCCTTTTGGACATGTCAGTTATTTGCACCACTGGGTAAAACGGCATTTTGTTTTAGACTACTGGTATTTCATTTGTGCATTGACAATAAAGCTGAATATCATATGAACTAGATGACTAAACTTATGCATGTGTAGACGAAGAAACATTCACAAAAATCCATGACATGACCTCTCTTCTTGATAGCTGTTGAAAACTGCATGGAACTGACAGGGATTGTTTTGTTTAATAATAAATAAATAAATACATTATGCTGCTACCTTCTGCTTTTCCCAAATACAATGTAGCCTACAGGTGTACCTTTCATCAGTCCAGTTGCAATGGATGGACTGTGATGAACTGCCCTACTTGTGATTGTTTACATATTTTAAAGGTTTTATAACAATGCTACAAATTTTTTGGCAAGTGCTACAAATCTATTCACCTTTGCAGCGCCAGTAGGCTACTTTGTGTGCGGCCCGCAAACACACATTCCAAACAAGCATACACAAAAGTTTCAAGAGTGGGGGATGGAGTAGGAGATGGAGACAAATTCATTTATATGATTTATTTTCGCGGAATGGATGTACAGGACTGAGTGCGGTCATATTTTGTACGGCTTTGCGGTACATCTAGTTATTTTTGTAGTCAGTAAAATAGTAGTTTGTGTGTGATTAAGTCCTTTATTGTTTGTTATAGCTCATTTATATTGTGTTTTGGCAATACATTACCTTTAAATAGCCAAAGTAGGCTAGATCATGGTCAGTGTTCAAATTACTGCATGCAAATCACTTAATGCTTTGCAGAAGTGCATAATCTTTAGGCCATCTGATAGGCTACCCTAGACCTTCCCGTGTTTATGGGATTTCTTTGACAGTTGCAAAGAGGAAAAAAGTGAAGATAGTGTTCTTTGCTCCCAGTGTAATTTAGGCCTATGTTTAAACCACTCAGGTCTTAATCAGATAGGCCTACACCAGTATGTGTTGCAATATCTGTGTGCATTACTACATTAGGTCTATTTCTTTGATAGTTAACATCATTTGCTACCACATAACAAATACCAAATAACAATACGAAAGTTTCTCACAAACTTTCCTGTATAGGCCTACTTCTTAAATGTGCTGCAGTCAGATGGGTGTCCTAAAGACATAACTAGATCTTGAGCATCTATTACCAGTGTTGAATGAGCAGTTTTCGCAGTGATCACTACTGGATATTCCACATTGCTAGACAATTTCCACTTGATAGACTTATTTCCACTCGACAAATAACCATCGCTATCTGCAATAGCTACAGTACAGGAACATTAATCAGTTCATAGCTGAGAATTTGTCCTAGGTCCACTTTCCTTTCAGCATCATTATGCATTCTTTTTGTTGCACTATAAAGGATATCTTGTCTAAATTCTTTGCAAATAATGCAATCTCCATAGCACTCTTCAGCACTCCTAAAACATGCACACTTCTCCATTTTTCTGCATGGCTGGAATTTGAATGATATGACTGTTCATAAAAGTTAGTGACAAAGGACTTTCTACAGAAAAATGAGCAGTCACCTACTATTCTATCAATTTATTATCAAGGAATCTATTTTGTTTCTAAACGTCATACTGAATTTTAGCTATTATTTCAATTTATATTTTAATTTTAGCTTATTTTCATTTGCTACTTGAGGGTCATTGGGGTAATTCCTGTCCTGTCCTACAACATATCTGATACATAAAGAGTATATTAATGCCTTATTTTTTGCAATTATGATATCTGATGTCAAAACCAAAAAGTATGTGAATTATGCTAATTAGCAAGCTTAAAACTCAAAATTGAGCTTGGTAAACAACATATTTGAATTCCGCACCCTCAACGACTTTTCCTCAAATTTGCCAACAGGACTTTTTCTGAACGTTTGTTAGCTATCTGCTCTCCCTCTATTAGTAGGCTACCCCATTGAACATAGGCCTACAGAATTTACTTCGTTTTGTTCTTTTAGGAAACACCCAATTAACTAAACTGTTCAACCAATTTAATAGCCATGACACAAACCACAGGCAATTTTTAAAGCCCAAATGTAAATCTATCCAGTCACCACTTTCTTACTTCTGACCTCTTGATTTTGTCCCGGTCAATATCTTATTTTAGATAGGCTATGGGCCTATACACTATGTTGTTTGTGTAGGCCCTATCAATCTGATTTTAATGTGCTATTGTTAAATTTCTCTCTAGATATGTCTTCTGTTCCTCACAGCTTTTATAGGCTATGTAATTGTCTTGAAAAAAATGGAATATTGTAGTTGTCTTTCACTACAACCATATTTGGACATGCTAAACAATAAACAAAAGACTGGTAATTAGCAAATAAGCATGTGAATTAAATGGGATATGTATATGGAATATTTTATTTATTTATTTTAATGTTCATGAAACCCATTTCTATCACAGGTTATAAATCCACAGATTCCTTGCAATTAGCCTGTTATAGAACACAATTGCTATAGGTCTACTGTGCAAATACATCTTTACATTATAAACAAATAGGCAGAAAGTAGTAGATTTTGACACATTCATGAATATTAATTCTGCAATATCCCTTGACCCAGGTCTAACATGATTGGCAATATGTTCACTTCTACACCATCAGCTGAGTCTCCTCCAGTCACTCCACATTCAGTGATGTCCTTGCAATCCATCAAACGGTGCAGCAGCTTCCAAAAGTGTGCAACTCATTTTGATATTCTTGTTACTAATTAATGGCCTGCATGGCAGATTTGTTCTCAATTTGGCAGATCGACATTTAATCAGGGCCAGATCAATTTTGTTGCAGAAACTACAGAGGGAGTGGGATTACTTTATACCTTTAGTCAGAATGTACCTCTTTCTCAGTCTTCATTGTAATTATCAGTTTCTAATGTAACTAAGCCAAAAACGTATGAAAAACAGCTTCAAAGCTAGACCCCATTTATGTATGCACTGCAAAGATTGTGATACACATTTTCTGTGAGGTACAGTTAATGTAGTTAAATTACATTCAAAATGCAGTAGCTTCCACAATTCCTATGCCAGCTATATCAAAACTGCAGTTCATTCATCACACTGTATCTCAAAGAGCTGAAAAGCCGCTGTACTTTCAATAAGCAATTTCTCTCAATGTATTTCAACCAGAAACATTTTTCTCCAATCAATATATAGAGCAGGAAGCCTCGCAGGAGTGGCAGAGATAGATGTTGCAAGAACATGACTGAACCTCTAGAGGGCACTGTTGTATAAGTTGACATGTCCCCTTGCCAAACAACTCCAGAGACTTGGATTACAAGTAGCCTTAATTTTATGAACAGACTACTGAGACGACAGATTCAGAATAATCTTTGTATTTAAATCTGTATTGCTGTGTCAGTGTTCCTCTGTTGGGACAGATCTTACAGGGAAATAATGTAAAAAAAAAAGAAAAAAACATGTCACCATCTCCCATCACCATCATTCTATCACCAGGTGGGCAAACAGTCTACATTCCCAAGTTCCCACTTATGGAAATATCTCAGAAATTCCCACTTCAACTGTGGCCTACAGTCTCCGAGACTCTGGTAGTTGGAACATACATCTAGAAATGCCCCCACCCAAGTGTCCTTTCATGGCAAAAGTATAATGGCTTATATATTAAATCCTTTAATGACATTAAAAAACTGTTAGGTTAGATCTTCATAACCACTGTGAGCATGTCACATTTTGCAGAGCAGAAAGCTTGAATAATGATGCTTGCCTGATGTTTCTGAATGGCAATGTTTGAGCATATGTGTGCGTCTGAACTAAGCTGGGTGCACGCTATTGTACATCTATCATTGACTGCATTTACCAAAACATTATCTATCAAAATACATTATCTACCTAATCACGCATAAACACACACACACATATGAATGCACGCATACAGACTGCTCACTAGGTATTAAGGACTTTTTTGAACATGTGATGAGATGTAAATTCTGTGTCTCTCATCAGTCTGGGTCATCATGTTTATGTCTGTGACTCCTAAATGGCTCTGAGGAGCGTTCGCTTCACACCGGCAATGCTGCATGTGTGTGTTACTTCAGAGAGCTGTCTGTAAACAGAATGGCACCACTGCTTCAGACAGCCTCCCTGCAGCAAGAGTGGGGTGTTTCCAAGGCGATGCCCACGCCAAGACAGGTGCCAGGCCAGGTGTTTGGCAAAGGGTCGATGTGCCCCCTGCTCACTCCTTGGTTGCCATGGAGATGTGGGCTCCTCGCCCTGCATGGCTTCCATCCCTATATGAATCCTTAGCACAGTCAGATAGGAATAAAAAGCCATACAGAGCAGGGAGAAGAGGACAGCAGGAGTGCGGGTGCACAAACACACACACACACAAATCGGATAGGAGTAAAAAGCCATAAGGTGCAGGAGGAACAGGACAGAGGGGCATGTGCGCGCACACACACACACAGACACTCCTATAAACACACACAGACACAGTCAGTCAGTCAGGAATAAAAAGCCATACAGAACAGGATAGAAGGGCACGAACACATAATCTCTCATTCACACGCATGTACACACCTACCTAGTCCATCCTCTCTCTCTCACACACTCACTCACTCTCTCTCACACACACCACAGCACATCTCATGTTCATTTGTATGCATGTGGGCTCCAGTGGTGTGTCCAGCTGGGAAAGGTAGCTGGAGAGGCAGCCGTGCGTGGCTGCTGTGAAGCTGCACCCTCGCCATCTAGCCAGGCAGTATTGGATAGAATCCTATACCATCTTACCTGTTCAGTCAGAGGTGCGAGCGTGGTCGTCCATTCAGCTGTTCAAAATATACACATATGACTCCACCTCACCTTAAAAACAATTTGGAGGGAATATAAATATTCAGATGTCACCATAGGCTATTCATTCGATGATGCCAGTCAATGTACCCAACTTTATTTTTATTTGAATACCCAGGTCTGATTATATTTTTTTGTGTAAAACACATGGTCTAAGATGGCATCCCCTCCTCACAACCGTTGAGGTCTCAAGCGGTTTGCCGATGCATTCTTAAAAATATAATGGACCACTGGGAAGCACGCTGCATGAATGGGGCACCTGTTGTCCTTCACTCCCCGTGTGCCCAGACGAGCGAGCACACGGATGGAGTCGACCGCTCTCCCGGTTACAGGACCCTGCGTGCCTCACAAGATCAAGCGCAAGATAACGGCCACTCTCTGAGCGTCGGTGTCGGTACCCCTTAGTCTGTCTCAATAACACGTCAAAAAAAGCGCAACAGGCGTACCAAAACAGAAAGAAAGGACGCATACATTCCGTTATATGTAACAGAAAAAACAATCTCGGTTTACCTTAATTAAATCATACATACACTGATTCAGTAGGCTGCCTAGACAAAACACAGCGTTCCTTATAATGGGCAACGCAGTTTGATATGACAGAGCATACGGTCTAGACTAGAGTATATTGGCAAAAATAACTCAGGATATATTTAGCGCATAACTCTCTATTGGAATACACATCAACATTTATCAACAGTTAACTGCACAAGTTAACTCTGTTCCTGGATCTGCTTGACGATTCTTCCACCGACCTAAAATTACCTTATAAGTGTGAGAGGAGGGCATAAGGAAAAGCCTATGAAAGCGCAGAAAGGACTGTATCACTATTTCAAGGTAGCCATGCTTGAGCGCCAAATAGTAGGCTGTTCTAGTAGTGCAGGTGAAAGGAATTTTCTTCATCAGCGTTGAAATCTCTCGTAACCACAATCCGAGTGGTGGCGATGGTGGTGAACAAGGCTGAACAAAAAAGTTAACGGAAAAGGTTAGAAGGACGAAACATCTCATACCAGGACAGCCGACCACGCCGTCCAAAAAGCGTTGTTCCCCGTTGTCCTTCCTAGCTCACCCGAACGCCACTGGACCTCGATAGGGATGAGACCGATGTGGAACGCTGGGGCGCACAGCCAGCAGGTGGATGTCGCCTCGCCCAATCAGCGCGTCCGCTAGGCAGTCTCCGTCGGCCGGTGAGGCCGGAACGAGTTTGACCGACGCTCTGCGACTGTGCGTATGTCCATTCACGCTCACAGCAGAGCGAGGGGCCACGTCGAGGGAGGGAGCGATGACACAGGAGAAGGGGTGGTGGTGAAGTGGTAGAACAAAAGCCCCCTCAGTGCCAACCAGCCAATAAGAGGCAGCCTGGGAGAATGAAAAGGACATCATACCTGAGCACGAGACCTCCTCCATGCGCTCGCCTCTTTATCAGCGGCGGGTTCAGCAGCCTCGCAGAGCAGAGCGTGTTAATAAAGGACCGTAGCAGCTGAATAGGGTCTTTTTAAAAAGCCTCTTTCAAATACCGCCAGAAAGCACTTTCATTCTGAGTATGATGAAGTAGACAGAGGCAGAGCGGTTTAATATGTGCACAGGGGGGAGAGAGAGAGAGAGAGCGCGCTAAGAACTACTCACAAAGACGAAAGCTTGCCATTAGTCAGATGCCAGTTCCTACCGGTTGTCCTAACAACAGTACAGTGCACTAGAAGTAGGGAACAAAGGAATCACGAAATGTCCACAAAGGGGGAGAAAACGCTCTGGTTCGGGAGATGTTTAAAACATTTAATTGCCCCCCCCCCCCCTCTCCTCTTCTCTTCCCGGGTTGCATTCCAGTGCGTTTCCTCGTGCCTTTCCCTCTCTGTGCCTTTCTGTAACACCCCTTCTCCAGCAACAATCACGTCATGGTGAAGCTGGTGGAGGGAGTAGGGGTGCGTGTGTGTGGAGTGGGGGGGGAGGCTCTAAGCTATCCCTTCTACCAGTTTCTGTTGTGGCCATTTCAGGCAAATGTCAAATGATGTCACCCTGATGCCTGATCTTTTGTTGTGTTGTTTTCCTCTAGGCCTACTCTTGGCACTTCATAAACATAACCCCCCTCCAAAGCACTGAGTTATTTGGAGAGATGCAGCCAAAACAGTTTTTTGTTTCTCAGTTGAAAAATCAATGGTGGGCATAACTGATCCATCAAAACTTTTCAAAGCAAAGAATTATATTTCTCTTCTTTAGGACTGTCCAGTTGTATCAGCATTGAGAACACTTTTGCACTGTAAAATAAGCTTCTTAAAACCACTTAAATTTCAATTAAAATATATTATAAGTTGAAATGATTCCACCAAAAAATCTTGGGGCCTGTGTTCTAGTTTCCTTGTGGCAGTCTGCATTATTAAAGAAGCACCAGTGTTTATGCAGATTTAATGAAGTAAAGATACATTTATACATGATCAGTTTGTACACTTTTATTCAAAGTAATTTACTGTACACTATGTTGTTAATCTTATCAAGATGTGCCCTACATAGGAATTTATGGAATTGTGATGTTGTAAAGATACACGTGAGATTATGAGGAATGCAATTATGGCCATGGAAGATGGGAGAACGTTCTTGTTGCTATAGAGATAGGATAAAAAAGAGATGCACTTGTGGCTATGGAGATGGGATGCTGTAAAAATGTACCTGCAGCTATGGAGTTGGGATTCTGTGACTATGGATGAAGGAGGTGTCTGCTGTTTGGAAAGGAGCCATATGTGGTTATGGAAACTGGATATTGTAAAGAGGCACCTGTGGTGATGAAGTTGGATATTGTAAAGAAGCACCTGTGGTGATGAAGTTGGACATTGTTAAGAGGCACCTGTGGTGATGAAGTTGGATATTGTAAAGACAGCAGGTGTAGCTGTGGATTTGGAATCATGCAAAAATAGACTTGGTACTATGAAGCTGAAATGTTGTAAAAAGACACCTGTAGCTAGAGAGATAGGATGCTGTAAGAGTGATGGGATGCTATGGCTATGGAGATATAATGATGCACCCGATTTTAAAGATGCTTTTGTAGTTATGAATATGAGATGCTCAGGGACACCAATAGTTCTAAAGATGGATGCTGTACTAAAGGCATATTAGGATGGGCTAGGATGCTGTAGAGATGCCCCTGTAGTTATTGAGATGGGATGCCGTGGAGTTGTGCCTGGTGATAGGATGCCGTGGAGATGTGCCTGTAATTATGGAGATGGGATGCTGTTGAGTTGTGCCTGTAGTTTTGGAGATGGGATGCTGTTGAGTTGTGCCTGTAGTTATGGAGATGGGATGTGGTTGAGATGTGTCTGTAGTTATGGAAATGGGATGCTGTGGAGATGTGTGTAGTTAAGGAGATGGGATGCCCCTGTAGTTGAGTCCCTGTAGAGATGCCCCTGTAGTTATGGAGATGGGATGCCGTGGAGTTGTGCCTGGTGATGGGATACTGTTGAGATGTGCCTGTAGTTATGGAGATGGGATGCCGTGGAGTTGTGCCTGGTGATGGGATGCTGTTGAGATGTGCCTGTAGTTATGGAGATGGGATGCTGTGGTGTTGTGCCTGGTGATGGGATGCTGTTGAGATGTGCCTGTAGTTCTGGAGATGGGATGCTGTTGAGATGTGCCTGTAGTTCTGGAGATGGGATGCGGGTTAGATGTGTCTGTAGTTAT